>NC_092427.1:13590588-13893618 GCF_036169615.1 Heliangelus exortis
ACTTCAACACTTGCTCTCTCTGAGTAACATGCATCTCCATTCAGTCTGTTAGAGGCTTAAACATGTGTTGAGTGAGACAGCAGCTCTTGGCAAGGGTTAAACAGACACTGGCAGAGTAGTGCTCAGTTTGTCAGCCCTGACACACTCCATAAGCGATTTCTTCAGAAGCATTAAAATGAGAAAACCAGAGATCTCTGTTAGAGATCCTTTCCTTCCCTTTCTTTCATTTACAGCCTCTGCTTGTTTTATAAGTGAATGTGAGCAAAAATGCTGTCCACCTAAAATATAATTTGCTCTGCATGGTGCTGAATGAATAATTTATTGAGCTAACTGTTGGAGTACAGCATGGCTAAGAATTTGATCAGATATCCTTGACTGCATGGATGAGTGACAGGGAAAGCTGAATGAACTTCCTTCCATCAGCTTTTGTGGTATTAATAACCTAAAAGTAGTAAAACTGGTAGACCTTTTAGCTCCATATCATCTCTCCCATGAGCGAGGCCACAGAGAAAATTACATTGTTTGGCAGAGAATTTACTCAATCTAACTTTATTTCAAACCTTTTTTTGGTCTCTAATATACTTAACACTGCTATCTGCATGTGGAATTGCAGGTAGTTATTGAACAGTTTTTGTTTTTTTTTTAAATGTGTGGAAACTTCTGACATGATTTAATGTGTTATACTTACCAGTGCAGGGTCAGCGTTTGTGTCAGTGATGCTGCATATTTTAAAATGCATGGCACACAAAAATTATTGATCCTTTCAAGAAGCCCAAATGATTTTTAGCTTCACCTCAGGGTCTATTAGCAATGTGGAAAATTGAAAAGGGCTCTCAAGAAAAAAACTAGCGTAAGATTGAAACTAAAACCGAAGAGCTGTCAAGTGGAGAAGTACTTATGAATTATAATGAGCATGATCTAAAGATGACATTATCCTATTGGAGTTTGGTTAAATCTTCACTCCTATCATATGAATCACAAGGGTCCCTTAGAATAAACAAGCCCAAAATAGTCATAGTTTTAGGGAGTGTTAGAGGCACTACACATTAAATACGGAAAGGATTGGAGTATGATGTGCAGCAGGGACAGGGTTGGTTTGGAAGAGTGCCAAAGGAAAGGTCCAAATTATGAGGGTGGCACTGGGCTCCAAGGTATGTTCAGCAAAAATTCTCCTATGGCTGCAAAAAAATTGGGGTTTTTTTCTCCTCTCACACTTAATTGTATATGTTGGATGTTGCCTCCTGAACAGTGCAAGAGTTCTCACATTACAGTTCTCTATATATTTATATCCATGTAGACATTTAACTTCAATTTGCATTTTTCATGAAAGGAGACACTATTTCTGACACTGTCTGGCTTTAGTTGTGGATTGAGTTCTGTGTTGCACTCCATCTAGGGTGAAAGAAAACATATTTCTGAAGGTTTTTCAAACACCTTCTGCAGGGCAGCACATTAAGAGAAATGTTAGCATTCACTGGAAATAATATGAAGGAAAATACTATTACTGTACTGCTGGAGTAGAGAGCCACAGTTGGTCTGCAGGCCAGTGCTTCCAGGAACTGGCCATAAATACCACTCAGCAGTATTTCAGGTGGAGGGATTTATTTTTTTCCTTCAGGCTGCAGGTATTTTTTTCCATGTTTTCAAGTCTCTTTCATATCACTTCTGCTTTCAAATAAAAACCACCGCAAAACCAGCCCTAGACCTTGGCAGAAGATTTATTCATTTACTTTGATACCCAGAAGGAATACACTCACCTTTGACAAAACAAGTGGATTTTTAAAAAAATTGGTCCCTTGTTGACAGCGGGGGTGAGAAATGCAATGGACGGGAGGTTCAAAAGCATTTCTAGAATCAGAAGAATGATTCCATCAGACCTGTATTTTGGTGCTACTAATATCGTTTTCCTGGGTATGTTCCAGGTTACATTAATTTCGGTTTGCTGCCAAGGGAAACTATGGTTTTACTGTTGTCAGTGCTGTGGAGGCTGGATGCAGAAGGGCACTGTGGATTTTTCTCAGCTTCCATGCATTTCAGAATACATATACACACTAGAAAATCACTGGCAATGAGCTGTCTGAAGCAAGAGGTCTAGTGATTTCCAGATTCAAAATCACTATGTGAGCAGCCAGCTAGAAAAATCTTAACTTGCAAGTTATCATAAAGTCTACTGAGGAAAAATAAATGCAGAAAAAAAGAGCAGTCTTTACAGCCGCCTTGCTGAATACATCTCAAGTACTGATCCTGCCTTCTAACAGAGCTTATTATTTCTTGGAAATGTTTGCTCTCCCCATACAAATATATACTTTGCTCATGACTAATACATTAGCTCATGAAGAACCCCTATGTAGATAGCTACAAACTGAATTAATTGAATTGTGATTGATAAAAGCTTGACCAGAGAGGTGATATCATTAATTAAACTGTAATGTGTTAGAAACAGTGCAAATCAGTTTCATTTGGTGTCATTAAGTATCCCCAGTAAAAACATCCAGTAGTGACTGATTAGAGCTGAGATTCTGGTATGATTTCTGTTGGCTTTGCTTTTGCATGGAAGAGGAAGGGGGCCTGGCCATGGGGGAGTGTTTGCCTGGAAGGGAGACTTGAGAGGGATTAGGTGTTTGTGTTTTCTCTATGCTGAGCACTTGTTTGCCATACAGCAGGTGTGCTCAGGAGGGGTCTCATGGTCTGCTGGGGATGTTGTCCAGGGCCCTACCCTTCTCCTGAGGGGTCTGAACCTCCTCTCTCTCTGTCCACACAAACTGAGCAGCCTTGTGGGGCCCTCTGTGTGCACACACAAATGCCTGTTACTATGCAAATAAATATTTAGGTCTGAATCTCAGAATCAATGTCCCAGTATATGTAAACAATATTGTCTGCCTAACAATATTGTCTGCCTTCTTTTCTGCTTTATATGAAGAGTACCTTCAAGAAAAGACCTCGTGTTTGTGTCTTTCTTGTCACATGTCTGGCTAGCAGTGGTTGCTCTGACAAGTTACAGTACTGAAAAAACGTGGTTGAGAACTGGCATTCATCTCATTATCAATGCTTAGAGAGATGCTTTGTTAAAGGAACATTTTTTTGGATGTCTGAGACCATATGAATCCATCTCTTTTTTCTTTTTTCTTTTTTTATTTTTTTAACCTTTTACTTATCATAGAACATTTAATTATTATTGCAACTATTTAAAATTAAAAGCAAGGTTTCTGCAGAGTAGATTACAGTGTATGGGCGATAAAACCTTTCATTTTATTGAGATAAGAAGCATCTTTTAAATACTGCCTTCTTTCAGCACAGCGTTTTCCTCATATTACTCTTCATCCCCTGACAGGGAGTAAGTGCTGTTGTTCTAAAATACACTGTCTCCTTTTCAGAGGGCAACAGAACACCAATCTACTATTCAGAAAGCTCCATAAACCACCTTCTTTAGACATTAAATTCCACATTAGGACATAATCTCAAGCCTTGGGAAAAATGAGATGATCATGTCAGGCTGTATCTTATCGCTTGGGAAGCCTTTATCAGAGTAAATGGGTAAGTGTGGTAATTACATTTCTGAAACCTTTCCTCAATTGAAAAATATTTTTCCCTGATTAAAACCTGGTTCTCCTGATACAGACTTTGTGCTTGGAAACAATTATGAAACAACTGCCAGGAGCTGTATCATTTCATCTTTCATTTTTAGGCCACTTTAGATCACGTTCATTGTTAGGCCTTTCAGATTCTACCACATTTCCTGAAAACAGTGAACTTCCAAATCTTAAAGGAGAAACATGAATGATTTTTCTCATCTGTAAAGTGTGGCTTGACTGCAGTGCTGAAGGCTGCTTGTTGTCCTGACTCGGCACCCTGGAGAAGGGAAGAGAGGGGAGGGCTCTTCCCTGCAGCAGGTCTGAGCTGGCTGGAGCAAAGGGAAGGAGGGGGATGAGCAGCTGGAGAACCTGCTGGAGAAGGACAGTCCTGTATCTGCAAATATCACAGACCACTAGAAGAGGCTGTGCCCTAATGGGAATACAGGCTTTTTCCAGGGACCTAGAGAAAAGAGTGAAAAAATGGATGTAACCCAGAGGTTGCTAAAGTTGTAATGATGTGCTGGACTAACAACAGACCTAAGGAAACAACCTGTCCGTTTGGGACAATGTGGAAACATGGGGAGATTTATTAGCCACTATCCCTAAGTTTTCTTTACTTTAAAAAGGTTCTTTATTCTAATTTATGTGCAAACAAAATGTTTTTCACATTGGAAGCCCATTTGGGATTGTGAAGCTACTTCAGGGAGAAGAGGCAGGCAAGCCTCCAAAGCCCACCTTTGGTTTTTGCCATGGTGGGATCCTGTTGGAGTAGCTTTACCCAGGGCTATGCATGAAGACTGTGACCTTGCATGGATTTAAAAGCCTCACAGGCTTGTGTCTTTGCACATGTTTGTTGTAACCCTACTTTGAATTCCTGCATGTTTCATCCTGCTACTTCATCTTTTCAATAGTCAGGACCGAATTTCTGAAGATGGGCCCTGCCCTTGTCTATAGAGACTGGCACAGGGGGTGGAAAAGCAAAGGAAGGACTGGAGGCACAGGTGTCTGGCTCTGGCCTGATTGGCAGCTGTCATGCTGCTCCCTGGTAATTTCCTTGTGGAAAATTTCATCACAAAAATCAGCATCAGCCATGCCCCAGGGACACCCTTGTCAGCTTGTCTTCACTGCTGAGGTAAAGCTTGTTCTTTCTAGATGCAGAAATTATTTGAAGATAAAAATCTGCTTTTAAGCAGCTTTGCTGTTAGTGGTTCTTGAACATGCATACATGGAAGAATGACTGGAGAAGAACAAAGGCATTTCTCCTGTTGGAATATATTCTGTTTTTTTTGTTTTCAGGCACATTCCCCATGTCTTTATCTCTGTTCATACCTAATTTCATTTATACATCTCTTTTAATATGATTGTAAACAATAAAATATGAATATTCATAACATGAACAGGTGTAGTCAGAGGCTTTATACGTAGTTTTCCTCAGTATTTGAGATGCTGAAGCACTATTAGAATGTAAAAGTAGCTTTAGGTCAGGGTTTGGGCTTTAGGCAGAACATTGAGGCCTTGTATGTGTTCTTATTCAGTAAAATTAACCAGAAACACTGTATGGGGGAAAACACTGGGTTTGTGTGATTTGACAGGTCATGCTGTAAGACAAACTCGCACTTCGAGGTCACTTCAATGGCTGATATTTCCAGTGGCTTGCTTTTAAGATCAAAAAAGCTGGATTTCTTCATTCTGTTCCTTATATCCCCTATTGGTTTGTAGTTAGTTTGACAGATAATAAATCACACAGATAAAATCCTGCAGATTTCCATTGTGAATTAAAGGTTCTGCCCCAATGTGAACTACTGACAAGGGGCAAGTTATCATTAATTATAAACCCCAGCATGTTCCTAGTCCTGCTCTTGGCCAGTGCTTTTGCAGCTATATGAGGAAATTTATCTTTAAGAATGCATAAATAAAAAGCAATGGCAAGAAGATACTTAATGCATAGTTTTAGCTTAATGAGACTGAAAATCTTTGATCCAGTAGTCTTAAGACACAAAGGGAAAAAAGGACATTAGAGGACACCAGCCATAGTGGATGCCATTCTTTGATGCAGATTCTATTGGGACTGTTTTCTCCCACTTTTTCAACATCCTGAAGTTAAAAACATAATGTGAAAATGAAGGGGAGAAAATGTCCATGCTGAATTTTTGCTAATTTGTAAAGGCCAAAGCCCAGCTAATGCACATTTTTCACTACAGTGCCTCAGCAAGTTCACAGGGCTGTTGATTAGAAAGGCTCATTACGGACCTAATCCCTCTCTCATGCCACTGTTGTAATGAAAATAAAAATTACAAGGACAATGAGATTTTCTTCATTTAGGGGAAAGAGGTGCAGAGCTATTAAAACTCTCACCATCCTAATTAGGTTGTGGAAAAAATATGGGTAGAATCTTCATGGCATTTACATTAATTGCGCTTAGACTATGGCTGGTAATAATGGTTTCATTAAAGCAAAAGTAGTTCAGGGACAATATATAGGAAGCTTTGTCTGGATGGAAGGCTACTGCATTATAACTACTTATTTATTTATTTTATTATCTGGTTAGCCATAAAATGAATTCTGTAATGACGAAACATAAGCAAAGGTTGATTTCATGCAAGATCAATGGTATTTTACACAATACGGAATTTGAATTTAATTTCTTCCTTTTTTTTTTTTTTTTTTTTTTTTTTTCCCCCCCTTCTTTTGTGTGCTGAAAATACCCCCCAAACCTTCCCAAAATAATGAGACATACAGGAGGAGAATAGTATCTTCAGTATGATGAAGTTCAGGGTTATAGCCCCCAAAATGGTAGGTTATTTTCTTCCTACCTCTCAAACTGTATTATGACAGCAGCAAATTTTGTAAAAACCTAAAATTCCTGCTTGACTGTTCAAGTATTGCTTTGGTGTCTGCATCTGGGGGCTTTGTATGTCTGCCTGTAAGCCTCTTCAAGAATCCATCAGGGCTGGTCTTGACAAATGGGAGTGATTTATGAAGGAAGCTTTAAAATGTTAAATGCATATTTCATACATTACAGGTGGGTGTGAGCTGCCTCTTGATGGAGGTGGGAAGCATACTTAGACTTTATTGCCCATTTGACATATTAACATTACCACACAGATATTAACTAATCATTTCCGTAACTCTAAGGTAAATTAATAAATGTTGTTAATCCCAGCTTTTATACAGGAGGAAATGGATGAATTGCCTTGACCCTTGTGAAAACGGAGGGGCAGAGCTGGGAACAGAATCTCACGTTATAATTCACACATAACCAACCTTTTTTTTTTCAGTTCATCATTACCATCTAATGCACTGAGCAGATCTTCCTAAGGTAAACAGCTGGAGACGTCAGCACCTTCCTTTTTTCCACAGGTTCCTGTGCCCTGTTCTGCCTTTCTCATAGTTGTGCTGCCAGAGGGATTTCTAGAACTTTTTTAACCAATTTGAGACACTTTGTCTGAGCTCACTGAGCTGCTTGGAGCAGGACCAGTTGATTTGGTCCAGAGCAGACAACAGAGGAGATGTGCAAGATCCTTTTTGTCTAGTATGGGAGAGGCAGTGTCCAGATGGCAAGTGGTGACGTGTTGTGGGGACAGATGATATCTTCAGCCAGTGAGTCTTAGAGGTTTTTTTTTTTTATCTACAGCATAGCAAATGAACCCAGTAAGTAAAATGCATAAGTGTGAAAAAGTTCATATTTTAACTAAACTAGTAGAGTTTTTTGATACACGAATGATTGTCTTCTAGACATATTAATTAAAAATAAAAAGACCGTATACAAGAAAAAAAAATTGTACCACATAGTTACCACACTGGCCAAACACCCTGTGATTATTTATCTTTGAGGAGTAATGGATGTCCTCAGTTTGTCCTGAGGCACCAACTCTCAAGCACAGCCCTGGTACCTCTCCACAGGGGATTCCCAACCAAAGAACAGGTCTCTATATGTGATTTGCTGTAGCCAAACAATAAATATGACCCTGCTTTGGTGAAAGTTTGACTTCGGCTTATTTTTGAGGAATCTGCAAATTCTAATTACTGGGTGATAAGATTAATTTTTTTCTAAAAATTTCTTAATCTTTGCATCATCTCTAGTTAACAAACAAACTGTTCCAACACTTGGTCTATTAAGAGTGAAAAGTATGAATGCATAGAGCACCTAGTCCAATTTCTCTACCTAGATTTGTAGTGACACAGATTCCCCTATCTGCTTGAGCAGGACCTTTTTTGGTCTTAACTGTATGTATGTGAGTTTCTGTTCCAAGGAACAACAGACAGGGTATTTTTAAGGCAGACTCATGACAGTTCAGTAGAGGTGAACCTTGGGAAGAGACAGAGAGTTAATGTCTCTTTCAGCTATGTCCATCTTAAGTTCAGAGCCAGCTGATTTAGTTGGAAATTTGTGATGATATTTTCTAACTTCAGTTTCTAAATTTTGCAAATGTGACATTCGGTGTGAAGACCGTAAAAGGCAGCCACACCTGACACCTTTAGACTTCTGAGTGCCTTTCAGGCTAGGTGATGTAAATAACAATTTTATTGAGTAAAATGCCATGTGAATACACACAAAAAAATAGCCATATGCTCAGACAACAGCCAGTATCTGTTCTGCTAGCCTCTGGGAAAGTCCCTCCTTAGATTGGTTACATATTTACTGATATGGAGAGTCTTTAAGGAGTCTTACCACCTTGTATTATTAATCTCAGTGGGTTTTGCTTTTGTAGTGCCATCAAAGGCAAAGAGAGAGATCAAACAATGCCAAACATCTCTTCTGTTATTCAGGTCTTTTATATCCCTAATTACCTCTCTTCAGTCATTCTGATGTTTTGGAGTAGGTGTCTGAAGCAGCTACATATAAATCTGGAATTGACAGCAATTATTCATTATTTCTGGAATTGGCAAAAAATTGTTCATTGAAGAAAATCAATGTGTGTCCCAAATCCCTTCTCTCATACTGTTCTAACTGTAAATAGTTAAGTGCATACTAGGGCCTCTGTATTTGCTTTTATATTTTGGTTGTAGACATGGAACTGAAACCCCTCTTCAGTGGAGCACAACTGTTTGCTTTCTGCTGCCTTTCTTCCCTTTTTGTTTTCTTAGCTGCCTCATGGAACTCCTGCAGCTCATATAATTTTCTGACTTAGATATAGCAAAAGGTAACAAGCTTATCCTACCAGTACTATCAAAGAGAAAACAAACCAGTAAGAAAATGGAAGGAGGAATCTTAAGAAAGATGTAGATCCTTTTCACTTGGGTAATTTTTTTTTTTTTTTAATTTTTTTCCTGTGGTTTTAAGACCCCAAAACTGCTTCCTGCTGCCTAGTTTAGGGCATGATTGTACTCATGAGAGTGTAATCTAGGGGAGATTCTTTTTTGAAGTTATTATCAGTTTTGACCTGTTTTTATTCCTATACTAGAATCTCAAAATTCTTATGTATCATTTAATGTTTTCTTGGGCCATGCCCATTTCAGGCAATTGTACATGTAACTTTGAGACAGAAAAATGACTGGCAACAAGTGCCTTTAGTGTGGGAGTTTCCTTTCTTCTCTAATAGCATTTCCTCTTTCCTGAACACAGTTATTGAAGCTGCATGGTAGGGATTAAATTTATCCTTTGATATTTCATGTCCTACAGCAATATAATTAAGATGGTATTGCTATGTTCATGGTTTGTTCAGTGGAAAATCTGCCATGATCTTGAACAGTATGTTATGTGTGGGTTGAGTTCATTCAGGGAATTTAAATTGGATCCATTTCACATAACTGCATATGGCAAATAATTTGATGTAAAAATAAATATCTTGTCCATGTAAATACCACTCATTTCGACTGACTCTTATTTTCCTGTTTCTTTAGAGCAATTACTGCCTGTCAAATTGTTGTATATACATTTCCTGCTGTCTTGAAAAAAAAAACAAACGTATTTCTTAGTTTTAATTTCTCTTGCTCTTTTAGCAGGGAAGAGTCTCTTTTATTATAGGTAAGGACTAGCAATCAAATGAAAACACATCTTGTAATTCAGATTTATTAATGAAGTCAGATTAATTAGCAATATGCAGAGCTCATTTGAAAAACTAGAAACTATTGGAGTTTAGTAGGGGGTTTTTACCAAATATTGTTCCTTCCTTAAAAGGTTAGAGGGAGGAAAAGTACAAAAAACACACCAGGAAAATAATTGCACAGAATCTATCTGCATAACTGTACAGTATAAAAATTATTATTGTAACACAGTCATCTGGGTCTTATCAGGGAGAAACAGTTCCAAAAATCAGGAAGGTGCAATATCAGAACTAAGCACCACAGCACAACCATCTGAAGTTGCCAAATCTGAAAGAAACTTTGCCACTGCCTGACTGTTCATGAACTTCTGCACTTATAAATCCAGGAATTCCCTTTTGAGGTGCCATCTATCTTGATCTATGAAAGAAATAGAATCACAGGGGATCCAGCAGAGCCACACTTGTGACTACTCTTGCAGAGTGTTATATGCATATTCACATTTTTTTTTTCCCCTAAAGTGACTTGTTTTTCTCGTAGTTGATATCACAACTGAGAATTAATCCAACATGGCTACATTTCTTTATTTTTTTATCAAAAACACCCTCTGTACATTATGAAAAAAAATTTTTCTGAATGAAGTTAATTACCTTAAAAGAAATTTTAAAAATTCATCTTCTTAATGCTGTCTTACATCTCTTTACTGCTGTTACTAAAGTTAGTGTCATAGTTTCATTCCTTTTTCAGTCAGACTTGTTAGTTAAAAATTAAAAAATACTATGGACATTTATAAATTTCAGTTGTGTTTATATTCTTTTTACAGTCTTGTTAAATATGAAACTGTAGAATATTATGTCAGATTAAAGATGGAGGTTCAGAAGGAGGCTGATCATCAGAAGGTAGCTGTTATAGACAATTGACAAGTAGTTATCTTTGACCTAACTGGTATCATACTTAAGATCAGTTTGAGACACTGTAATAAGTACAGAGGGAAACAAATCTGTGACAAGGAGATCAACAAAATTTGGAATTATATAGAGAGGGAGAAATGGTCAGGAAGATTATCTGTGCTGCTAGTGCATTTCTATGCCAGTTTACAAGAGTTAAAGGCCCTAGCATAATTTCCATTATCTCTAGATGATTAGGTACCCATTCTGACATATTATGAAAACATCTGTCAGTGTCACCCAGAAGACTACAACATGGTCTTACTGTTGTAAGCTACTGTAGCTGTAAGACTAGCTAATACATAGGTAGTCATGCATTGACTGCAGTGGAACTGAAGGAGCACATTCATGTTTGGAATACAATAATTTTCTTCTACAAATATTCAAATAACACGTTTCACAACCAAAATGGATCACTTCATTAGTGTGAAACTGTCTTCCCCCCATATACATTCGTGTACATATGTTTCAGGACCACTACTCAGTTCAGATAGGTTGTGGAACTACAGGAATCAGTACCTCCACCATGCATAAGCACATGTAAGTAAAATATGTCTACAGAAATATCTGCTGAGGATGACAATTCATGTGTGGACCTCAAACTTAAGAGGTGCTTTTATTTGGGAAGCAAGGCAGATAAATTAAGAGGGAAAGAGTGGAACTCCTGAAATTCATCAGTAATAGATAAAAGAAGAAAGAATAAAGCTCTAACCTTTAAAAATTCTGAACATCTCCAGCCAACAGCAAGCTCTTCAACAAATTCACAGTTGTAGGGAGGAGAGCAAGTATTGACTGCTTTAGAGAGCAGAGGGGATAGGACCTGCAGAATAATAAGACATAAAGTGAATTATTACAGTTGGGAATCTTCTGAAAACCAATGATTTTGGGTGCTGAAGCTGCAAATATTTTTCTCTTTATTCAGTCTATCATAAATACCAGATACAATATTTGGGAGCCAACCAAGCCAAGTAGTAGATGTACAAGCACACATGTGCACATGGGGTTACTTACTGTCATTTCTTTGTAAATTAGGTGAAAATAACCTGGAAAGAACTATACCACATATATAAAAAAAGATGAGAATAACCAAGTATGCTGGAAATGACATGCATTCAGGATATACTTTTTGTAGCCTGTTGGTAACACCATTTAGCATCTTAGCCTTTGTAAGTTTTTTAAGTGGATTTTTTTTTTTTTACCTCATTCACATAATTTTATTGGTTAAATGGACTTTCCTATATTCTGTGCTGTTTTTTATATTCTCTACGTTCAACACTTTTCAGACTAAAACACCCTTGTCTGACAATTTACTTAAATGGAAAATGAAATTTCCTGGAAGTTCCTTATAATTTTCTTTCTGCAGGAATACTAAGTGAAGAATTTTGTTCATAATGCCTTATATCTATTAATATTTCAGATAGGACATGATTTGGTGCACCACAATATCAGATGTTTCAGCTTCTTAGTGTGCTTATTCTCTTACTTAGATCAGGGTTTCTGTCTCAGTTATGTCTCTTATGATGTACTACTGTCTCCCTACTTTTTTACCCCACCATTGAGAATCATGAAAGATGAACTTTAAACAGGGGCAAATAAAGAATCTCAAAACAACTCATAGTTGTAAAGAGGTTGAGTCACTGGTGGTATTTCAAAGACATTTAGATGTGGTGCTTAGGGACACAGTTTAGTGGTAGCTTTGGCAATGCTGGGTTAGAGGTTGGTCTTTTCCAATCACAATAATTCCATGATTCTGTGTTTCAGTTCAATCTAGGGGTATATGACCTTTCTAAAATTTTATAAATGCTAAGGCAGAAATAAGGAAAGTCTAATAAAATGAATAGTCACTGGGTGGGAAAAAAAGAAGGCAAGGTGACTTGTAAAATCTCACTGTGTGCAGGCACATGGAGACCAAGGAGAAATATTCACCTGGAGGGTTTCATGTTGTTGAATGTCCCACATTTCTCTGTTCTGTTCCTGTGGCACTGTAGCTTCTTGAGGCATTCTATGTTCAAAGTTTAAGTTTGCTGTTGAGATGTTAGCTTGCAGATAGGATGTTGCAAAGTAGATAAAGACTGGTGCTCTCCAGTGCTGCTGCATGGCAGTCCAAAGCATGTGAGTTTATTTTCAGGTAATGCATGCTGAGATCATATGGGACATAAAAGAAATGAGCCTTGTTAATAATGCCATTGCCCAGTGCTCTAGGAAGATGCACTTCTAACAAGTTTTCTTCATAGCCCCATGCTGCTTCATTAAGTTCCTCAGGTGTCAAACGTTCAAAAACATTCCAGGCTGTTGCTGAGAGACTCATATTTCCGTTCTTTCCATTCTTGTTATAGTGGTGTGGGCTTGAAGGCTAGGTGTACAACTTTTCATGAGAAAATGCATCCAAGTAATCCCCAAAGAGTAAGTTGGATGTGGGTTTAATTATTTGCTGTTGCCACATACTGCTCAGAAACCTATAGCGTTTTATTTGAGGAACAGACAAATGGAAGCACTCTCCAAACACCAGGCCAAAACTTAGCAGTCTTGGTTTATAACAAGGGAAAGGCTTTAGGCCTTTGTAGTTTGGCCCATACTGACAGGATTGCAAGAGTGACCCCTGCTCACCTGTGACTGGGTGGTCATTTACCACCTGGGCATGGCCATCAGAGACCCAGGCCTGCAAAGGGGTTTCACCTGCTGGGGTGGGATAAGTTTCAGTGAGAGTTTTGCAGAGAGCAGCCTTGGCAAGGAAGGTGTTGAGATGCAGCAGTGAGGCACAGATTGGGAAACTGGTGAGAAAGTGGAATCATCTGCCAATACAGAGTTCCAGGAGGAGGCTGGAACATGTGAAAGGTCAGTGTTCTGCTTCTTCTCTTCTGAGTGGGCCTCCCTGGCAGGAGAAGTGTTTTTCAGAAGTAAGAAATCCCCAAGTGACAACAACTGCTGCTGTGTTTTATGTCTCTTGGTGCAGTCCTGTGACACCCTGTGGCATCTTAGAAATGCTTTGGGAACAATCTGCAATGATTTAGCCTTGAAGTGTACTTGCACTAGAGATAAGTGGAAGACATTTTGGCCCAAAACTGTTTTGGGGTGGTGTTTGGGGTGTCCTTCCATAGCTGCGTATTTAGTCAAGGTCTCATAAATTCCTAGAAAATTAGCTTTGAACTGCTTAAATCAGGCTTGAGTGTGGAGGCACGTTATGAAGTGTATGGAGCCTGTGCAGCTGCTGTGAAGTGTTGGTGTTTGAAGAATAATGTACAGTAGCAGTGTGGGTCGGGAAGTGATCTGTCAGGGAAATAAAGCTCATCTAACTATGGGTATCTCATTAAGCACATCCTGCATGAATGCTTAGTACTGTAACTTTTAATGGGATCTGTGAAAGCCAATCAAGATGAGCATAAAATGGCTAAAGACATTCTGGTGTTTAGAATGGGGAAAGCTGTTAACTTCCATGTTCTTGTCTTCAGCCTCAAATAGGTTACCAGTCCTAATTTGCAAAAGAATAAAAGGTCAAAAGAACTCAAAAGAGTTCTAAAAGCCTTTCTCAGGGGAAGGAAAGCTGACACTTCTACAGTGTGCAAGGGAACGTGTATTTGAAATCAAGTAATTTGAAAATTGTGCCCCATATTAAACAGTAGGATGGGTACAAGCCTGAGCTGACTGTGAGGAGGCCCCTGACTGTGAGGAGGCCCCTGGCCAGAGACAGTTCCACTGAGATGTGGGAAGGGAAAGCAAGGCTAAAGTCAGGCTGCTGACAGATCAACATGGCACGGCTGACACTGTGGAGAGGAGCTGAGACAACCAAAATGTGATAGTGTTCTGTGTTTGCTTTTTATTCAGTATAAATGTACCTCAAAGCATGAGGAAATGATCATTATCTCTGCCAGCTTCTTGTCCTTGCTGTTCTGAATAAAGGTGGAACAGTGCCACCATATAAGCTCTCAAGGACTAAGGCACTACCTCAGTAATGGATGTGTTTCAAGGCAAAAATGACTTTGTGCTGGTTCTGTAGCTTTGTCCACTCACTTAAAAGGTGATGTTCTTTAATCATAAACTGGCAGTGGGAATTTGTGTGCAGAAAGATCTCTGGGGGAATCAAGTAGGCTAGATCTCAGATTGTTTTGCATTGGAAAGAACCTTAAAGATCATCTAATTCCAGCCCCCTGCCCCTTACCATGGGCAGGGACACCTACCACTGGGTCAGGTTGCTCCAGGTCCCATCTGACCTGACCTTGAACACTTGTAGGGGGAGAGGACCTCATCTCATGCTGATGAGGTGCTCATCTAGGACTGTCTTGCCCTCCATTTTTAATTCCTGTCTCTTATCTCAGAAAAAAAAAAAGCCCAACAAAAAAGAAAAGAAATACATAAAACACCCAAGCCAAACAAAAACCAGCTCCACACCTTTCCTTCAGAGCTCTACTATGTTAGTAACATGGTCACTCAAGGCAATACATACCAGTGCATAGCTGAGGGTGTTGAGGTGGGGAGGAGGCATTTGCATGTTTCGTAGAATAATGCAAAATTACTAGTTGATATCTGGGTTTGAACTGAATGATGTTTCTATAGACACCAGCAGTGAATTTGTGATGTCTACAAAGCATGGTGCTCACAAGCTGTAACCAAGCTTTGTTCCCCAACCCTGTGCTTAAGGCTAACAAGAGGTAATTTTCTTCTTTGTGCTGCAGGGTTTGTAAATTCATATTGTACCAAATGCAGGAAAATCCTATATCTTCATGACAGCAAACTATGCACTTTGCATTCTGACTGTACTTCAATTTTGTCTTCTGTAGAGAGTCTGTGTTCCTCTCATGAAATGTTTAAATAATAAAATGCATTTTTAATATTTAAATTGTTCAAGCTATCTTCCTTGATTACTTGGGGGATAGTGGCTTTTTGAATGTTTGCAACAAGTTGAAAAACCAGATATTTCTTGGCCTGTGTCTCCTTTTTCTTTTGATTTTTTTTTTTTTTTTTTTTTTTAAATTAATTTTTCAGAGGTTGCAGTGCAAGTACCAGAGACTAAAGAGGCTTCAAATGTATGGTGCTGCTAACAAAAACAGTGGGAGCATGGACTTGCAGAATTTATGCCACTGAATAAGATGGGTGTCAAAAATAATGAGGCAATCTAAGAAGATATTCTGTTTGCTGCCCCAAGAAAAAGGGGAAAATATGCCTATTGTTAGCAAAAGGAACTGGGAGTGGAAATGAATTATGGAAGCCTCAGCTGTAATGAAAGTTAGTAAGGCAATAAGTGAGCTGCATCAGTAGAGAGAGAAGTAGCACACAGTTTTTGCAGTATTTATTAGTAGAAGGGAAGTCACAAAGATTAAAAGATAAATGACTAGTTTGAGGAGGAAGGAGTATCTGGAATTTGTTTGTTGCAATAAAATCTCACTAAACAATGAAAAAAAAGTGTCCATAAAAGAATTTGTTTGAGTGTTGTATTATTTTCTTTTTCCTCTTATTCTTTCAGCTGAAATGTCAGTGTAATTAGGTTAGGTTTTTTTCTGAGAAGTCAGGGTAATGACTGACATATAGTTGTTTCTGCACTAGGAATCTAAACTGAGTGCTTGTTAGAATGCTCCTTTGTAGTTAATTTGACAGCTGAAGATAGTCATGTTGTAGTGTGACTAATGCAGAAAAATACCTTCCTGGCTTCTAAAGCTGTTTAATTAGGTAAATGGAAAATCAGGTAGCTTTTAGTAATCCTTTCTTCCCTTTATTTTTCATCTAAATCTTTCTTATGCTATCTGTTTCTCTTTTAGCTTCAGCAGGACTGCTCACTGCTTCATCCTTGCCATTGGCACTCTGGGTAATGTTTCTGAAGGACTGTCTGTACTTTTTGGAGGAGGAGATATGCATAGAGCTTCTAGAAGGACAGATCAATGCCTGAGTTGTAGGCACACCATCACCAGATCTTGTAGTGTTCTGTGCATATCTATGACCTCTTGCAGCTGCAGTTTGGTTCCAAAGCATGCAGACAAACTAATAGATGTGTGTGGTGACATGGAAGCATCGTTCATTAAAGCCATGACTGAAAGGAATCTGGATTGTGAAGTCAGAACAAGAACATCCACCTTTAAAGAACTCAGTTTATTCCTTTGTAGCAGGTGGTCAGGGAAATACCAGGCAGTGTTTTGAAAGGGGTTGGTCTGTGGTGTTCCCTGTGTTCAACACAACTGCTCACTCAAATATTTTTTGCTTCTTAAACCTTTTGCTTTGAACATTTTCAGCCCTTGCTTGTTGAGAGACCATTGGTTACTGTCTTTATCTGTTGTTCCTTGACAGAGCAGAGTGCTGGTTCTAGTAAAAAATTCTATTTCTTTACTCACGTTCATCCAGACAACACAGGGCAGGGAAATCACCAGCTGATGTTCCAAAGTAAAAGATAAAATAGCATGTGGTGAGGCACCTTTTTCATGCTATAGTGAATGGTATGAGTTTTGTTTGCCTTTAGACCTGGTTGCAATAAAGCTTGCATTTATTACTTCCAGATTGGGCTATTACAGCAAACCAGGTCCTTTGCATAGGTCCCTGGAATCGCTGAGCGTATCCTATTGGTGTTTCCCATATTTAGCTTCCTTCAGTGTCAGAACCTGTTGATGGAACAAGAGGTTCTTACAGTAAAGCCTTGCTCCATTTGTGACTTAGTGAGAATATGCTATTCCAAGGAAGCTTAAGGACAATCATCAAAAGATCTGCAGAGAAAATAATCAGGCACTTCTTTGTCTCAAGAAAGGGTAAGATGAGATCCAAACCCATCTTTCTGACATGGAATTATCAACTTTCAAAATGAAATGCAAAGAGGAAAATCACTTATGAAATCCTCAAAGCACAATACTCCGTAATTCTAAACAGTTGTAGTTAGTGTCCTGATTCTATAGTGTAAGAAACTCTGGAAATGATAAGGATACAACACAGGACTTGCAAAAAATATTAAGTGAATTTGATTGTTGCTAATTTTAGAGCATTTTCAATCATAGTAGCTGACTCTCAATAGTTCTTTGTATTTCTTAAATTATACTTCATGGGTCTTTATTTCAAAGCATTTGAACATGTATCACTTCTGTAATGTTTCTTTTCCTTGATGAAGCAGTTACGTTATCACTCTGCCTTTGTGTTGTGCTGTTTTCTTCTAGCAGGACAATGCCTCAAGAGCAAATTCAACATCTTAATATACTTTAAAAATAGCTGTTATCTCCATTGTATTAAGGAGGAGAAATCACTCCTTTTTAGTGTGGTGAGCTGTCCCAAGTTTATCTTGTGTGCTTTTTAAACTTTTTAAAGTGTTTTTTGTACCAGTTTGAGGTTATTTTGGCCAAATTGGTAACTAGCTCCATGCTTAAGACTTAGACCTTTGGTTTGGGGGTTTTTTCCCTTTTTCCCCAGATCTAGTGAAGGGAGATGTTATTTTTGTTTAATTTTATAAACGAACTGCTTTATAATTACTAGGGAACTGTCAGTGAGAGGAAAATATTTTTGTTTCCTAATATGTCAATAACCACTTGTTACAGTGTTACAAGAGTGTGTAGCACATCTTAAGGTGAAATGAAACCTTTTTGAAAACACTTCCTTGGTCATACAGTTGCATTGAGAAACAGCTTAAATGGTACAGGTGTCCTGTTAATGATGAAGTCTTCTGTGTTGTTCACTCTTAAACTAGAACTAAGTTTCTCTTGAAAAGGGCATTTATCAGAGAACTTCTTCACCTTCCAGTCCTGGGTGATGTGTCTTTGCATTTCCTTGCCCTAAGGCTGTGTGCTTGTGGAAAGGATATGATGTTCAGTCTGTAGCTTTAGGGCTGGAAGGACAAAGTTAAGATGGTTTCTATTCTATGTTCTTTTTATTGTCCTGTCCTTGTTGAAGGAGGTTCAGGTGCTTCAGAAAATGGAAGTCAAGTGGTGAAGGAAAGCTTAGATTAATGTGCTGTTGGTTAGTTATGCATGCAAGTATCAAGAGTGGAAAGTGTTTGAGGGGAAGCCACAAGGACTGCTTCCTTTGGATTCCATTTTCTGTTCATATATTTTTAACAGAAAACACATGCTCTCTGAATTATGCAGTAGAAAATCTGCTGTGTAGGACACTTGTTATTACATTGACTGTATCAGTAGTGGTTGTTCTTCTGTAATACAATTGCTCAATATTTGCCCAAGAAGTCA
Source organism: Heliangelus exortis (assembly GCF_036169615.1). Classification (NCBI taxonomy): domain Eukaryota; kingdom Metazoa; phylum Chordata; class Aves; order Apodiformes; family Trochilidae; genus Heliangelus; species Heliangelus exortis. Next base: position 13,609,237 of record NC_092427.1, read on the forward strand.
AGCATCTTTCCAAGGAGCTTAGCTTTTCCCTCCTGTATTAACCAGCTGCTGAAGCAAATAATAAACATTCACTCAGGCTCCCTTCTTAAATCCTGACAGTGGTAGGCACCCACATTCTGCATCATTCATTTCTGGCATGTTTAACTACATTATGGCCTGTTCATTTACTACTAAATCATTCAAAGCAGCCATTAAGTCCATTCAGAGTTGTTCTTGAGTGCAGTACAGTGTACCTGGAGAAGCTGAGGAGGGTCTGTGGTATAAATACAATAAATACTCACAAACATCTCTCCTGGTGTCTCAACACCAGGAAGAACCTTGAATACAAGTAGGACTCCCTGTATGGAAGAACATATCTGGCACCATGCCCACTGTCCCAACCTAGGTCCATTTGGGGAATTTTTAGGAGTTTTAAACAGAAGGTTGCTTATTTGGATTGAGGCTGGTAGCTCAGAAGCTTTGTGGCTCTGAGGTGGGTAAGTTTGTGGATCTGTATCTCCTGAGCAGCTCCCTGTAGAAACCTCTCCAGTATGGCTCATTGATTTCAGCTTGCAGAAAAAAAGGGGTAAGAAGTTGCACATTCACCCTGTGTCAGTTTATGACCTCTCAGAATAACAGACCAGAGATGCAATTTTGTGGAGGGAAGTGAAAGAAGGAGAGCAGGTAGCATATGTTTTACTGGTAACAGTTTGGAAGTCGATGCTTAGGAATGGAAGCTCTCAGCTAAGGTTTTTTAATCTTCCTGAGTGACAGCTTTCAATAAAAACTTTTTTTTTTTTTTTTTTTTTTTTTTTGTTTTTGTTTTTTTTGTTTTTTTTTTTGTTTGTTTGTTTTTGTTGTTGTTGTTGTTAAAAAAACTCAAATCAGCAAAATCTGATACCATTGTGTTTCAGACACTTGATTTTGGTGTATTTTATTCACCAGCTTCATTATTTCTTTTTAAAAATTGCACATGTAAATGAATTTCTCTATTTAAAATTTTTCTCCTGCATATTCAACTTTCTCTGCCTGAAACTTTAAGATGAAGAAAATTCCTCTACAGCTTCAGGTTTCCTTTCCAAAGAAAAAACATTAGACAGACATGGGAAAAACATAATGAACCTAGTGGGTTTGGATGGCATATCTGTCAATACCACCTTGGAAAAACTCTATATTCCTGGGGACAGAAGGACTGAATAATTGAAAGACATCTCACCAATGTTGGACTGTGAGGAATTGTGTTTTCCTCTTACTGCTTGTTTTAGACCTAATGGGCATCTCGAATTAAAAAGATATAAGGAAACACTTATCTGTGTAAAAATGTTTATAATTTTTTTTTAAAGGAAACTTTTAAATTTTCATATTTCATCTGGTAGGCAGGGAGAGAAATATCAATCATTCATCCTATGTATTTTGGAGGTAATAATTTTTTTTTTTGTCCTCAATGATATTTTTGGTTTTTTTCCAGATGAAACAGGATATGTCATAAGCCCTGCTAAAATAAGCTCCTAGCATGAAAGAGGTTTTGTTTTACATTAGCCTGCTATTTGTCATGTAATCATCTGAAAATGCAGAGGGGAGGGAAGGATTTTGAGAACTCAGCTACTTAGCCTTCCTGTGATGAAACAGACCTTAATTTACTTCTAAATGCCAGTGTGGGGTGTGTGTATGCAGTTTGGTTTGTTTAAAGTAAAATATGTGGATGCCATTTTCAAGCGAGGGGCTTGCTGAAGAGGACACCAGGTTCAAGCTTGAACATACGAGTGTTAGAGAAGGGAAACATCAACACTGTCAAGGTTTGCAGCTCTGTTTCTCTCTTCACAGCAGCCAGGGCCTTACAGAGCAAGCTTTAGCTCTAGCTGAAGCCACTTTGGCATGACCCTGCTACAGGGGAAGGACTGTGTTCTGCATTTCTCTTCTTTGAGCTCTTGGCAAGAATTTGTTTTGGTTTTTAAATTATTATTATTATTGGGTTTGTTTGGTTTTTTTCCTAATACCAATGGTTGTCTTTGAATACACATCCTACTTTATCTGCTCCTCCAGCATCCAGGTTTTTCTCGAAAACAATGGCAGCTTTGGCCTGCACCTATCTTTGTTATTACTTGTTTGAAGTCCCCTTAGTCTGTAGCAATCTCTGAACTGGTTGGTCCAACTTGGTCTCTTAATGTGTTTTAATGAGAACAAAACCTCTACCAGCTGCTCCCTTAGGAGAAGCATTTCATTGTGTTCCATGCTTAGACCTAGCACTGAAGAGCTCTACTTTGAGGGAACTGTTTCTGGGAGATGATACTTGCAGTGGGAACTAAAACTGTACCTGGACCATGCAAAATGTTTGCCTGCCATCATCATTTTGCATCAGCACCTATTACCTGACTGTGAGGAACTGCTTTCAGGCTTGTGCAGCAGTGTAAAAGCATAATGACTTTATTATTCTAAAGTGAAAGGAGTGAAAATAAACTTTTATTTAGAAATAGCTGAAACTCTTCACAGTCAATGTATTCGGTACTGGGTTGTTGATTTATGTGATCTCAAGTTCAAATGGATGCAAGAGAAAACACTGTGAATGTTGTCCTTGTTATAGAAGCACAGAAGATCAAGACAGGAATTGAGTGGGGCCCTCAAGACCTCATTTCTGTGTTAAAAAAAAAAAAAATAGTTTACACCATAAGTAGGTGTACCAAGCAGCTCTATAATTGGCTCATTATCTGTCAGGCACTAATATGAACCAGTCCAACATGTTAGCAGCTGCTGAACTGTACTCAAGGCATGGATTACATTACTCGCCCTATTGTTCAGTTTAAAATTAACAATCCGTAATCCTCATTAAAACATCGTATGTGATATTGCATTGTGGTTATTATAGAGTTCTCATTAAGGCAAATTGTGTTACTGAGTTACATTTAATAATGCAGCGCACTGTAACAATTGCATATATTTCAATTAGAAATAAGATTATGCCTGTAGGACAACTTAACATTTTATTTTAGCCTATAACAAGTTAAAGTAAAATTTCATGGGGACAAAGCTTATGCAGCTTTTTTGTTTGCTTCTTCTTAAAAGGTGGGGATTAGCTGAGGTTTTTATTCATTTTCATACATGTTTGCTACTGCATTCGTACTCTTTTGGCTAGGAGGCTGAACATCTGGGTGAAGGTGGAAGTAATGTCAGCAGGACAAACTCTGTGAGGAGAAAATTAGTCCTGCTCTCACTACCTTTTATCTCTTTCTCTAAGTGCACAGAAAAATTAATTTTCACTGCAGCCAATCTCTTTACTTCTACCAGCTTTAAATTTACCATAGCTCTAGAAATTTAAATTTAGAGGGTCATATTATTATCTTAGCAAGAGGAACCTTGAAGGGCTTCTTTTTGCTGAGGCAGTGGATTGATAAAGTAGTTGTCGTCATTCCCTGGCCTGGGCATCACCTGGGATTTGATTAAGAACAATTTTCCTCAGTGCTGCTGTCATCAAATGTTGCTGATGTAAAATGTCAGATGGTTCAATTCTGGTCTTGCTGCTGTTTACAACATTTATCCTCAGCCTGGCATTGTTGTGCATTCCAATGCAAATCTGCCACAAAACTCCTTATGTAATTGTCTACAGAATGTGTATATTGGCATGTTACACATGAGCAATAACAGCTTCTTAAAATAGAACGCAGGTACATGCGTATGGGTTCAGGCGTTTTGTTTTGCTCGTTTTTTGGTGGGTTTTGTTGTCATGCCTTTGTTCTACAGAAAAACATAATAAAGGCTGAATTTAATTCTCCTTATGGAGACTGGAGCAAAATGTGTGTGGGCTTGCATTAGAGTTGAGATGCAAGTGAAGGGTAGCTTCTTGTAAATATGTATTCTTGCTACAGATAGGCTGGCAGCCCTTCTAGCATTCAAATTACAGACCTGCGAGATAGAGAGTGCATGGAAGCTGTATGCATGCATTTCTTCTATAAGAAGTAATATTTGATGATAAATACTATGATGAAAAAGTATAATGATCCACTTTACCCCCATACACTTTGTGCAGCTGTTCATGCATATATTTATACCAAAGAACTATCTGAGGTCATGTCAAGTCCTCTGTATTTACCTGGTGTTGGTTATTGCAGGTTAAGATAGTTCAGTTACCTTGGTGTCTTTTTTTCACAACTACTTCCTTGATCAAGGCAGATCTAATTATTTCAGTAAATGTTTTCGACTTCTAATGGACGGAGAATATTATGTTCTTCAGGATGATCTATAACTCTCATGGGGCCATAACATTCTTAACAGACAATGTCACCATCTCATTATAGAAGGGCATCCTTGTGCTCAGTTCCAAAAAAGCCCAGGGGCAATTTTGAAAACTCTGCCCAGGTACTTCTGCTGTTGAATAAGAGATGTGCTTACGAAGAGAAATTTACCTCCTTATCTGGAAATAAAAGGGCTCTTGATATCAAACCCTACAACTGCAAACCTTAGGTCTTGTCCTTTAGTCCTTACTTACTGAGTTTAAGCCAAAATAGCTAAGTGAAACCTGGGTAAGAAAGTAAGGGCCATTTGGTTCTATAAGTTCTGAATTTTGCCTGCTGAATCATAAAACACTATGATTTTGTAGGAACTGCTTTTAATAAATAATAATAAAAGGAAATCATGACAAAATTTCCATCAAACTCTAGAGAATTAAAAAGGTTATTTTAACTTCCATTTACCAGTATTATATCTTAAAGGAACTAGCTATGAAGAGAAAAAAAAATATATAATTTGAAGTATTGTGTTGAGCTTATTGACTTGCTTGCAGTATCTTCTACTATCTCATAATTCAGGTCCTTGTTTGCTTGCTGAGCATTACGTAAAAATAAATCCTGCCTAAATATATCAAGTCAGTTTTTTGGCTGAAGCAGCATAGCTGGCATGGAGATAGAAATATAGTCAAGCTGGGTTTCCAACAGCACAGCTTATCTTTGAAGGAGATGTGGAAATACATTGATACTTTGTATGTGATCCACACTATAATTAGCATAATTATTTAAAATGAGTTCAAGACATAGAAGAAACAACTATACTCTTTACTGTATAATTTTGCCCATTTCTAGCTACATCCTGCTTGGATGACTCAAGGATTTCATTGAAACTAGAAATATAATACAATTCTTGTACAATAACATGACAGAACATCTTTCTTCTATACTGTGAGCTGGGAACAGAAGCTGCAGACATCTGATTTGTTTACCTTTGCATTATTTATTGTTTAACAGAAGAAATTAAAAGCCTCAAGTCAAATTTCTCACTGCAGAATTGAATTGCAATCTGGAAGAAAGTGCAACTCTGATGTTGAAGGTCATACATATTTATTAGTCCCCACTTAAAAGATTACTTTAAATCAGTATCAGGCTTGTAAAGTTAGCACAGATTTTTTTCTAATATGAAAATATAAATTCAGTTGACTTTCAGGTGTGCTTGTGCTTTTAATATTAGCTTAAGTGATAAAAAGTGTTTTGAAAACCAGCTTTCTACTGACTGGGGGAATGAGTGACACTAGAAGTTAAGTTAGTATTTTGAATCTGATAATCTAAGACCAAGTAAGCAGAGGATAAGCTTTTCTATCCTAGTTTGTCTGAAGGTGGGAGTGTTCCAATTTTCTTTCACTAAAACCCTCCTAAAACCTTCATGGCTTTTGGAGGATTAACAGAACTTTAGTGCATCTTTGATAAATTTGATTTTTTTAGGTCTCAGCAACTGGCACTCTACCTCAGACTTACTGTGCTCATCGTGCCTCTCTGTAGACATGCATATTATAGAATACTGATTTTAAAAAGTGAAAATGTAGTCTTTTGTTTTTCTTCCTACTGTGGCTCTCAAGAGAACACGTGCTTATAGCTATTTTTATGAAAAAAAAAAAAAAATTCTGCAGCAATTAAGTTAGAAAGGGAGGTAATATTAAAAATAATTACATTTCTTGTAGTCAGAGTTTTCTTTATGGTGAACGATATTATCCTTATTCTTTCTGTCATGCAATCTATGCCTTTAAACCAATTAATAACGTAATGCGTTGTACACAGAAGAATGAAAATATGGATAGATCCCTGCTGACACTGGTCTATATCTCATTTTCATCTGGGAAGTCTCTAAGTAGTTGATTAAGCCATTGCTTAAGCCATTGCCCATCATCTGGATGAGAAGAGCTCCAGGGTGGTGAGGACTCTTTAAAGTGCTTTCAATAATGTGCCCTTAAAGCTTGGATCTTGCTGTAACTGACACTGATGCTCACAAACAGAAGTTAATAGGATGTTACTTCAGTGAACTGGTGATAACATCAGAGGCTGGTCAGGGGAGCAAGAGCAGAAACTCCCTGCCTGTGTCCTCAGTTGAGGAAAGCCCTTGCTGACCAGCAGATACATGAAGATCAGCCCTCTCAAACCTCTGTGCTTGTTCATCTTTGTGTTTAATGCATATAGCAGGAAAAATTGTGTAACCTTCAACCCTTGTACCTGTTGGAAACTCCTGCTACTTTTTCAGCCACCTGCAAGATGATCTGGGAAAAAGTGAAGCTTGAAACTGTCTTTCTTCTTCTGTTTTCTCCTATACCCACTACATACATATTTTCCAACATAAGCAGAGGAGTGGTCCTGAAAAATAGCTCCTGAGGATGGTGCCTGTTCATATCATTCACCCTAGAAACTAGTACACAGGCTTTGATTTTTGTCTTGTGCAGTAAGTCAGGAGCCCCACTGTAGCCAGTGATCTGAGGCTGTGTCATGAGAGAAAGATCTAAGGTTCAAAAGGGTCGAACCAGCATGTCACATACATAGCTCAATGTGGCACTTCTGGGACTTTAGGACCTTTTTTTTTTTATTTTAAAAAAGTGTGCTAGCTGTTGATTATAGCACCTTTGAATAGCTCTAAATGTGTTCCCAAATTTACTTACTTCTCTTTAGCAATTAATAGCTTGAAAGTGCTCTCCAGTGAAACAGCTCATTGCTTGTAGTCCATGTGTGTTTGATTGCTATCATTGTCTGTGGGAAGCTTCACTTCGCCACTCAGTGTTCACTATGGAAATATTCACTGCTGTGTTGACAGTGATAAAGTACTTTTAATTCCAGCTTGAGTCAAAAAATTCCCTGGTTTTTGTTTTTTTTCATTGGTGCAATGCAACTCTTTTTTAAATGTATGACGATAACTACTGCAGTGTGCAAATCTGTATCAGCTGCTATGTTGCTTTATTCTTTTTTTTTTTTTCTTTTTTTTTTTTTTTTTTTTATTAAGCTAAACCAAGCTTTAAAATAATTCAGAACTCAGGTATTTCTGCTAAAAAGTTATGCAGTGGTAAATACATTTTAAGCTAGCTGTAGTTACAGAGAGGACACAATCCCCTGCATGGGTGATAACTTTCAGTAATGCTGAGAAGCAGGTTTTGCTTTGTTCTTTCCTTAGGTATAGGTAATACTTCATGGGCAAAGGTAAATCAGCAGCCTTAATTATGACAAGCTGATTTCCAAGGTATGCACTTGAGTTTGATGGTGAGGGGTTCTATCTGTTAATTCATGGTGAAGCAGCAGTGTGGGAACTAAGTTTTCTGTTCTGCTCTTAATACCTGAATAAATGAGAGCAATGCACAAACAAAAGCCACACTGGAGTTCACCCCAGAGATATATTGGGACCAGTAAGTCTTACTCTTCACTGAAATAAAAGATATTAAAAAGAAAACTTTGTGCACAACCCTGTAGAAGAATTTCCTGATGTAAACGTAGTCTCTTCAATATATGGCGACAGTTAAAGGGCTGCTTCTGATGAGGGTATCACCCACTCATGACATCTGAAGAATAAAGCCTTTAAGAAAAAAGTGAACTGGGGTAATTGCCCTTTGAAGCATCTCTTTTTCTAAAAGTGGGTAAAAATAGTAATGGAAGGAAGTAGCAAAGCTAAAGAAATGGGTGTTCTGAGGGTGTTTTTTCTCTTCCCTCACCCCCTCACATTTTTGGCTGGACTGGAACTTTTCCTATCATATTCCATTCTGTATTACCAAGGTGATAAGCTGGCCTTTTAATACAGGAGAAAATTTAGTAAAAAAGTAGATTTTGATAGGCTTACTTGTAGAGCAATGAAGGGCAAATTGTCACTTTTTGAGGCCTGTTTTATCAGAGCAGGTTGGAAAAGTACCGCAGTGTATGTGAATCTGGTTTATAACCAGTAAGGTTTGTATTCAAAGCCTACATTGTCACAGTGAGCTCAATAGTGAGCCTGAATAGTAAGACACGTTCTGCTGGGTGACAGCGTGTGTTAGGACATGCAGATTTAGTAATGCAGGGCTTTTCCTTAGAACTTCTGTCTAGTGAGTTTGTCCTTGCTTGTGCTTGAGTCACAGTCCTTCACCTAGACTGAGCCTCAGGAAACTAAAAGAGATTTAAATGGTGGAAAAAAGGGGTGTGTTTTTCTCTTGAAAGCTGTGTTCTTGGGACTTCCACACCTTCATGGTTTTCTAACACTAGCAGCTGTATAGTTTCTGTTTCCAGCATTGCTTGAAGCTCTTGGGATGAACCTGAATGATCTGTGTTCTATTCACATTCCCTGAGACACTGCTTTCCCTAGGCCTACTTAAATGTAAATATCAATAAAACTGGGATCTGACATCTCCTCTACAATCATTACCAATCTTTCCCTTTGTAGTGTTTGATGTGCTCTGTGTGGGCAGGGCTGTGTTGTGTTTTACTATGCACTATGCATCATCCCTGCATGAATTGATAATCACAATGAAGTAGCAATTAGAGATGCCTAATTTTGAGACAGTGCCACAAAACACATGAAAATGAGTCTTACTTGCTTCCAGTTGAGGTTTATTTTAGGAACTGCTTTATGCAGAAGGAAGACCTTTTCTTTATTCAACTTGTGTATGTTCTTAATGTATGGGCTAACCATATGCCTGTGCTCCAGGAAGAGACACGACCTTGAAACTCTCCTGTGTCTTCCCCTAGAGCCAGTTGCTCTTCCTAGCACTTAGAGGATTTCCAATAGGCAGTTTTGAGTCTTAAACATATAGGGAAAGCAGTGTAGCGAAGTGAGATAAAAAAGAGAAATCAAAGTGATGTCTTATGAAAAGTGATGGCAACTTTCTTGCCATCTACCAGGAGGATACAGGGTCTGCTGCTGCTGAGCCATTGTGCTGTGGTCTCATCAGGGTGCTTTGTGGTTGTGCCATAAGTAAGATGTTTCTCTGTGTTTCTGCTAGAACCAGTGTCCCTGGAGAGGGGTCTTTCAGCATCAAGGTAGGCTTTTAGTCTTTCCTTTTGTGTTTCATTCTGATGCTTCACACACATTTCCATTCATGCTTCTTTCACGTCAACCTCTAGGTAATACTTCTGTTACAAAACTTTATCATTATTGGGTAAAACACTTGGTACAAGTGTATCTTCTGTTTAAATTGTATATAGATAACCTCCTTCCACAAACTGCCTTTTGAGGAGAACATTTTTCTTTTCCCCCAAGCTCCTGGAATGCTTATTAATGTCTGAAAACTTAGAAGAAACCCAAACAAACAAAAATAAACCCATGCACACTTTGAGTATGCAGTAAGTTACTGGTTCTGAAAAGTCTCTTTGGATTGTTATAACTTCCTATTGGTAGCATAAAAATCCTTCAAATCAATGTGCAGCATTAAAATATAGAGTGATAAATTAATTTCTTCCCTGTGCTAAGCTGTGTTAAACTATGTTGGTTGAAAGGGAAGATTTTGCTATAAAATTAAGCTTGAGGGTTTATCGCTAGTAGTACAGTAATATGTAGAATTGTGGCTGTACAGGCAACAATCTTTTAGGACAGAGGCATATCTTCTATCTTAATTTACACCATATAAGATCTTGACCACTATATTGGGTTTTGTTTGTTTCACCTAGGAGCAAATATTTCTTGTAATATTTCTTGTTTAAGCCTCTGTGTGGCATTTTTCTTAAAGACCCAATAGCTGAAATAGCAGAGCAATTAAAAATTACAGAAGGATTCTTGGTGGGGGAGGGTGGTGGTAGAAATCTGTGCTGTGATGTTGTTAAACCTCTTGAAACTGTTTTCATAACTTGTGTGGCTTCTATGGGCAATTTTACAGGGCTTGCATAATGCTTCGGGCTATGTGCAATTTTCTGGGAATGATGGATGATTGATTTTGTGTAAAGTAAAAGTGAATTCTTGTATTTGTATGTGTTTAAGTTCAAAAATCCAGAAGTTAGTTGCGTACGTGGACAGAAAACATTAAGTTGCATTTTGGAGAATACAGAATAAAGTGGACACTGTATCTGATTAGTAATTGTTTTCTGGGCTGTGCTTTTTTTTGTCTTTTTTTTTTTTAAAAAAAAAACTATTTCAAGTTCTCTGTGAAAAGTATTAAAAATGAAAATTTGCTACTTTCTCCTACATCTTGCTCGTTCAAGTGTGAAGAAGCATCACATCTGTATTTGAAGTAGTCAAGAGGAAAGAAATACGAAAGATTAATCTGGAGTATTTGTTGGTTATGTTTGTAGTCACTGGTTTTGTCAGGTGAATAGGTGTTTGCAGCTTTAAGAGACTGAATTAAAGGGCAAACCAGAATTTTCAGTTGTTTGAAGTATTCTAAAATGTTGGTTTTGTTATTGCTTCTGTTGTTTTGCCATGTTTTTTATTTTACAATTGCTTAAATTTGTGGAAGAGTCAGGTTTTAGTCTTTTCCTGATTTGCTTTCTTCATTTCCTTTCTCACTCATATTGCTCACACAACAGTGAGGTGAGGAGTTGGAGGTAAAAAAATACAATTCAAGAAAAGCAAATCATCTATGTATGCACTTCAAACTGGGAATGTGTTCTTTTTAAAGTGAAAGTTATTGGTTCTTTTATTTTTTTTACCCCTCTTTGGAAGTGAGAAAATAATCTAGATGTTATTGCACTTGTAGTACAGTTATCTGAGTGTTAGGTTGGCCATGAAATTCTGCGTGTTGCATTCCTGTCCGTGGAGTGCTGAGAGACTTTTAACTTCTCATCACTGGCCTTCATATCTGCAGTTCTCTGATCTTTTTATGTCCCATGGAAGTGTTTCTGAAAGAAGCAGAGGGCTTTGGAGACAGCTGTTCCTCTATCCTATTCTTTACTGTTCTCTGGTCCTCATGACTGAGAGAGAACCAGTACTCTGTGGTTTAACAATGTGATAGTACTCTGAAACCTGGTGTGTTGCAGTTAGAGTAGAGAGGTCTACAGTCATTTATCTTTCAAAAGCAAAACCTTCAACTGGAGCCCATTTTTCATTGTGCTCTCTACTTGCCTTTTCATTGATGGTGGTGCATAGTACCACCCTCCATGCTTGGTTCCAGACCTCCTCATTCCAGACTTGAGATATTCAGGAATAAACCTTGCTGGCTTTGACAGGGAAGAACTGATTCAACTTCCTGATAGTTTCAGCTTAGTGCAGAATCAGCACCAAGGTTTTTTGTTTGCTGTTTTTTTTTTTTTTTTTTCCCCTGCCTAAAATAGTAACTCATTATAATATTAGCTCAATTTTAATATTAAAAATCTTTAACTTAATCTGCCTCTTCATGTCCTTTTTTCCAGTCCAGTGTCCGCAATGCGACACAGGAGTGTCAGCGTTCAGCAAGCTTGCCTGATACAGATTCTATCAAAGAGGTGTAATGAGTTTCATAGGGATGTGAATTTGCTTTTCCCATGAAAAATGTAAAGGGCTGAATCATGCACAGGAGCCTGTGTTGGTTGTTGGGTTTTTTTTTTTTGGTTTTTTTTTTTTTTTTTTTTTTTTTTTTGGTTTTGTTTTTTTTTTTTTCCCTTGTCATCAGCGTGGCTTTACTTTTCTTCATCTACATAGCAATGCAATGCTGCTGCATGGAGGAATCCTTAAATAACACCTTTGTTAGGGTTCTTATGCAGGAAAAGTGCAGGAAGGAACATTTTCGGAATTGCCTTTGGGGATCTGGATATAGTCTGTGCTGATCCTGCAAATGTGCGGAGATGAAAATAATGGTTAGATTACAGTAATTCACAGTGTAGGAAGGAAGAACAAGATTGCACATAAAAAAAAGAGTTCCTCATGCATTTAAGAAAAAACACTAAGTTTTTTTTCTGTATCTTTTTTTTTTCTTATTTGCTCTTCTCTTTAAAAAAAAACACTTATACTTATTAAAAAGAAAACCAAAACACCACAAAAAGCAAAACAAAACACCAAAAACCAAAAAAAAAAAAAAAAAAAAAACCAAACCAAAAAAACAGAACAAAAAGCCTTAGGAAATACCCCACATCCAAGAAACCCTAAGCCTCAGATAAGTTTTCCAGTACTTTATCTTTTATCTTAAAGTTCCAGCACTTTAAGACAATAGTCTTTTGTGCTTGGTGTAAGCCTGGTTACGTGGAGTTGTAGAGCCTGAGTTATGATCTAGGTGCAGAGCAAGACTGTGAGATAGATTACTAGGAATTTCTTTCCATAGTACTCCTAATAGCCTACTGGGACTAATCACAGGTATAAATAAGTGCATCCTCTGGGATTTTTATTAGTGTCTTTTGAATTGGTAATGAAATAAAGCCTGCAGTGAAATGCTTTGGTAAAAAAAGTCAGTGACAGCATTTGGTGCATCAAGTTCAGCAAATCAGAGACCTGTGATTCTCTTTCTTAGCATGCTGATGAAGTAATCTGCAAAATCATGAAGAAACAGCCTACAGGCAGACTTGCTTGGGATCTTATGTGATGGTTCATTTTCTACACAGCCTAGCAAAAAAACAAGGAATGAAACAATAGAGGACCAGAAGACAAAGCCACGAGCAGTGGCTTGGAGCACACTGTCACAGAGGGAGATCTCGGTCTCTCACTTCACCACAATATCACAACAGAGAGGCACATCTGAAGGTCCCAAAAGTGGTTATGTCATGGGATCCTCCACCACTGAGCTGATTTCCAGTGGCAGGAAAGGTACCCTGCTGTAGAGCACTATGTGAGGTGCCTCTGCTGCTGCTTTCCACAAGAGAGGAAGGGATGAGCCAGAATCAGTAGTGGAAGGGCTTTCTCCAAGCTTGGAGAGGCCTTGGCTTGTCTGAGAAATATTATAAAATAGTTTATTACAAAACTGTGTGAAAATAATTCAGATTTCCAGTGTCAGTTATAAAAATGAGAAATTAAAAAAAAATCATTTGCCTGTGGAAGTTTGTTTAAAATGTTATTCAAGTAAATAATGTTCTTCATTCTAGAATATCCATGGGATTTAAATACACACATGTTCAGGTCCCTTCCCAGAGGATTGAAATGTAAATAGATATACAAGTTCATTAGAACCAGTGTTGGGTACTTCTGGTTTACTGTAATACTTCTTCAGCCTAGTTGTTGACTGGAGTTTTCTCAATATCCAGTCTGCTGAATTATAGAGGGTAAGTATAGCTTATTTCATATGAAGAGCTGATTGGAAGTTGTAACAATAATTCAGGTTTTTTTAAACTAAATGTTACTGAGATTGAGTGTAAGAAAATAAAATACGGAATGTAGTGGGAAAGACTGATTGAGATGCAAGATTAGAAGTAAATTAGTTTTCAAAATAAAAACAGTTCTAATGTTACAAAACTTTCCACTTGTCCAAATTACCAATATTTTTATAGGGTATTTGTTGAGCAAACTCAGATTAGTTAAAAGATGAAGTTAAAACTGAAACTATTTACTAGTGGTAAAAAATAATAGGAAATATGAAAGCAGGTATTGGACACCTAGACCCAACTCATGTGATGAAAGGGTACTTTTCCTTTCTGAAGTCCCTGCTTTCCCTGCCTTTATGAGAAGTGTTGTGACAGTAAACATTGCCAGAAATTCGTTTAGATTAGGTAAGGTTTGAAAAGCTTAATTGTGAATGAGTAAGCACACTGTTTGGTGTGGAAATACAGAAGCTAATTTCACACCTGTCATATTTTCACGTTGCAGTAGCTTGGCTTATTAGCTATTACTTTTCCACTAGCTCCAAAATCCAACCTTCTCCCTCTACGCTTTGAAAAATAATGAAGTTGTGCTTTCGGTAAGGGACAATGCACAAATACTTGCTTGTGGGAAGGGGGGGGTGCATGAAAAACTTCCTGACATGTTTCTGCAAAATGTACCTTGTTTGAACACAGGTAAACTTGCCTTGTGTCTTCTGTCCTTGGCCCTTTGAAACTAAGGGTTTCCAGATGACAGAACTCAGAGAGCTGGAAAGTAAAGAGACCTCTCAAAGTACTCTAGATAGTTTTAGTGTGCCAAGTTTTCAGAAGCGCTTCCTTTATTCCCACTCTAGCTCTAGAGTCCTGGATTGTATGATTTTTATGGAGAAACTATTTTTGAGAGCAGACTTGAGTTGCACTGATCTGGATGGTCCTGTGCAGCACCAGTGGCTTGGGCATATGGAGTATGTAGTGGAATCTGAGTCATAAAGATAACACCGCTCCATTGGGCCCCTAAGGCAGAGTTGGGTACAAGCTTTCAGAGGGGAAGACCTGATGTCTATTCCAATTGGAAGAAAATAAAATGCTTTTATTTCATAATTGTACCAAAAGAGGTAATTTCTCCTTTGGAACAAATGTAAGTAGTTGGGCATGAACTCTTATGTAGAGAGGCATTCCTGAGATGTATCTGACCACCTGCAGTTTTGACAGGTGTAAATAATCTAATTGATGCCTGAGATGCTGTTAAAGATTACAACAGGCTTTATTTTCAGGGCATAATTACATGTCTGCCCTGTTTTACTACATTGAGAGCGAGTCAAGTTTCTAAAGGTTGCCAGTGACATGAATTACGCTAAGGCTGAGAAAAAGAGTATTTGCAGTGACAAAGTATATTAAAAAATAATATGCATTTTCCAAGACGTGAAAGCAAAGTGCCTTTTACTTATGTGGAAATGTAATGAATTTGTGGATATCTTGAAACAAAGAAACATAATGAGTGGCTGTGCAAGTTGTCTCATGCTGTACATCAGTTGTGCAGTGATGAAACTTTCCAGATGAAATCTTACTCAACTTGAACTTCTTAGAAGAGTGACTTCAGAACTTGCTTTCCTCTAGTGTTTATTGAATTTGATATCTGGGGGAGGAAGCCAGGGAGCTTGGCTGATTGGGTCAGCAGTAGGGTACTTGACACCAAATAAAAAAGATTCAATTGAATGACTAGCACGTGGCTTAGTGCATCTCCACAAGGTCCTATTTATGTCAGAAAATCTACATGATAGCACAAGTTGGGCATTATGATTTTTCTTACAGGATTAATCTTGTAGCTCCAAAGAACTCTGAATTCAGAGCTACCCTTATGTGCCTTGTGCATACTGCTTGGTAGGCAGGTCCAGTGATGGGGAAAGGCAGTGCTATTTAATACAATTTTCCCCTGTGAATTTTCTTGATTCTGCAATCTGTTAATAAAATTAAGAAGAGTATTTTCAAGCTAATTGTCATTAAATCTTTCAAATTTCAGAGAGGAGGCTCTGAGTCTTCAGCAGATGGTTGGAAATGAAATGCACATTGGGGGGAACAGAGGCTCTGCCAAATCTGGACCTTGAACAGAACTAGTCAAATAAACAGAAGTGAAACACAGCAGGGATGGTTTCGAATAGGCCTTTATTATGGCCAGAAAGCCTCAGGCTGTGAATGACCTAATCAACCTAAGTTCCAGACATGTACCTAAATTAGCTTCTACTTTGCCATCCTCGTAGCACTCCTTTTTGCTTCATTCAAATACTATCCTAAAAGATCTGAGCTCTTTTAAAAGTGGATGGTTATAACTGTTCCATCTTTTCTTCTGCTCTTTGTATTTGTCCTATTCAGCTCTCCTCATTTTCTCCTTTAGCTTCCCTATCCTTTTCAATTCTAGGATCAATTCTAGCACTTTTCATGCATTTGAAGCCATTCAAATGGCTTGTCCTTGTCTTTCTGTAAGAACAAGAAGGAGTCATAGGAGCAGAGCAGCAGCCCCATAAGGGGCTCTGGAGGGCAGTTCAGTTCCCACTGAATCCCAAAGGATTTCTGTGTGACTTTGTCTCCTGTCTCATTTCCATGTTTACAGTGGGGACATAAAGCAATGTATCATGCCAAAGAAGGGGAAGGCATGCTATGTGTCACTTAAAGCACCATTGCAAAATCCTCTCTTGCTGTATGTATTTCCTACCCTGCATGGTCCCTGCTTTGGTTAGGACTTGTTCTGTGTTACTTCAATAACAAAAAAACTTGGGCTTGCTTTAGTTCACTGAAGCAGGAGTCATGATTTCATATCTGCTGCCTACAGACATTACTGTGTGTAGTCCTGCTAGGACAACTGTTTGCAGAAAATATCTGTGAATGTCACAGGGACATCGACTTCTTCTGAAAACACTTGAGCAGACAAGAAAAAACCATGAAATAAGCTGACTCTGATCATTTAAGCATTATCCAGGGCAATGCCAAAATGCAATGGGTATCTTCCAGTTAATTAGAACAGCTAAGGAGCATCAAGTTGCAACTAACGTTGAAAGAATTGTGCAGTGTAAAATTCTGCAGGGCAACAGGTTGTTTGGCACTCTGTTGTGAGTTTGGTTAGCAAAATGCAATTATATATGGCTGTATAAATCTTTCACACTTGATACTTTTTCTTAATAAAAGCACAGTGTCATGGCTTTTGAACCTGTCTCTGCTTTCTACCAGTAGACATGAACTTTTCAAAATATTTCTGTGAAAAGTAGATTATCTTTGAGAGTGAGAGAGGCTATTTAAGGGGTTTGATGCAGGTACATAAAAAGTCACTTGAATATACGAGGAATTATTGCTCTGGTATTCAAGGGAATATGAATTAATCTGGTGTATAAGGTGCTAGTTTTTACTGCCTGAGGTGGTATTCCTAAATTCTGAGACAAAAATATCATGTTTTTTGGCACGAATTCAGTGGTTCACACAGTGGTATGCAAAGGATCAGGTAATTTCCCTTTGTCATTCAACTTTCAAGTATCCATAGTTGGAATGATTTACTGGGATTCTAAATCTCTTTACAATTAGTAGGCATGCTTGAGCCTGCTGGGTTTTATTTGGAGCCAATTGAAACTAATGGAGAGGCAAAAAAAAAAACCCCCTTTGACCTCATTTGGCATTGGCTCAAGCTCTTTGTGGCTGAAGCTGATGGCTTCATCAAAATCCACTTAACCTTCCAGGGGTGAGTGTATGACAGGGACTGCTTAGGGCATTCTGGAGCTTCATGGGTTTGCTGTGAGGGCCTTGATCTCTCACCTTTGTTATTCTCTTTATCTACCAACCTAGGTGAAAGGAGCAATTTGAAAAGTAGCAGAAACCAGTGTGATATCTTGTATCATATGTAATAATACATGGCCCAACCTCAGCATCTTTTGGGGAGCATGAGCTTCTTAAAGTTCAAAATGAGTGAAACAGAGTAATATGCCCTGCACTGACATGGTTTTTCTTTGATTTTTGGGGTTTGGGTTTTTTTTTTTTTTCAGTATTTTGAAAGTCCCCAAGGTCAAGAAACAAATTATGCCCTTCCCTCTACTGTTTTTCAGTCATATTCCTGAGTCTTTCCATATTTTATATTTCTAATAAACAAACCTTTCCAAACAAATGCCTAAATATAAGCAATTACATGGTATGCTAATTTGGAACTTTTTTTTTTTCCAATAAAATGTGAAAACAAATAAGCAGAGCACAGATGAGAAGAAGAAAATTATGTGCCCTTCTCAACTCTTAGCTCCCAAAGACATGTGACAAATTCTGTATCATTATTTCTTTAGTATAATGCTCTGAATTGCCATATGAACAAATTTTTTGAGAAGTTATTATAATATTTTTTTTTTTTTCTGTTCTGAAGAATAATCTAGCTGAAGTTCTCTCAATTCTATTCACTTAGTAGGACACAGAGGTGGCTTTTCATAGAGTTTCTTCAGGCAGAACACCAGAAGAACACCAAAGAACTGTTTTGTTCCTGAATGCCATATTCTGTTGTAAGATAGGAGAGATTTGATGGGGTTATGAGGTGCACCTTGTTTCTTTGTCCCCAAGGGACAGCATTACTATGAATCTGGATATGGTCCTGGGCAATATGCACTGCTTGAGAAGGGGGACTGGACGAGATGACCTCTAAGGCTCCTCCCCAACCTCAACTGTTCCCCAGTTCCGAATTTCATGAGTTTAATGGCAGGGAAGGGAGTGAGAGCTTGCTGTTCATTTCTCCAGGGTAAAATTGAGGGGAACAAATCTCTCACACCTTTTCATTGGGCTGATATACAGAGTGATGGAAATAACTGCCTACGAGACGACTGGGCTCTGCATGTCTTTGGGTGGAGGCCTTGGCCATGGGTTTTCTGAAGCAGTGTCCCTGGTCCCTTTGATTAGCACTAGTGGCAAGGAAAGCTACTTCCACCATAGAAGAATATATTTTCAAAGCAATGTGCAGGGCTTTGGTGTGTGATGCCATTAAATATTAATGTGGGTTTTCAAGCAAGAAGCCTCAAGGCTAGGGGTAACTCTTTGATCTTTAAAAAGCTTGCCACATGGGGGAGTGAGTTTGAATATATACTTATGTGTGTGAATACTTTCAGGTAATTAGATTTTAGTTTCAGGGCTGCAGAACTTTGCAGATTTCAAAAGGCTTAAAATAAACATCAATTTCTATTTATCTCAAGGGATTTAGAGGGGCATAAAATAAACCCTTAATGGCTTGAGCCACGCTTTATTAATTGCTTTGTTGAAGAGTTAAAACCTGTGGGAGTTTGTGTATTAAAATGGGATGTGAACCAGCAGAAATCTAAGCAGTATCTGAATTTCGTTTAAAGAGAGTAAGAAAATACACAGCTGAGCTCTGTGTTTAAAAGATTATTACCCTAATGTATAAAGTTTCTTTGGTTTTAAGGAAGCATGCCTGGATTGAGCCATAATTATATGTGAAAGCATTTGAGCTAGTCAGTCAGTATTGCAGGAGTAGGATCTGTCTAAACAAAAAGACAAGCAATTAGGGAACCTTGGCGAGTTGTCTGTTTTTCATATCTGAAAATATGGTTATCATATTATTACCCAGATTGTTCCACCTCTGACAGTTGTGTCTACAAAGCCTCCCTACAGCAACTTTGCAAAAATTGCTGTTTTGTTTAGTGTTTTTGACTGGAGGGAGTAGAACAGAGGTGTTTTGGGGTTGTTCTATTCAATTGACTATTTTTTATATGCAAAGTTCAGTTAATCTCAAGCAATGCTACTGATAGAAAGTGAAACCTTTTCCTTGCTGGGTAAAAAATGGCCTATTTAGACAAACAAAAGGGCAGCTGGCTGCTGAAGTTCTGCTGGCTTTTAAACTGACACATTAATCAATACTCCAAATTGAAATTGCAATTTCCCTTTTTTTTAGTTGCTTGAATTTTCACTGTGTTTTATAAAATGAAGAATGTCTGGTTTTATTTAATGCCATGTGAAAAAAAAAAAAACAAACTGCACTACAATATTAAAGGTGGTTTTCCTCCTAATTCTGTTATTAATGTTTGTGAGGTTGTTGCACAACAAATTTTGCAAAACTCTAGTATATAAATAGTCCTACTATGTTCTGGTTATGTAATTTTCTCTTCTTTTGTTACTAAACTGTATTTGCATAGGTTATAAGAGTTTTCTCTTCCACCCTGCAGTCCTCCAGTATTCTGTGATAAGTCCAGAAGAGCTACTGATGATCTGTCTCCTTGAAAATCTTTGGCTCAGGAAACACTAGATGCGTTCAAACAATCATGATAATTAGCAGATATGTTTATATCAAGTCTGCATCTTTGCATGTAACATTTCTAGCTGATTTTTATCAGGACTGGGAAGTGAGCCATTAACCAGGCATGACAAGTGTGGCCTTGACACCACTATCCTAGTTGGCTTCCAAGTTTTCCACTAAAGAGATATATCTCATTCTTTGGGATTGTCAAAGGCATTCCTTGGTTCATACAAATTTTCCTGGATGCTGAATTAAACAGTGTAATCAGTGGATGTAAGGAACATGTACACAGAATTAATTATTAATAGATAATATAAATATTGCGCATTTATATGGATCTTTCAGAGGATATCTGCTTTCTAAAGCACCTGCTCTATTGACTGAGAAGGACAGCATGAAAACAAATAAAGCTACTTTCACATAGTCCCTGTGGGTCTGCATGTAGCTCCGCATGTTCATCTGCAGTCCTCAGCTTGAGCTCTGTACCCTCAAGCAGCCCTTGCTTTCTACATGAGTAATAAATATCTCTTCCTCTGTTGCTGTCCTAATTAATGAGGCCAAGAAATGTTGGAATTGAAAAGCTGAGCTCAGCAAGGCTCAAATCTCAAGTGGCTCTTTGACTCAACTGGTAATTAAAAGGTCTTTACCAGTTCAGTATCTGGGGCACAAGTTCATCCTTCCTAACAGCTCTGGGTCTGTATTTGAGGGTGATGGATAGGGCATCACTGGGAACGATGATGCAGCCATCATGGTGTGCCCCAGCCTTCTGACTGCTTTTTAGGGAGTCCTCTGTCTTCATGTTTGCTGACATCTTCTAGTGTATTTGCTTAATGTCAGTGGGTGGCTGCAGCTTCTCTAAAGGTTAAAGAAACACTTTCTGCTTACACAGCAATTCAATGCCTCAGATGCTGAAGTGAATCTAAAATTGTGGGCCAAAACTGAAGTGGTGTAAATGTTGAGGATCATGATTGTTTAATGTCACTGGATTGGAGCCTAATGGGTAAGTGTAAGATTGTAGCAAAACTATAGCATGAGGGTCACAATGCTGGTTCCCAAGAAAACCATAGTTAAAGAGAATTCAAAATTTGTGTATGAACTTTCTTGCTTATTTGACAACATAGTAGATCTAGCAGATCTATAGATTTCTTTTCTCCTGTGGCACTAAAAATGCCACTGTGAATGATAAGAGAGAACATGCTGCCCTAAGAAATGTCTGGCAGAAATTTCCATCTTTAAATTGATATAAAAGCTGTATTCACCTTGCTTACAAATGGGAAATTTTAACTTGGTTCAATCAACTTCCTTATCTAAACCATTAGCTTGCATAGAAAAGTCTTCAATATTGGTGTTTTGGGGCTAAATAAGGCATTTTTGTTGGAGGTTATTGAGTCATGAAATGATTACTTATCGTCCCTTGAAATGCCATTACATGTAAATGCAGTGGTACATGGGCACTTACTGCTACCTTCATCTCTGTTAATCCTTGCTCACAGCCTGCAAATTGAACGTTCTGTCAGCCTTATGGGATGTGCTGATATTCTCAGAGATATAATTGCTTTTCAGTATGCTATCCTGCATGTTACATGGTTTGAAGAGGTTCTCCTCCAAACAGAAAATATTTAGTGAACCCCTTGCTGTGTATTTTTTTTTCCATTTAAGCATTTTTATCCATGAGTTCACCAAATATTCCAAGAAAAAAGAAAAATTGCATTCACTTGACCATGGTCGATTTGAAAATTCAAGTGACAACGTCTTGGTAATTGATGGCTTTTGAATTGCTGTGCATTGTTACCTGTGTACACCTGTGAAGTTCATCAGCATTCCACACCTCTCCAGCTGCTTCTGTTGTTTGCTTAGTGACAGCAGCTGTAAATTTAGATGTGCACAAAATAACCTTACCAGAAAAGAGGTAGCGTTGTCTCAAAGTCTTTTCAACAACTGCCTGTAAAGATGAACCCTTTTTTTTTGTAGAGATCCACCAGAAAGACTGAATGCAAAAGTCTTGACTGAGAATGAAAAAAAAGTTGAGGCCTGATTAAATTTCTCATATGATGAGAGTTGCCCAACTTATTTTGCCCTTCCAAGGTGGTGGTTGGGTTAGAGAGAACGTGGGAATGGGGCAGTACCTGATGCAGATACTCATCATGGTCGTGATCCAAGGGGGCATGGAAACGGTAGCGCTTGAAACTGAGAGGGTGTGAGCCATAGTATTGTGCTGGGGAAGCAGAAAGTGACAGGACTTTATAAAAGGGTAATTCTCCCTTAAATTGCCTTTTTACATTCAGCTCATAGAAATCAGAGTCAAGCGTGAAACCTCAAAGCAAAACCCACTGTGAGAATTAGATTCTTGCTTTTGTGCTCTAAGGTGCTCCTCCTAACACACTGCACCCCCACAAAGGCAGAGTAAGGTAATAGGAGTCCTTGCTCAAGGGTCTGAGCTTGTGTGTCTGTGATCAGAGGTGTGATGGTGATAAACAGTTGGTGTTGAGATGCTCCACTGAAGTTTGCACCAGGGCTGCTGCAAGGCTAATAAATTTGAAGGTCACTAAAGGTGTGGGGTATAAGTATAGACCTCAGTCTGTGTGAAAAACTCATCCATCTTAGAGAAGTAGCCAGAACTATGTTTTCTGTCACACTGGGCTGAATATCAGGTGGTAGAAGGTGACATGGCTCTAAAACAGATTGCCAAAGCTCTTCTATTTCCAAGTTGGATTAGAAAATGGATCTCTTTTCCCCCAGTGGCGTTAGTTACCTGAGATGGTCAGCTTCCCCAGTCCCTGAAAATAAAGCACTTGAATTTCCCAAATTGGTTTTCATCTTCCAGTCAGCACAGTAGCCTATTTGCTTCTGTTGTAGTGCAGAAATCTCATTTCTCTCATTTTTTTCCAATAAACCTTATTCTCATTGGAACAGGTATTTACATCCCCATTTAAAAAATTGTGTGTAGACAACTTGGAAGAAACTGCTTCACCAATGAATTCCTGTAGAATCTTAACACTGAGTTACATCAGCAGAAAATCTGCCTTACTGCTTCTGCATTTTAATTTTATCTTGGTGAATGCCTGTACTGAACTCAGTTCAGCTGCTTCTGATCATTCTTGTGTTTTTCTTCTAATAATTAGCCTGGCAGTCTTGCTGATAAGTCCATATTTATTAACTTTTTTTTTTCTTTTCTTTTTTCCCTGCAAATTTAATATTGTTTTAATGCTACCTAATCCAATATTTTACAGAAAATGCTTTTCTGTTTTTTGATTTCATGGTTTAAATGATGGAATCCTGAACTCCAACTTTAGTGATGACCTCTGGTGAACAGAACATGCTTGTAGCAGAGTCTGACACTTTTGAAGGGACATGAACTGTTTCTTTGAGTGTTGCTAAAAGTTCTGGAACTTTGAGAGTTAGTCTTGAACTTTGGAATATATCCACTACTTTGTTTGAAATGCACAAGTAATGAGTCTTATGTAGGCCAAGATAAAAAGGGTGCTTGTGATGCAATATGGCCATAGCAAAAGGTCTCTATGTTCTTGGATTGAGTTTTGCATTATGTAGCAAAAACTACTCTGTGCTGCTCAAATCACTTGCTCGAGTTTTCCTGTACAGAAGGTTAGTCTCTGGACATACTGCCCTGCCATGGATTGAAGGGATTTATAGTGTGTTGCATGATAAAAGGGCAAACTTCAGCATAAAACCTGCTGCACCTTCTGGGTCACCTTTGTAGCTTTTTGATCTCGGGTCAAAGATCGGAACGCTCTTAAATTAGCAAGACCTTGCAAATATGGAGGGGAAAGGCAAATAAGCACAAGAAGCATTGTATTCTGCATGGAAAGTAGTAGGAACTCCTGACAATTACTGTTACACCTGCTGAGAAGAAATCACAGCTTTGCACAATGATATACTTTTGTAGGTTTGTTCACTGGAATATAAATGTTGACAAGCTGAGTCAGTACATCCTTTTGATGTGGTCTTTTTTCCTTATAGAAATAACAGTTTCAGTAATTGCTGAGATCTCAGACTGTCCTCTGTTTCAATGGATTTCTGTGATGGATTTGCTGTTCATTGGCAAAAGGTCATTCCTGTCCTAAAAAAAAGCCTGTGATCTAATGAAAAGTATATAATGTAAGGTAAAGTGAAGGCTACCTTCATGTTGTAAAAGGTAGACATTCTGGCTCACCCAAACGACATGGGCTATGAAAGAATATTTATTCCTTAAACAAAAGACCATTTTTCTTTAACCAGTGGTTACTGGTAATGGCCTTAGATGTTCTTTGACCCTCTTGAAACATACTTGTTTGCTTGTGTGTATTAGTTTGTTGGATCTGCATTGATGGTTATTTGAAATTTATATTTTGGCTTTATAAGCCCAAGTGTTATGTGATTGCTGTGGTCTTTGAATTTTATTCCTGCTTCAGGAGTTACACAGCAGACATGGTTGTCTCAGTGAAATGAGCACCACTGTTGAATCTGAGTTTTTTAAGAGCCCTTTGCGTTATTCAGAATCAGGCTTGGCCACTTTTTGTGAGACAAGATTACATGGGCAATTGCATCATAAAGGGGTGCTCTATAAATGAACTGATTGAGTAATACTTTTATGTCAAGGTTTACAGGCACAGGAAAGAACACTTATGTAATTTACAGTTGTTTAGGAAGAGTTTCTGATTAGCTAAGCTATTGATGTTTACTCGCATTATAGCAAGGAAAGGAAAAGGAATATTGTGTTAAGTACTTTCTCTAGTGTCTTATATCTCAAAAAATATGCAATGGCTTTGAGCTAACAGATGGAGTTCACAGCTGTGCATGTGAATATAGCCAGTCTCTAGGAAAAAAAAAAAAAAAAAAAGAAAAGAAGGAATATCTATTTACAGAAAAACAATTCTTATTTTCTCCTAATTTTTCTAAGAATCACTTTCTCAGACATTCATTGTAGCAGAACCTAGTAGTATGTAGTAGTCCCATTGACATGCTTTGTTTAGGGACTCTTGATACAGAAATAAACTGAATCTTTTTCAAACCTCTGTCTGTACTCTGTGATACTGCGTTTCTTGGGGTCTTCTCTTTTTTTTTTTTTTTTTTCCATCACAGAATTTCCTCCTTCTCCTATACACATAGGATCATAGAATGTTATGGGATGTAAGGGATCTTAAAATCATCTAGTTCCAATCCCCCTGTGTGGGCAGGGACTCCTCTCACTAGACCAGGCTGTCCAAGTGCCATCTAACATGTCCTTGAACACTTCAGGGAGGGAGTATCCACAGCTTTCCAGGCAACCTGTTCCAGTGTATCACCACTCTCACAGTGAAGAATTTCCTCCTAATGTCTAAGCTAAACCTACCCTCTTCCAGTTTTAAGTCATTACACCTTGTCCTATAGCTATCTGCCCTTGTAAAAAGTCTGTCTCCATTTTTTTTGTAGGCCCTTATCAGGTACTGAAAGGCTGCTGTAAGGTCTCCCAGGAACAGAGAGAACAACTCCATGGTCCTCCAGGCTAAACTACCCCAGTGCTATCAGCCTGTCTTCACAGGAGAGGTGCTAGAGTCCTCTGATCATCTTCATGGCCCTCCCCTAGATTTGTCCCAGCAGCCCATGTCCTTCTTATGCTGTGAGCCCCAGAACACAACTACTGTGGACACAGTACTCCAGGTGGGGTCATAGACATCTCACTAAACTGTAAAAGTGGAAGATTAGTTTCTACAGCAAACTCTTTCCTGAAAATTTCAATCATTATATTCAAGCTGGGATCCTCTATGGTGCTGGTGGGAAAGGAGAGGTTCCACAACCTTCCATCCCTTCCCCACCACATCTGTATCATTTGCCAGTGCCATGGCACACTCTGGGTGCTAAAGCATCTACCTTTTCCCCTCTACTCCCACTTATTCCTTGCTTCCCTGTGTCTTTCTACCCCTTAGGATCTCAAAGCAATTTTTAACAATTAAACTACTCTTCATAATGACATACCCTCTAACACAAAGATGAGGGCATTTGGGATTAAAGCACACTATGGGACATAGAATCATAGGATTGTTTTGGTTGGAAAAGAACTTTAAGATCATCAAGTTCAACCATTAACCTAATTCTACTGAGTCCAGTTCTAAACCATATTCCAAAGCACCACATCTACACATCTTTCAAAACTTCCCGGATGGTGATTTAGCCACCTCCCTGGATAGCCTGTTCCAGTGTTTGATAACCCTTGCAGTGAAGAATTTTCTTCTAATATCCAGCCTAGACCTACCTTGAAACAACTTGAGGTCATTTTCCTGTGTTCTATCACTTGCAACTAGGGAGAAAAAGTTGGCCCCCACCTTGCTACAGCCTCCTTTCAGATGATCCCAGCTGCAGGAATGATGGAGCATATATTTAGACCAGAGAGATCTTCAGAATATCTCTTCTGCATCCCATTGTTCCTCCCAGACCAGCTACCAAATGCTTCAGGACTCTGTAAAACAGTCTACACCTTTATTTGCTTGTGGAGTATCTCACAAAACTTTGGATTCACCCATGTTGAAACATGCAGCTAGAATACAAGGGGACCACGAGCAGGTATCATGCACATTCTAAGAAGCCATCTTGTTTCATACTACAATAAAACCTGGAGAAAGAAAGGAGAGGAGAACCAAGGTGGGGTGAGGGAAGGGTGTGCCTGAGTTCTGGATCCTGTCACAGCTCAGGAGATGCCTTGGAGACAGTGGCCGTGACAACAATGAGCAGTGCAGGACAGGGCAGTGCCCAGGACACCAGGCAGTGCCAGTGTGGCCTTGTGCCAGGGGTGAGGGCACATGGTGGAGTGGCTGAGCTGAGCTGGACAAGAGCTGAGGGCCCGAGCAGGAACACAGCCCCCAGAGAGGAGGCTCTGACCCTGCGGCAAGTGCCTGGAGCTTGGGGAAGGCTGTGGGCAGCGCAGTCAACGCCTTGAGGAGACCCCTCTGCACCGAGCTGGCCTTGGCCATGCAGCAAGGCAGCTCATACACATTCTTGAGCATTACAAGTTGAGTAGGCAGAGGTCACTGTTACCAGAACTGCCAGGTGGCCAAAGAGAGAGAGAGCCAGAGAGTGTGAAGTAGCCGAAGACGCTGCTCATTGCAAGGAGGCTTCCGACAAAATCTGCTTTGCCACCTGGACCTTAACTGCCCACCATCTTCACCAGACTGCCTTTCCACCAGGACTTTTATCCCAGGCAAAGATGACAATAAATGTTTCTTTTTTGAAGAGCTCCCTGTAAATACACTGAGAGAAAAAATTTCCTCAGGGATCAGTGTTGGGCCCAGTTCTGTTTAATAACTTCATCGATGATTTAGATGAGGGGATTGAGTCCACCATTACCAAATTTGCAGATGACACCAAGCTGGGGGGGAGTGTCAATCAACTGAAGAGCAGGAGGGCTCTGCAGAGGGACCTGGACAGACTGGAGAGTTGGGCTGATTCCAATGGGATGAGGTTCAACACGGCCAAGTGCCGGGTCCTGCACTTTGGCCACAACAACCCCATGCAGCGCTACAGGCTGGGCACAGAGTGGCAGAAAGGGACCTGGGAGTCTGGATTGACAGGAAGCTGAACATGAGCCAACAGTGTGCTCAGGTGGCCAAGAAGGCCAATGGCATCCTGGCCTGGATCAGGAGCAGCATGGCCAACAGGTCCAGGGAAGTGATTCTTCCCCTGTCCTCAGCCCTGGTGAGGCCACAGCTTGAGTCCTGTGTCCAGTTCTGGGCCCCTCAGTTCAGGAAGGAGATTGAGGTGCTGGAGCAGATCCAGAGAAGATCAAGGAGGCTGTGAAGGGGTCCAGCACAAATCCTGTGAGGAAAGGGCTGAGGGAGCTGGGGGTGTTCAGTCTGGAGAAGAGGAGGCTCAGGGGAGACCTCATCACTCTCTACAACTCCCTGAAAGGAGGTTGTAGCCAGGGGGGGTGGTCTCTTCTCGCAAGTAGACGAGAGGGCACGGTCTCAAGTTGTGACAGGGGAGGTTTAGGTTGGATATTAGGAAGAAATTCTTTACAGAGAAGATGATCAGACTTTGGAATGGGCTGCCCAGGGAGGTGGTGGATTCTCCGTCCCTGGAGGTTTGTAGGAAGAGACTGATGTGGCACTGGTAACCATGGGGGTAGTGGATCAAGGGTTGGACTTCATGATCTCGGAGGTCCTTTCCAACCTGGATGATTCTGTGATTCTGTGATAGGTGTATGTGCGAACTGGGTCGCTGAGGACCTGTTCAGCCTGGTGCACCTTTCTGTGATCAGCCAGGTCTGTGTATAAAAGTAAGCTGTGCTTCAGGAAAATCATACTTATTATGATCAATATTTTTTAATTTTTTTTAATACAGAAAATCCAAATATTTATTACTTGTCTTTAAAGAGGAGAATGGTAGCTATAGAGGACAGGAAAAAAGTAGATGAAATGGAAGGCATCAGTTGTCACTCCTGAGCACTGCTACAGGGGCATGATACAAAATGCATGGTTTATGACTTTAAAACAAAATATGCAACTAAGTGCGTAATGCTAAGAGAAATTTTATCTAGCCTATAAATACCACTTAGTCTTCTCAACTTCAAATCCCAATACAGAGATTTGCAGTTGCAATCTAAATGTTGCACGCAATTTAACTTCTGCACCATCTGTAACTCTGCTGGTATTTTAATAATGAATAAAAGTACATCTTGGCAACAAAAGTCCCAGTTAAATACCTTTTGGTTCCAAGTAGGGCCTCCAAGAGAAAGCCACAAGGTCTCTCCTTTGTTTGCCACACCAACAGTAAATAGCAAGCTGTGAACAAAACATCTGTGGGATTCTGTGAAGTCCTCGTTAACCTCTGAAGCTCATGGACTATGGAGCAAGGTTTTGCACAGCTGGTCACAAGCACTCCTGCCTTTTTTGCACAACTAGTATCTGGCTTAACAGAGACTTATGAACAAGGCCTAATCCAGGAGCTGTTTATTAACTTGCCAGGCCCTGTGTACTTGTAGAAAAGCATCTAAAGGAGGCAGTCTTCCCTACAAAAATTTTTTATTACTGTGGGGTGATATAGGAGGCACGTCACATCCTCTTCTGAATTCATCTGTGGACTCCATTGTATGACCTACCCACACCAGTTTCTGGGTTATCACTTTTTCTACTTTTTCATTTTCTCCACTTTGTATATTTTGCAATATGGAGGGAATTTTTGCGTGCTGGTTCCCATGTCCTCTTCTTCCTTCAGCTACCTCATTGGGCAATGCTGGTCCCGTGTTCCTATGAGTAGTGTTATCTCGTGGTACTTAAGTGTTTCATGGTGCTTATGGTCACTGACAGCAGCATTAGAACAGGCCACAGTTTTACTGTGGCTTGTCAGATCCTTTCCATGTTGAGTAATTTCACAGCAATGGTGTAAATATAATGCTATTTATCATATACATAATCCTAACAATATACAACCAGGTTGAAGTAATGTGAACTTCACAAAAAAATTCTGTATTTTTGTCTCATCGAGGGTACAACGCTACTAAAAGCAGTTCAAATCTGATCTATGGGAAATCTGTGGAGCCCAAGGATTTGTGATCTTTCACTGATCATGCCTCCTTTATAGAAGCTTTCATTAAGGAGAGGTTAGTAACCTTTCTGGATGGCCTTCACTAGTAAAAATCAATGTCTTTTGTCCCTCTGACTCTTCAAGTGGACAAGGGAAATAGGAGCAGGACAAGTTTCTTAACACATCTCAGTCATGGCTGGTAACCCCCCCACCCAAGTTCCAGGTATTGATTATCTTCAAAGGACAGGGCAAAGAAACACTAGTGTGATCACTGCAGGTTTCTGAGGTTTGTGGCTTTCTTAAATACTTCCAGCATCCACCAGTCTTCTAAATTTGTGTCATGTGGTGCTGCTGAATGTTATTTTAAGCTTGAAGGACTTTATAAACTGGATGATGCCAAGCCTACCAAACCTGATTTAAACATATACTGGAAGAATTAGTGAAGTTCAGCTGAATCTCTGATTTCTATATGAACTATATATATTAGCTGTGTTACAGAAGTGTTTGAAATCCTCTCTACTTAGTGCTTGGATACATTTTTCTCACTTATTTTTTCCTACTGGTTGCAGGAGTTGAGAGTCTTCACAAAATATACAGCTTGATGAGATATTTGAGCAAAAGGCTTTTTCTGAAGTTCACTATTTTATAGTCTATTTGATAAAGCTGGAGTTATCTGGCATGTTTCAAAGGAGCCAAGTTTTAGTGTCTAAAGGTCACTTGGATGCTTTTGAAGTGATAACATTTATGGTTGTTTTTTTTTTAAAGAAATAATTTTACAAAATCAAAATGTGTGGGACAATCAGGAGAGAGTAATTCCTTTTTTGTTTGTTTGTTTGTTTTTCCTTGGAGGGCCTTTAAAGCTACAGGGAAAGAATTAGGAGGTTTTTTTGGGTTTTTTTTTGGTTTTTTTTTTTTGTTAATTTATCCTGTTTTAAAAAATCAAAAGTTGAATAAAAATCAAAAACTCAAGTAGATGTGGGTAAATATTTTTAATTTCAGAAGCTTGATTGCTAATTGCTGATAAGGATCCTAATATTTTACATGGTACTCTAAATGTTATCTATAGTTGCATGTTTCTCAGAAGTCAGCATAGTCAAGGTCAGCACCCATTTATCAAATGCAAGTCAACATCTGTATTGTAATGTGATTTTCTTGAGGAAGATTGCTTATAGGTACAATTAGAACACTTTTTTTCATGTGTTTCCTCTTCCTCTCCACCCCCCCCAATTATCTGGTTGGCAAGGAAACAAGAGGAAACAACTGGCTACTGAATGATTTTCTTTATGAGTGTTCAGGTATCTTAAATTATTCTGTAGTGTGGATTTTTCTTTGTTAAAAATAATAGTTTTTAATAGACATAGAATACAGTAGACTCAAAGCCAAGTTTTTGGTCAGACAGGCAAATTGGCAAGGTCAAAGGCAGAGATTCAGGAACAAGAAACCTGGGAGCACTTAGAATAATGGTCTGCCTTCTGTCACACCAAGTGACGGATGTGAAGTAAAATGAAATGTTTCTTGAGTCTTCTCTGACCTTGCATAAGGATGAAATGTTTCATCTTTCTTGTCTGCATCCATCACAAAAAGAAATATGATAATAACATCCTTTCTTAGAAGTTTGTTTGTGGTTTGTTGTTTGTTTGGTGTGGTTTTTTTGTTTTTTTTTTTTTAGTTCTGCCTTCTCCTGGAAGCAGGGCCTATGGGATAGTCCTCACTGTATATTCACATCTTACCTTTTTGAACCACATTGGTTTTTTTCAGCCAAGTTTTACTGAGGTCTGAATCTCAAATCTGTAGTGTTTATCTGTGTAATGTACATGACAAGGGAAGCATCAGAGCTACTCTGCACATGACCTGGGTTGCTGTGTGTGTACAAGGTGACTGATGTACCCTAAGCACTTTACATATTTGATTTGGCAAATAAAAGCTGTGCCACATCCTGCATGGTAGGTCTGTGCACGTATAGCTGTCAGGTGTGACCTCCAATGTTACAAGGTCAGATTTGACTTTGAGCAAGGCAGAATGACCTTGCATCTCATCAGAATATCCATTCAAACTTCACTTGGAACAAATTCCTGCTAACATTCTGATGTCAATCAGTCATTACTCTCTTATCTCTCAGAAGCTGGACTGTATTGATCTTAGTATTCTCAGAACTATCTCCAACCTGTTAATGCTGTCCTAAATTCTGAAGCTTTAAAATGACATGTATTGTAGTTGGGAAGAATCTGTGGCAGTAGTGGGTTTTTTTTGATGAGGGAAACCAAGTAAAGATCACAGATTTTGGTGTGAAAATAATGTTGTAATGCTGCTGCAGCAGCAGAGATCCAGGAGATTACGTCTGGGAACAGGAACAGAGGATGTCAAAATGTAAACAAAGCTTCTGGTAGAAATGCTGATTGTCACTTCCTGGGATGGAGCCTCCAGAGATCCCAGGAAAAATCTTAAATGCATTGCTCCAAAATGGTTTACACTTGCTGCTGTGTCGAGGCATTTGATGTAGGGTAGCTAGGCATGCTGTCAGGGAAGAAGTGAGAATCCAGAGAATGTCACCATAATTTTTGCCATGACCAGCTTTGGATCACAGGCTGAGATACTAAATTCTCCTGTGGTCCTGGAGCAACTGCAGGGAACATAAGAGAACCAGCAGTCTAGACTTCATTTAAGTTAAAATATCTGCATTCAGTTATTTTCAACTTCAGATCAGTCACACAGATCTGTTGGTAAGATCTTGAACCTCCTTTTGAGAGGCTGCCAACCCCTCCACTGGTTTTTATTGAACACAGAAGTTTGAGTGTGTTTGGTACCCCAGTGTACTTATCATTTGAGAGATCTTTGTTTAAATTGCTATTTAAGTCACAAGTGACACTGAATTTAAAAGCATCATTTTGATTTAGAGATTATTTTTCAAGTGCAGAGAGAATTATGTCCTGACCAATTATCCTGACCTCACTCCATACCAGGGGCAGAGCACTCCACAGATGTGCTTTGCAGTGAGAAGTTCTTTTTGAGATTCAAAGGCTGTAAGTGATAAAGAATCTGCTCAGAACCTCAACTTAGTTAGCTTATTATCCTCATGGTCATAATATCAGTGGCATACTTGTCCTTAATTTGTCTAACTTGCATATCTTATAAGACTGTTTTACTGATGGTAACCAAAGACACGGAAAGGACTTCATATATAGGTTTGCTTTTTGAGGTCCATTAGTCAATGCACTGATATAAAAAAGATTGATTACACTGATTTTTCATATAAAGCTGGATTTTTATTACAAAAAGGATCTGGGCTGTTCCAGAGAGTCATTGCAGGAAGAGATGAAATATTTTAATGTAATCTGGCTCATTATGAAAAAGGTATCACCCAATTTTAGATCAGTTCTGAATTTTCTGTCAGAAATATAAAGTATTTTTTATGTCATTTTGCCTTCTATAGCCCTTAGATACCATTATGTATTATTCTCTACCTCTCTCTTTGCAAACTGTATTTACTCTGTGTGTGCAAGAAGACTGTGGTGCCTGAGATCCTGCTAGCCTGCAGGACTTTTTCAGCAATTAGATTCATGTTTGCTTCACAGGAATTTCAATTAAAAATGAGAGTCTTTTATTATTACTGTTATTCCCTACTTAAACCCCACAGTATGTTCTTGAGTTTGTATGTGACAGCATTGTAATAAGTAAACTTACTTACCTAATTTTATCCTTATTCAAACATTATGGGCTCACAAATTCAACTTGAGTGTTGAGCCTACCCATCTGTCCTCAGATGGGGATGTGAAAGTAAGAGGGGGAGGACATTGTAGACAATGTAGGACATTGCTCCTCATCTGAACAAACAAAACTAATTTGGCTGTGTATCTGTGTGTGAGCCTGGAGAAGAAATGAGGGCAGTGCTGATCTTAATGCAGCACAGGGCTCTGGTGGTGCACAGGACAGCTTTTGCATGTTGCAAAAGGCCAAGTGGCATATCTCTGGGTGTCACTTCATGCAGAGTATGAAGTTATAACTTTACTGAACACAACACCTGGGGTGTTCTCTAAAGTCCTCTGGGGCATTACTACATTATTACAGTGGCTTTTGCAACAAGAGTCAACAGATGATTGAATTGCACTGTCTGAAAGGCAAAGTTTTTCAACATTTTTCAACTACTTGATGTCTTAACAACAGCTCCCATTCAGCTGCCATCCCACCAGACTGTCATTCTGAAGGGTAAATTTCAGTCTTGCAGATAAAGTTAGGTAAGAGTGTCTCTGACTATTAAGTAGAAGCAAAACACTACTTCAAGATAGCACAAGGTGACATATTTGTTGCTCATGTGGTGACCTCTATGTTTTGTTTTGTTTTGTTTTTTTTATAGATAATTGTGATGATGCATTGGTATCTCCCTTGCCTTCAGCAGCCCTTACCAGTTCCTCCGAGCTCTTCAGTACTCACAGTCCCAGCTTTGCAAAACTCAACAGACGAGATGGTAAGGTTGCAACATGAAATGCATAAACTATTATTTTTAATCACACTTATGAATAATAAATCTTTATGCTGTTTGTATGCAGTACATTCAGAGCCAAGTTGAATAGAGCCATTAATTTATGCTTCTGTGAGAGCACAATTTAGGAGCAGTTCCTTTCTTTGTTATAGAAACCTTATATTTAAATGTAAAGCTCTCCCTCTCTTGTAAAAACATCTTGAAGGAAGTTCAAATAGTCTTTTGCTTTATAAAAGAATTCCCATAATCTTTAGATCTGGAATGTCAGTCGAGTTGAGATTCTATTCTAAAATGTAGATGTTTGTTAAACCTACAAGGAACTAGATATTAAAATTCCAGTGGAATTCAATGATTATACAACTGCCCAGAAATAGTGAAAATGAAATAAAAAATGCAGGCATTTGCAATGAGGAGTGGTTGAGACCCAGATAATGAGTTCACACACAAGGTGTAAATTATTAGGATCAAACTTGGTATCAGAAAAGAGAAGCTGGCAATATCTACCATGTCATTTGACACTGATTTTTGTCCTTGGCTTCCAACTCACTCCCAAGTTAGGGCCCCAAAAAGGGGAAAAGGGGAAAACACTTCATTATCATATTTCGTATCATTTTCGTGACATGAAGCACTAGAAAGTGTACTACTATAAAATAAATGAAAATTCTTACTTAAATATAATCTCTGAGAAGTCTGTTTTAATCAAACACTGATAAATCTACAGAAAGACTATAAAATATTCTGTCTTACATGCTTGGCACTAATGATAAGGAGTTGCTGGAAAGTGTTAGATGGGAGTTATTTAAACTCCTGAACCAAGAAGTTAAATTCTACCTTAATTCTTTTGTTGCACGGACTTCTGTAGAAACATGGACATGTGAAGTTAGCAGAATTCAGATGGGTAATTTTTCTTGGATTGGA
This sequence comes from Heliangelus exortis, assembly GCF_036169615.1. Classification (NCBI taxonomy): domain Eukaryota; kingdom Metazoa; phylum Chordata; class Aves; order Apodiformes; family Trochilidae; genus Heliangelus; species Heliangelus exortis. The sequence goes on from NC_092427.1 coordinate 13,643,750, forward strand.
GGAGTAAGCAGTGGTAGAAGGTGACTGAAGGGACTTGCTTTGGTTGGCACTTGAATGCAAGCACTAGATATCTCTACAAGAAATATCTAATATATCTAATATTGCCTAAAAAGGACGGTGCCATGGTTTTCAAATAATATTGGAGTGTTTTGATGATTTGGCTGCAAGTAACAGTGCCTCAAGGTAGAAAGTCAGATAAATATACTTGTTAATGTAAATATGAATGGAACAGATGAAGATGAATTTATAAAACACGCTCCAGACTTACATCAATAGAAAGTTTTAATTCATCAAGCTGATTTAGTAATAGGTAACAATATCTAAAAGGCTGATGCTTTAAAAAAAAGGCCTGCAGCAGTGAAATATGCCATTAAAAACCCAAACACAAACTACCCATGAGTAAATCTCTGTATGAGCTGCTGCAAGTGTTCAATTAAAATGCTGATAAATCTGTTCTTGTAAGAATAAAGTAGTTAGTATAATTCTGATAAATATGATTCTGAGGTATGAAATATATTAGTTAGCCATGAGAAGGATTAATCGGCTTTTTTTTTTTTTTTTTTTTTTTTTTATAGTAAATAAACAATGAAAAAGAATAGGAAAATTGCTACAATATGACTGTATCAACAGCCTTTTCAGTTCCCTGTTAGGTGTCACCCTGAGTAGTTAGCATAGGCAATCACTATGTATGGGAATATGAAACATATATAATGTCAAAAGGAATTTGGTTTATGACCAGTAAGTATTTGATCTGGGCATTAAAGTGAAATCCTGCAGGAGGGAAACAGTTGCAGTAGGAAGTCCAAGACTTTGTAGAACAATATAAAGCTGGTTGAGCTGTTTATAAGGCACTGTGAGTGGAAATAAATATTCTCTTTGCTTCATATTAGTAAAGTGTAAATAAGTATGGACATCCTGAGCAGGCCTGTGGAACATCAAGGCACACTGACTACAACATGGGACTTAAGTGCAATTTTTGGAATGGTTATGGTAAAATGTACAAGCAGTCCGAAAAAAGTATTTGATCTTTGAATTGTACAGGTCTCCTGCAGAGAAACCATCTGAGCTTTGTCCTCCTCATATTTCTGGTGTTATGATTTGTTGCCATGGAGAACACAAGAAGTGTATCGGATTCCTGTGGTACTGTTTTTCCACTGGAACATTTTCTCCATACCTCCTTGAACCTCTCCTCTGAAAAGATCCATAGAAAATGTGAAATATGTCAATCATGAGGAATGACAATGCATCCTTTTCAGAATGCCCAGAATCCTATCAATGCCAATTGCAACCTGGTGGGCAGAATGGGGAAATCACAACAACATATCTGAGGGGGTTTAATGAGAGACATTGTCCATTTTATGTTTATGCCACACTATTAATAAAAGGTGTGTGGTCCTCTTAAATGTCGTTTTGCCCAATTGCAGGAAAGTGGTGTCAGGGTTATACTTGTATCTGGTCTAAAGAGTTGGTGTCCTTTAAATACTCTGTCTTCAGCATCCATTGCAGTTGCCTGTTAGAATCTTCTCATCTTAAATTCTTGTCTCTTGTCCTAGGCCTGCTCTGACAGGCAGTTCACTCCCCCAGAGTGAACATCATGGGAGTGTAGAGGAGCAAATGGCTGTAAAAGAGTTGCTGTACTTTGGATGTACTTTTTTGCTAAATACTAAATAAACATATAGGCTGGCACGTGACACATTGTAATGAGTGATGTACATAAAAGAAATGTGCAGATGTAGATCATGCTGGAAGAGATCCCAGTATCCATATACTACCTGTTCTGTGTAATAGCAAACTTGGAGGAAAAAGAACATTTATGGATTGCTGACACTCACATGGGTGAGCGTAGGATGCCCACAGAAATAAACAGAAGTTTTGTGTTTATTTCGTCCTTGAATAGCAGAACTGAGAGGTCCAATGGGGAAAGCTTTAGTTTTGCCCTCACTCACACAGCCAGTGCACCTTTGCTCTGGCAGGGATTTTAACTGCCTTTCTTACCAATCACTAGGATTACTGTCCATCTGTGGACGTGGTAATAGTGGAAGGTTTGGGAGAGGGCAATACAGTGTTCTTCTTTCTATGGGAAGGTGTATGAAGCAGCTGCTGTTAGTAAAGACACGGTTTGTAACTGATTGCATCTCTTTTGCACAGAAGAAATGGTACAAGGATTTTTAGCAGGAAGTATAACAGTCTTATCTAAGCTATATATCTATGTAGTGTTAAAAAAGAGTTACGAAGCAGGCAGAGAAGACTTGAGTGATGAAATTCTTAATAGAATTTCAAAATCATGCTAATAAGGGGGACAGTATTCTATTTAGGGTAGGTAAAATAAACTGGGTGACAATGAATAATTCTCTTGAGATTGCAAAAAGTTTTAAAAAAAACCATGGCACTAACAAGCAGCATGCACTGGTTATTTTCTCTGGAACATTCTGGTAGAGGGATGAAAACCGAGTCATCCAAGGTTGCGGGGATGATATTCAGTTCTAGTTATGGAATAAACACACTCCTGTTTCAGGAATTGAGACTAAGTTCTAGCTTAATGTACTGTAAATAATGAAGATTGTAACACCTATTCTTAGGAAAAGGAATTTCAAATGTGAGTTGGCAAATCCATTGTGGTCCTGGAAAATCATGAATTTTTTTTTAAGGGCAAAGTTACTGAAGTCGACTTTTTTGATACAAGCCATGTCTACTGATCTTTTAGCTCAGATCAGTTCAATATACTATTAATGGAGAAGCTTTGAGACAGAACTGTTAATAAGATTAAAATATTAAGCTAAACCTAGCTACTTATAAACAAAGTTTAGTGATGTTTTTTCTTCAGAAACATTTTTTTTTTTTAGTCATTCTTGTAGTTTACATAAAGTTGTTAATGCTTCACATACAAATTCTGTATTTCCACTTTTCCTTCCCAGTGTGATTGTATTCACTGTAATCACAAGAAGTGCTTTTGTAAACTTCACTAATAATGGCAAAACATACAAGAATAATGGATTGCAGAACCAGTGCCAGCCTGAATATTTGCTGCTTTGGGTACTTTGTAAACGGCTTCTGCGTTCTTCATCGCTGCATTGTTCACTTATTTGTAAGGCTCAAGTGAACACTGAGTGTTTGGCAGAGAATAGATGTCTGCAAGTAGATGCGAGTTAAAAGAAAATAAACACAGCCTATAATATAAGGGTATGAAAGAAAGCAAGAGAACATAAAAATAATATATTCCAGTCTGGAAGGATTTGCCTTTTTAACTGTAAACTCACATTTACTGTAGGGAGTGAAGTGGTAAAAACCAAGCAGTTGCAGTTCTGTGTTTCATTGACTTGGCATTACCATAAGCCTGTCCAACCTCTGAAATAATTCAAGATTTAGTACAACTCTTAATTTTAAGGACAAACACTCGTTGCAAGATACCACCTTTGATTTGATTATTGTGGCTTCTGAAGTCTGCATTCCTCAATGGAGAAGTGGATTGTGGAAGGGGATAATTTACAACTTGTATTTGTCCTTTTGAAGATCTTGCTTATTTCTTTGTTTAAGATAATATGCATGTTTACCTAACAAGTATCTTGTGTAAGGGAGAGGCTACTTTCCAGTTTGAAGGCAGTCATTTTAGCTGTTCAAATGGTCTCTAGCTTTTCAACCTATTGTGTGAAGTGCATTTACAGCCTGCAACTACACCATTTTTTCAAATACTTAATAGGACACGAATCAAGATAACTATGTCTTTCAAAACATATCAAAAAAGAAAATGTCAAAGCAAATTAGAAGTTGGATGTGCACAAGTGCGTAAGAATCATAGAATCATAGAATATCTTGGGCTGGAAAAGACCTTCAAGATCATCGAGTCCAACCTCGTCCTAACCCTATTACCCTATTTCTGATGACCCACCACTAAGTCCCCAAGCACCACATCCAGACAATTTTAAATACATTCAGGGAGGGAGTGTGATAAGAAGGGAATAGATTAAATAAAATAGATACAATTATTTTATTTTATTTTTGACCGAGGTTGTGCCAACCTCAGTGACAACTGTCCTGCTCACAAAGAATAGATTTCCTTAAAACGTCTTAGAAATTAAAAAATTCTTTTTAATTTTAGGCGAATTAAGAAAAAACTTAAAGAAGAACACTCCACATAGCTTATTTTCTGATACAAAAAGGACAAAGTCATGACAACTCTGTCATGACCAGAAACAGTAACATGGTTCTTTCTCAAACACCGTTTCTTGTGCTGCCATTGTCATCTGAATTGTCTCTTTCAGGAGCTGGTGGGTGGTCTCCACTGGACTCAAATGAGCAGCAGTGGCTCCAGGTTGATCTGGGAGACAGAGTGGAGATTGTCGCAGTTGCTACCCAGGGCAGGCACGGGAGCTCGGACTGGGTAACCAGCTACACACTGATGTTCAGTGACACCGGCCGCAACTGGAAACAGTACAGACAAGATGACACTGTCTGGGTAGGTCTGAACTGTGAGTGCTTTTGCTCACAGGTTTTTCTGGTTTGGGCTCCTTTTGGCTTTTGGAGAAACTGCTTCAGTTTCAGATGAGAGGAGTACTGTAGTGGTGAGAGCAGACCTAAGTGACTCAGGTCTGTTTTGATTTAAATCAACAGGGTGTTTTGATTTAAATGGGTTGTGTCACCAACTGTCTCTGTAAAACAAGTTTAGGCCCTCAGGATGACACTGTTTTTGAAACTATGAGGATGCTCAGGGCACTCAAAATGACCTGAACACTTCAGTGTTTTTTGAATCAGGTACACCAGGGTAAATGGGGCTAATCACCTGCACCCTTTCTCTAGGAAATATGGAAATTAACTCTGTGTCTTATGTAGTTTGCTGGCTGGAACAACAGAGCTCCTGCTGGGAGAGGTTGGTGGTAAATTGCTCCTCAGCTTCATGAGTTGTGGGATGATTTAGCACATACACTAGAAATGCTTGAGGCTTTTCCCAAAATTTTAATGCAGATTTGATTTAATGCAGCTTGTTGTGTCACAAGTTCAATGTGTGGCCATGCCAGGTGCTGGTGGTAGGACTGCATGTGGTGGCAGAGCCACCTCAGGCTCCTTTCATATGGAAAATGTGAATTATTAACAAATGATACCGTCTTCTCTGTGCTATATTCTGTGTTACTGAGGATCAGTAGCCCTGGTAGTATGACAATATGTGGTGGTAAATGAATGATATTTTTAATGAAAATAAAGGGAAACATTTTAAGGGTGACCAAGTAGACTTTTCTTTTTCCCTTAATTATTTTTTTTTTTTTTTTTAAATGCTGTGTTGCAGTAGAAGATTTTGCTTTCACAACATAGTGACTGAATGAAGAGAGCTGTGGTGCAGCAGGAAGAGGGGAGAAGGGATGCTTAATTTATTCTTGAGCATGTTGCAGGCAGTGGAGATGCATGTAAAGGGAGGTTATGTTTTGTGGTTTTAAAATTGCCACTGTCTTTGTTTTATTATGGTTTGACTTATGGAAAGCTAATGAAGTCCTTCCTTTAGCAAGGCAACTTTGTCACAGAGATAGTCATAAAGTTGTGAAGTGTGGCTCAGCTTTACCTGTCACTTACAAAGTTACATTAGGCTGGCTTTGCTCCAGATACTTTTGCCCTTCTCTCTTCTTTTTTTTTTTTTTCTTTTTTTTTTTTTTTTTTTTAATTTTTAAAAATAGTGGAATTTAATTCTAAATAGACCACAATGATCTTTGAATCTGGATCTTGACTTCCAACCTTGCGATTCAGAAATCCAGAACTGAGATATTTTTACAGACTTGGTTTCATTAAGTGCTTGCTTCCTTGAAAATATTATGTGCCTTGGTAATTTTACATTAAGATAATTTTTTTAATTACATGTCTAACTTGTCAGTTTTTTTGTTCTTTTAAACTCTCACCTTTTTATTTCCTTTAGTAAAGTTTTCTTCATAAAGGGAAATTTGAAAAGACAACACGTAGACACTACCATAGCGAATATTCACAATCTAAGGATCAAATTTTGTGAGTTTCTGATCTGACTCCTAATATTGCATACAAAATTAAGAACAAGCCTAGCAGGCATTTGACAGTGAATTAAGATTTATGAAGAACCTGAACTCTCATGTTTTACTAAGGGATCAGGAATGAATGTGATCTGGAGCAGATCCGGACAAAAGTTCCAAAGCTGCAGTAGATCTGGAAGCTTGTTTTCTGGAAGGGTGATCTTCCTACATTTTTCTAATGGAAACCTCCATAGTCTGCAGAGGATGGTTTTGCATATAATTGAGGAAAACTGAAATAGAATTTGCATGTGGAAAAGGTAACACCGGGGAAAGGATCTGGATATTTTTCCCCTCACATCAGTTTCTCAAAGCCAGTAATATAATTCTACTCCAGAAGAATGGATTGCTCCACATCTCCAAGCAGATGGCATGAAGGGATTGTTTGGATGCATTGCTGAACTTAGCTGTTGGAAGTATCTGAAAGTGAATAGGCTCTTTTGACGTTTCATTAGAAACTGTAGTGCTCCTGAACTGTCAAGTCTCATTAACACAGGAGCTTGTATGCCTGCCCATGAAATTAATGAAGATAAAGAATTCCTTCTGTACAATTTTTGTTCTAACTAAAAAGAAAGTTGATTCTTTTCTCTTGGCATTTTTTGATTTGTTTCACTGAATTAAATTAGATCTTGAGAGTCATTTATAGAGTACAAAGTGAAAAGCCAAAGAAGCTTTCAGAACCATGTATAGAATTGTTATTTCCAATTTTGCAGTGTTTCTGTTTTATTTGCAGTAATCCTTTTTTTTTTGTTTTGTTTTTTTTTTTTTTCTATCCCTAAGAAGAAAAACATAAGTGTGCTTTTCAGCCATAAGTTAAAGATTTTCCTATAAAAGTGAGACCCTTGGATGAAATGAGGATAAGAACACCATGCTGCTTGTCCTAAACATCTGGGCTGTTAAGTGTCTGCAAGGGAAGTTCTGCCTCACACAGCTCCTGGAAGAAACTGTTGCCCTTGACTTTAGGGAGGGCAGTGGAATGGACCATTTCACAGGGATAGGAATTCAGCACCCCAGGGTAGCCTCCACTGTCACAATCTGTGGCAGCATACAATGTTCCAATATGTCACAAGGTTGGTAGTTTCAACCTTGTGAACAACTTGCAACCAGGTATCTGTATCTTGAGTTTTTTTGGTTTTGTTTTGTTTTGTGGGTTTTTTTGGGGGGGGGCGGGAGGGTTGTTGGTTGTTTTCTGGTTGTTTGTGTGTTTTTCTTTAGTTGGTTGGCATTTTTCTGTGTGTGGGGGGAGCACAGGGTGGTTTGTCAGAGCAAGTTTCAAGAGAGGAGGCTCCTACATCAGGACAAGGTGGTGTGTTACCAGTTTGCCTCTCATCCACAGGATGTGGAGCTGTTAAAGTTTAGGTTATTGTGAAGCCCTACAGGCTTCAACTTGGAAGATATTTTTCTCTGTCCTTAGGACAGGGGTTCAATATGTCCCTCAAAGTTGAGGTTTTTAAGGTTTCCTTTTTAAATTTTTATGTAGTGAAAAGGGCTAGAGATTTGACTGCTTTATTACTTTTTGTTTCAGAAATATGTGCTGTTCAAGAGGTGGTCAACACTGACTCATAGCTCAGATGGGGCTGTAAAATCTGACTCATTGCCTTGAGATCATTAGATGACATATGCTGTATCAGTATAAAATATTGTTATGCACTGGACCTGTAAGGTTCCCTGATACAACTTCTACTTCAGTGAAACTAGCTGGAAGTTTGTGCTTTGCTGTGGGGGTATTACTTAACATCTCACACCAATTACTCATTAGTGACAACTTCTCACTTATTTGCAGCTTTTGAAAGGAGAAGTTATGTGTCAGTGTGAGGGACCTAGATGGCCTGGTGAATATGTTTTCTGAAAGCAATATAACTATTTGGAGAAGCATTTGAGAAAATAATGATATACTAAATTGCTGAAAAGAAGGGTGTAAGAAATAGCTGCATTTCAAGACAAGCATTTGATTTCAAGTAGAAATTTGAGGTTTCGCTTTGTTTTGTTTGTATTCCAGTAAAGGAAAACAAGGTCTTAAAATTTCTCCTCCAGTACTTCTGTTAACCCAAGTCATGTGTGAACTGTAGTTTCTCCCATCCCATGCCCTAGAAACAAAATGAAGGGGTATTCCCAGCTGGCTGTACCACAGTGCTCCCTTGGAGGAGGCTGGCCTTCTGGCATGGCCTTTCCCTACTGCATGTGATGGGCCATCAGCCATGTTTGGTGAGGATGGCTGGAAGGCAGTAGCTTCTTTCATAACCCATGAGTTAGTCTGCCCAGATGAAACTTCTCCTGATCAGATCTTCACAAATGTTGACTCCTCCTGCTCCTGCAAGTGGTGCTCCTCAGGAGTTCATTTCCAGCCATCTGGGTACAGGTTTTGTCCACCCATATGACACACGTGTCCTTTAGTGCATCCAAGACCTGGAAACGTAAATTCTTTGGGCTGCTGCTAAGACAGATGTTTGCACACCAGTATATATGATATATCTCTAGTACAAATCCCTTTCTCTTTATAGAGATTACAAGGCTTATTATCATCCTCTCACGGCATGCATACAGCTCCCGTCAGCTTCCCCAGTAATGAGCGCTGCAGAGACAGATCGCGAGGAGAATCAGAAAACCTCTTACATTTTCACTCAGCCTGTGTTTATGATGTTAGTAAATTCTGCAGCTGGAGTTGAAGACAAGACAGATTAGCCATTTAAAACCAATTTTCCAACCCCATTTGTATTTAAATAATCTTGTTACAAAAGGACTCTGTGGTTCAGAGCAAACTAGACTTATAATTATATTTTCAATATGGATAAATCAGCTGTGTGTGGACACACTAGCTATTGATTGGGTGACATAAACCATAAATCTTATGGCTTGTAACAACTGAATGATTTTTCAGTGTTTTTAAGTGTTGAATAATTCAGAATTTACTTTACCTGCGTACACACCACAGCTTGAGTCAGTCCAAATTGTATATAATATTGGGACAAAAGTGTGGGCTGTGATACGATGCTATTTCAGTTTAAATAGCAATTTTTATGCTATTTGTATTGAAAAATACTTTTCAAGGCTGAAAAACACAATTATGCAGGAAGACACAATGGAAAGGTGATAGAGCTAGCATAGAAGTGTGCAACAAAAGGAGAAAAAAAAGAGGTGTTCTTCAGACAAAGTTTTGAAGGGAAAGTTGTGGCATTGAAGATAAAGGCAGACTGCTCTGACAGTGGCAAAGAAGACTCTTAGAAGAGTGAATCTGTGGAGAAAGGTAATGAAGGGGAAAAATGGTATACATAGCAAGGAGATATTCTGCAAACACCTGCACAGGCTTGCACATATTAAGCAGAAGTTTGGAGCTGACTGTTAGTTGGTGAAGCTTCTTACACTTCTGCTGTCTTCTGTGCAAGTAAGGGAGAAGATGGCTTTGGGTGTGGGAAAGGGACTTTGCATCCCAAGATAGGAAGTGCATGTCTTGTGTTAGACCACACTTGAGGTACAGAGCAAAACTTCCCCTATGGAGTGGTGCCACCATCTCAGTCCCACGTATTGCAGATGTGCTTTGCAGGGGCTGGAGAGTTGACAGGAGGCTGAGGATACATAAAGAATCTCAGGGGAGCAGGAAATGTGTTTAATAGAGGTGATAAAGATCCCTGGCATCCCCTTTCCTCAGAAAAACTCCTGCTTACATGTGTGAGCTTTTGCTGAACAAGAAGCTTTTCTAATGAAATCTAGAGGAGGGTCATTCTTAATTGACTTATAAATCTACAGGAGTGCTGTAAACTTTCCCATTTCCACTCCAACTAGATAATGATTGTGGAACTGTTTTGTTGAGTTAATTATCGTGAACATAGTTAGAATATTAATCTTCTTGTCAGATTTATGGTTGTCCTGATTTATTTTAAAGCATCTTTTAGCTCCAAGTCCTAACGTCCTCCAAGCAAGGCCAAAGCAAAATTGTGCCTGTAACAATGAGAAGTCCTACATTGTTTGCTTGGATTAGAGAACAGGTTTCTGCTTCTCTTGTTATGATTCTTCCCACTGTACTACTATTCAGATATATTTAATCTCCTTTATGCACCCTAATTATTGCCATGCAAATTGGTGTTAAGCAGTAAGTATCTATGGATTATTTTCTTTTCCATCGCCTTTTGCTTTAAGAAGCAAAGAAAAAAAAATAGCCAGTTGTTGCTTCCAAGTAGAAATGAAGGAAGCTACTCGGTCTTGCTGCAGGGAAGCAAGGCTTTTCAGAGGTTTTCGTCGCTTTTTATATTAGTTATGTTGCTACAGGTTTTGAAGAGGCAACCATTACCCATTTGTGGTATTTAGGACTCTCCAGATTTAAGACTGCCTCATTCTGAGATGCTGTTTGGATGTTACTAATTCGCGTCTAATTCTGGTTTAGATTACTGCTGCAAACCTGGCCTCTTGAGCGTGTTCTCAGGAAATCTTTCTTGATACTGACAGAGCAGTTCTTCTGCTGAGGGGATAGTTCCATGTGTCAGTATATCTGGTTTTGTTAAATGGGTTTATGCCTGAATAAAATGGATATGGTTAGATTGCACATTACCCTTTAGTGCTGAGATACTTGACAGCCTTAAGCTAACTGAATTTTGTGTGAATTCTGTGACCTTACAATGTGCTTTTATAGCTGGTTAACGTGAAGTGATATTAAGGTGGAGTCTACAGAATGTAATTCTGATATTAACATGATAGTCATCAGTAATGTCCTCAGTAATTCTCCATGCTTAGTATTTGGCAGCAGTTCACCCTGACCTAGGAAACTAAGAAACATGGTTATCTGCAGCCTGTGCCATCATCATTGATCTCTCAATCTTATTCCTTTGCAAATTGACTGAAATTTACCTTTATTGTAGCCATTCAGCACAGAAATGTTCCTTGATTTCCAAGTCCTACATCCTAGATCTTTTGTATCATCTTGTCTCTCTATTGCTTCATGTCATCTGTAGGGACTATAGAATATGACTCTGTAGTGTTGGCCTTAACAGATCAGAATGGGAAGAGTGGTTGTCATGATTCTGGTTGGTGAAGTCTGACCCTAAAACATCCATGTCTTCTAACCATTTTCAGCAGATTTGTTAACCGCAGCCAGAAAGCTCTTGTTTTCCCTTCTGCTTTCCCTTCCCATCTGCTAAGAGACTAAATGTTGGTGGCAGAATGCACCATAACTGATGTGGAAGAGTGGATATTTCCTCTCAGATTTTAGCCAGTGGCTCCTTTGTATCAGAACAGCAAACTTCATTATTCTTGCTTGCAAATAGTGTTCTATGGCATGTGAAGTTACAAATAGGTGTCTTTACGAACTATAAATAAATATGGAACAAATAGTGCTTTAATCCATTCGTAGTTTCACCTCTAGTGAGCAAATGACCATTTGCAAATGGACTAAAATAAGAAAGCAGTGTAGAGCAAAGAACAAACGGTAAGGCTGTTTTGCTAAAGGAAAATGCATCATTAGTTTGTTCGTAGCAAACAATTTACAAAGATTAGCAAAATAAAAATGTCCCAGGGATAAGCACTAAAGCTGATCCACCCACAGCTGAAAAGTATTCTGAGGCAATAATAGTTGGATTGACTGCAGTTCAGCAGAGGGAATCTACCTGGATTCTCAAACTGCTTCCACAGCTATAGATACTCATCAAGAAAGAGCAAAGAACATTTACAGAATACAATATGCAGATATCTTTCTTCTACAATTTCAAAGTGAAGCATGTGCTCATTTCCATAGTCCTTCTGGGTCAAACTCAAAAGGATTGAGTGGCTTCTGGGGTTGGTAACAAGATCTGGAGGTTTTATCATCTCAAAAACCCTGCTTGAATTGAATGTTTCTAACACAAATAGCTCATTTGTATTGTGTGCTGCTGAGCAGATCAGTGCTAAAGCAGGCAGATCAGTGGCTAAATGTGCAAGGAAAAATACTCGACATCCTTTGGAGTTGCTTGTGCAGGGTCCTTACTGGGAAAGTGGAAGGACCTTTTGGGGTGCTTGCTCATGGTAGGCATGGAGACAGAAATACACACATATAAAAAAAAAAAAACCCAAACTATCTCTGCTTGTCAGTACTGGATTTTCTTCCAGAGCTTAGGTCTTAGTGAGTTTCAGGTGTTTAGTCAATTTTGAAAGAACTGAGAGTGGCTCTAGTTGTCTCAATGTGCTGTTCTTTTGGAGAACTGGAATGAAGAGATGCCCTGCTGCTGAAGAGTGTGTCCCTTCTACTAATTCACTCCTAGATTGGATTAGTTCAAATAACTTGGTTATCAGTTCTGCTGGTTTGACTTGGCATGTTGAGGTCTTCAGTAACTTCACTAAAATTGTAGCCATTTTGCTTTGAGCTCTTTCTAAACTTTGGATTATTCCTGTGTTTAGGTCTTGAACAGACATGTTGAAACCTTTTGCTTGTGGCTAGTGGAAATGAGACAGAAGAAAAGGCAAGCTGTAAACCACCACAAACCACTTTAGGACTGGGATATTACTAAGATGTTAAACATTGATGGAGCATGAGCTAACCAAGAGAGTATGATGTTGCAGAGACAAAATATTGAGTAATAAGATGTGTTAGTAAAGTTGTACTTCCTTGAAAAAGGGTCGTGTTCATGGAAACTTCATTAAAACTAGATCTTTGCACAGTGGCAATGCAGGGGTGAGGAGAAGGAAAATGGAAAGGCCTGGATAATTTAGAGGGAGGACTCTGTACTGAAACCTTAACTTTTTTAACCCATCTGTCAAAGTTCCCATGTTCTGTAAATCTCTTCAGTTACGTGGGTGTTCTGTTGCATTCTTCTTTATGGTTTGACTGGGAGCCTTTTGCTGCCATTTGGGTCCTTCATCTTCAGGTATCTCAGAACCATAAGGATTAAGAAATACTCTATCAAAAAGTCTACCCTGCAGTTCTTTTTTGGATGAACACAGAGATTTTTTAACTTTTGTCTATGGAACTGATGCATAAAGTAGAAACTCATGTTTCTACTTCACTGAGGTGACCTTGTTATATATTTAATATATATATATGCACCAAAATCCACCCAGTTAAATTTGCCTGATCAGTAATATTTTCTTGCCTTTGTGCTGTTCCAGAAATGATTTAGTGTCATCATATTTGCACTACTGGAAATATGCTATTTGTAGACTTCCCTCCATCCCAAATGCCCAGTAATTTCAGCATGATAGGGATTTATTTTTCAGACACTGAAAACCAGGCTTTTCTTTACCTTGTGGAAAGAGCTTTAAGATTATTTGTTTTTGTTTTCACTTAGAAGTTTTATCAGCTAGAAGTTTTAACTGCTAGAGTCTGTACTGGACTATTCCAAGTCTAGAAAATGCTTAATGCATTAATTAAGTATTCTTGAATGCTTAATATAGACATAATATAAATATTTAACATGTTTTATTAGACATGTTGCCAAATTAAGAAAGAATAATTAGTGAGATTAGTGATATTTTAAAAAATTAATGCAAGTATTATTCTTAGTATGGAGAGCCACTTTTAATACTCTGCCTTTCCAAACATGCAGTGTTTTATGTTCTTGCAGTGGCTTCCAAATTCAGTGTATGAGAATTTTAAAAACACTTACATAATCATTAAGCTTGAAGGTAATTTTACCAATTATACTTTTGATTCTCAAAGTTGTTTCTCAGGGGAATGGAGAAGCATAGAGAAGCTTAGAAGATCTCTTGAGGTACAGAAAAAGTAAGAATAAATTTTGGGATCTGCAGAATAAATAAGCTTGCCCATGTTCCTTTGAAATTTAACTTAAATGTGAAACTTCTGAATATATGTCTGATACTTCTGGGGAGCTGCATACATCCATTCTGCAGTATTCAGCTTATGTTTGTGGAGTTAGGTATCAAAGATAAAATGAAGTGTGAGCAAACCAAGATCAAGAGTAAATCCTGTAGTAGCATTACTTGAAGAATTTTCATCCTTCAGGGTATGAGTATTCATAAGCTGGGGGTGGTAGAAATGCAGTCCTGGAAACATGATAAAATGTTCCATATACACATATACATATATACACATATACACACACAGCCTGTATACACCTTTACAGCTTGGAGCAGAGATGAAATTCAGCTCAAATAAAAACCAGTCAAGCTGTTGTACTCTGGGAACACTTTCCATGAGTCACTTACTTTTATTTTAAATATGCAGAGTCCCACATCAGTGATAAGAATGGACAAATCTTCTCTGGAGAGATTTCTTGCTTTCCTGAGATGAGGTTTGTTAGACTATGGAGAATTATATGGAATGACTGACTGAGCTGGAGTATGTCATGTTTAGGTTCAGCTCTTAAAAATAATGATTTCATTTACAATAGCTTCTGTTTGGAAATTAGACCTATCAGTTTAAAATACATGTCATGGTTGCCTCAGGAGGGTCTGTGTCTTGGTAGAAAGTCAAGAAAACATCCAAACTTGTGCTAGTTAATTTAAGAAAGCTTATTCAGAAAAACTTTACACCTTCCATGTGGGAATCATTTTGAAGAGTAAAGCAATTCTGGCAGAGCCTGGCAATTCTATGCAGTCTCCTTCAATAAAATCACCACAAAGCCAAGAGGTGAAGTTTATTTTGGTATTGGGATGATGTCTGGTTTTGGCCAGTATTAGGCTTTAGACTGTTTCTGTTTTGGTAGCTTCTTCAAGTTTGTGTATATATAATAGGGAAGAGGATAACAAAGATTGCAACTTAGCTAGACTTTACTTTCCTATAGATTTCAGATGGATGTTTAATTTCTTTGTGGAAATAATTAAGTGAAAAACAATCTAATGACTTGGCTGAGGTTTTGGAAGTTGTCAGTATCTCCTTTTTAGCAGTCTACTTTCTGTTACCTCCACTTAGAGCAAGCAGTAACTGACTTGAACAATACTTTTGAGAATGTGTGAGGTTGTTCAGGAACAAGTAACTACTCATCTGAATGAGAATTTTAGGCTGTGATCTGGCAAACATATGGGCACTTAACTCGTGCATTTACATTTGCAGAATGAGCCATGAAGCATAACAATTTAGAAATGAGGAAATCTGAAATGTTGATTTCAAATAAATCTATAATACAATTTCCAGGGGTGCCAGAATTTCATCCCACACCTGTAATTAGGTACTGAACATAACGTATTGTAGAGTAGAGGCTGTATACTTATATAGTAACTTGAAAGTTACTTAGTTTTCTCATTTGCTGTGAAGGTTGTTTTCATTTTAGATTTCTTTTATTTTTTTTTTTTTCTCCTGGAAAACTGTTACTTTGCCTGCTTGATCATCTCAAGGTGCTTTCTTCTTGCCCACATTTTGTGGATAGCCAGAGTTGTTAGAAGCCAATTCATATTTGAAGTCAGATTCTTAAAACAAGTGGCAGCAGCACATTGCCATGACATAAGGTCTTGATTTCTTGTTATCCTTCCTTGGTTCCTTTTTTTCCCTCTGCTAAGCTGGAGGTCAGCTTTTAGTGCATAGCCTCAGTATTTGAAGGCTTGTAATGATACCTGTGTTTATAATCCATGGACATGATTTGGTTATGGCCTTGTAAAATAGGTGTACAGTATCAGCCTGAGAAATATGTGCATGTGGTAACGAGGTAAACCTCATCACAAAGGTTAACAGACACAGTGTTCTGCAAGGAATAATCTTACAAAATTATATATTCACAGATATTTAAGGCAGTTTTGAAGAAGTATTAATTACAACATGCAGAGCAGTTGTTTGTGTGTGTGTAAAAATAAATTAAATTCCTAGGGCAGTGGAGAAGCAAATCTGAGACACAGAGGGAAGGCAGAGTTTCAGGTGGCACTCATCCAGCCGTATGCAAGAATGCAACGATGATGATTTATAATTACTGTGATGAAAATAACGATGATTCTGCTGCCATGTTTTTACCATAGCCTCGGGAGTATAAGTAATTATGTGCTGATCAGTTGATTCTGCATATTCACAAATTTAGCTATTTATCATAATTGGTTTAGTCTCTTGGACTTAGTCCAGACTCTTATTTCATACACTTGGTTTTAAAAAGGAAGCGGAAGGAAGCAAATTTCCTGTAGCTGCATATACCAAATCAGTTGGTTCTATACTAACAGGATCCTTACTATCCATTGGAATGGTTGTTTATTCTTCCAGCTTTAAAAAAAGCAACAAACAAACAGTAACAACAAACCAAATCTCATGCGGAAGCATCTACATTTCCTCTTTGGAGATGCTTTCAGTGGGTATCTAAAGAGCCTGCTCATGCTTCAGAGTACCCCTTTTCTGCATTTTATCTGCTCTAAAGCTGTATACTCTGTAAGCAAATTGGACTTAATCTGGGGGCTTCAGGTTTCATTTTTGCTTCCATGCCCACCAAAGCCTCTCCTCCTGGTGGTCCCCAAACAAGTATTGTCATTCAAGGAAAATGCTGATTTGATGGTCTCCAAAGCCTTTGTTAATAATAAAGCCACTTTATCCTATACTGCTTTTTTAATAGCTTTGTAACTGAGAGAAGATATTTTTTCCTAACCCCTCCACCCTCTCCAAAAGGATTCTTCCCTATCTGCAAACCTCATTGGCTTTGAGGTATGAAAAGACAGAGGCATGCTAAAGTGTCCAGGTATATACCCAAATTCTTGAATATTACCACACCGTTTCACATGAAGTTGCACGCTGATTTTGCTGCTGTTTTCTGTACCATTGCAGAGTAACTAGGACCCTCTTGCTGTCTTCTAGGGACCCTTAAAAGCACTCGGGTACAAAACTTAATGCAGCATCAAATTGTCCCAGAGGGTTTCTGTGTCTGGGTAGCAGCAGGCATAGTGATAAAGAAAACATCAAAATGCCACACATGTAGCAGCAGTGCAGTCAGTCCTGTATGTCCAGCAGGCCCAGACAGTGAGCTGTGCCTTGTCTTTTATCAATTTGTCATCAGTAGCCTGGTTAGACAACTTTTTTAATCATATGTTAATGACTACCCTCTTAGTCTAATAACACCTGCATGGTTACATAAATGGGTTCACTGTAATTCAGATTTGGCAAATAGGCTGAAGCTTTCCCCTGTGCTTTATAGCTGGCTATATCACTCAAATCACACAGGCTTTTCATCTCTATGCAGCCACATAGTTTTTACCAGCTCAGGCCATTCTCCTAGGTCTTGGTATGCCTTGGACCTCCTTCAGAGATAGAAGCCCACCTGATCAACACTAAATGCCTCATGTGCTGGGGTTTTCCCATGGTGAGGTGAGTTGCTTTTGGCCCAGAGCTGCATTTAGGTTCTCTGCTGTTTTCTGATTTTCTGTCCCAGTGACATAGATGAAATGGCTCTTTCAGTGGTGGCAAACAGCAGGAGAAATGATGGCTTCATAGTAAGACTTTCTTCAGATGAGATGCAGAGCTGAACACAGGTCCTTCCCTTCCAAATGAGCACAGGTGTTTCATTCCCCCGGGGTACCTGTTGTTATGCCACATTCTTTTCTCCTTGCCATTTGTGTTTGTAGCAGCACTAAGGGCATTGCTAGCACTGGAGAACACGAAGTGTATAGGAGGTCCACCTTCAGGAAGTTCAAAGTTAGACAGCAGCAAACTATCTGAGTGCTTAGGCTTGCAGGTCTGTGCATCCAGAGAAACAGAGCCATAGGAAATTGGGTAACCTTCAGGTCACGGTCAAAGAGTTTAGGGATCTCCTAGGTCAAGTAAATGCTTTGCTGAAAGGCTTAAAATCACAGGTTTGAACTTCAAAGGCTTAAATGTGCTCAAGTCATTCTCCAGGTGTTTATATAAATACAGTTTTATGGTTACATGGATTTTGGGGCAGTAGTAGCAGGGAATCAGATCCATTGTGAACAAATCGTAATGAAATGGCAGCAGACTTAGGCAGATCAATACCTCTCTTCTGTGCACTTTTTAAAAACTGAAGTTGCAGAAGAAAAGCCAGGTCTTGCAGTGCTACTTAATTCATTTAGTAATAGGGTGTGTTGATTGATATAAATTGATATAAATAACAAATCACTTCATCTCTGCCTCCTCACTGCCCTATCATACTATACATACAGGCTAAGATGAAAAAATAGCTACAGCTCTTTTGAGCCTCAGGGCAACAAACAGTATTGATTGCACATGTCACGAGTAAACTAAAGCTAAAAGATAGCAACTCATAGGATTTGTATATAACCATCTTAGGCCAGGTTTGAACCCACTATATTTTCTACGTGGGTAATACTTGTAGCAGCTGTGCTGATCTCTAGGCAGCTGACATATTTTACTAGAAACCAAGTGCAAACAGAACACTCGTATACTGAGCAGTGATTGGCAAAATCAATCTTAATTAGGCTGCAGATATTCAAGGCCACTTCTAAACCTGAGCCTTTTCTTGATCCCCTTTAATTATGTATTCAGATCCAATATGACATCCTGAGCTATTATCCTGCTTGTTAAACCCACTCAGTCAGTTGTTGTCTCAGCAAACTCATCGATGTTTTACTAAGCAGCGTAAACGGTTTCCTCTGTCACTCTCCTTGCTGTGGGAGCTGTACCTGTGTCCTTCAGCATCTTGGTTTCTCCCTTGCTAAACTTTGAGCTAGTTGCTTTTGCACTCAGACCATCCTTGACTGTCCGTGGTCCTTCTGCTAGGTTCCAGGGGCACCTCCTTTCTGGGTGTTAGATCAGAGCATTTTGAAAGTATGTACAATGGAAGAAAAAAATGTTTCTTTTGTTGGCTTGTTTTTATCTCCAATATGAGCTACCTCGTCTGACTACTCATTCCCTTCCACCTCCAAGGAAGAAGTAGAGGAGAACATGGTAGGGGCGCAGAGCTTAGTTGCTTGAGTTTACAGAGCAGCAGAGCTGACATTCAGAAGCAAAAGAGGGGCAAAGGCTGCTTAATCAGTGTGCATTCTGGGGCTAATTCAGCATTGTACACGTGACCTGCTCTTCAAAAATTTGCTACAGACACTGATTTCTTGTGACTCTGTGGCATACTGAGGTGTGAAAGATGGTCAGTGACACTGAACAAAGCATCTGAGCATAAAATACTAAGCATAAAATATCCTCAACTTGCATATGGGTAGAATAGCAGGTGGAATGGGGAGGTAAAAAATCCTTTTAAACAATAGCTCTACTATGCTGTTTTGGTTTTGGTTTGTTTTTTTGGTTTTTTTTTTTTAAGAGGGATGAGCACATTATTGAGAGGCAGAGCCCACACTCCTGTGGCTGCTAATTTGGAAAAAATCTAAATTATATATGAAAATGAAAGCTAGAAAAATTGGAAGTGTTAAAATAGGTTCTTGTGGGGGGCACAGTGAAGGTGTTTGTGCCAATGAAGGTGTTTGCTTCAAATGGAAATCAGCACATTTTGTTGTTTGTTTAGACCAATGTGTCATCTTTTGCACCTATACTTTGGGAGAGCTTCTTCTGTAGAACTCCTTTTTTTCAACTTTCATCTCTTTTTTTTTTTTTTTTCCCCACCCTTCAGTGTAGTCTTACAAAGTTTTGCTGGCTGTAACTTCCATACAAACTATTTGTTGTAATGTTTTATTAACTTTAATAGCACAAGTTTTATTGCCTCTTAGCTACTAAACATTAATGTAGTGCACACAAAAAATATCCCTTGCTGCTTTGCTACTTACTCTGGTAAGCAGCAAAGGGAATACATTGGCACCAATCTTTTAAGAAACAGTTTTAAGAACACAAGTTTTCGGGAATGAAAACCAAGGAAAAAAATCTCAGTTTCATCAAGCTTAGTTCTCTGAATGTCACTTTATCCTAATTTTGCTAGAGGACATAATTATATATCTAGAGACTTTTTTGATTTTCCTTTGACTTTAGGATATGACTGAAAATTCTGGTCCAGTACTTCTCTCAAAGAGAAAGCTGTAAGTAAAGCTTTTATTTGTGTCTTGTTCTAGACCTTGGGATTCATTTAGTGATCCCAAGGGTCATTTCCAAGGTTCATTAGTCCTAGTATACTGTAACTTTCTAGTACTGCTTGAGGCTCTTGTGGACCTGTTACCTTGAGAGTATAAATTTAGAGAGCTCTGGAAATACATACCAAAGAATGTTATTTATGTGCTAATATGCCATAGTTTAGTCTCAATTTGCTTTCTTCAAGCTTTGATACTAGATTGGTTTACACTTGCTCTAATGTCAGTTCTGACACCTGATAATTTGCTTCAGGAATCATCTGTTAATGTTGTGGAAATAAGATTATTTTTTTTCTCCCACAGAGAGTAAAAATAAGAGCGCAGTCAGTGTTCCTCATGTGTTAAAAGAATTCCACAGATTTCTTCTGTGGAAGATACAGATCTATCATTTTTTTCATGAGGAGAGCACTTAGAGATGACAGAACGGGAAGATGCAAGAAAATTTTCCTATGAATGCTGGTGTTTCTTCCTGTTACTACTTTGGGTTGAAGCTGCACAGGACAAACTATAGTGGTGTCCTTGTATTCCTGAGATGCATGGATAATTCAGGCACATAAAAGTGCTGAGCAAAATCAGTGATGCATGTAGTTTCAGAAGAAATAGTGTTGCATCAGGTGGCCTGCCTAAGCACAGCCTGGCTATGCTTCTCTTACAATTTCTCTTCTGGTGGCTACTCCTGAGAAATGTGCAACTTTGGTGTTTCTTCACCAAACTCTCCACTTTCCCACAAAAGTCCGCTCAGCAGAATTTTTTAAATTATGCATTTATAAGTTTATATTGCTTGACATATGGATGGAAATTTTATGCTTATATTTCATCATCTTGAGGTATATCCTTGCCCAGGACTGGGACTTCATCTTCAGAGAACTCAGACAGGCATTTTCCCTATTAAAATGTTGGTGGGCAGATCTCTGGCACTGGCACCACATTGCTGTAAGCAGTTCTGCAGTTCCGTTGGTGGAACTTAACATGGTGGGTGCCCCTCAGTTCAGGAAGGATATCGAGGTCCTAGACCAGGTCCAAAGGAGGGCAGCCAGGCTGGTGAAAGGACTCGAGCACAGACCCTATAAAGAGAGGCTGAGGGAGCTGGGGCTGTTCAGCCTGGAGAAGAGGAGGCTCAGAGGAGACCTCATCACTCTCTACAACTTCCTGAAAGGAGGTTGGAGCCAGGGGGGGGTTGGTCTCTTTTCCCAGGCAACCCTCAGCAAGACAAGAGGGCACAGTCTCAAGTTGTGCCAGGGGAGGTTTAGGTTGGACATTAGAAAGAATTTCTTTACTGAGAGGGTGATCAAGCATTGGAATGGGCTGCCCAGGGAAGTGGTGGATTCTCCGTCCCTGGAGATATTTAAAAAGAGACTGGATGTGGCACTCAGTGCCATGGTCTAGCAACCGCAGTGGTGGGTCAAGGGTTGGACTTGATGATCTCTGAGGTCCCTTCCAACCCAGCCAATTCTATGATTCTATGATTCTCTGTTTACAGCTCCTGTTCTCTAGATCTCATTTCATCATAGCAATTCTGTTTCCTCACCCAATTTTCTGCCATGTTGCAGAGAAGTCTCAAATCCTCGTAAGAAAATCCACTGAGAGTGTGAAAGTAGTTTGGTATCATTAGCTCAGTGAAACATTGTCTCATCCTGTACTACATGTGTAAAAATCTCCCTGTAGATTTCAGTGTTTTTTGTGTTCAGAACCTATGTATAGTCCAGGACAGTACTGTTAATTTTGTTATTAATGAGTGAAAAATGTACTTGCCCCAATAGGAAACACTTGGCTGTTATTATCTCTTAGTAATTCCATTTGGAGGCACAATGATGTACAAATATAAATAGCAAGGCTACAAAGTCAAGCAGAAAATTAAGAAATAGCTGGACTAGTTGCCTGGGCAACATTAGTGTGATTCCTTTAATGATACACATTTTGATCTAGGACTGAAGGGCCAGATTTTTTTTATTATTATTATTTTTTTCCTCTGCATGGGGATGACTAGAAGGTTGAAAAAATAACTACAAGTTTACCAACTCTCGTACGAAGTGTGAGATAACTATATAACTATATAACTCTAATAAGGGCTCTCACAGAACTCCTGTAATAATCTTTATCCTTATTGCATAGATGGAAGGAAAGGTCAAGGTCTGCTCAACTAGTATCTTTATGTGACAGACTTAGTGTTAGTTCCATGCTTTATATACATAATATGTCCTCAGAGATTACAATGAAAGCAAACAGACCTCATCAATTTCTCTAATGATTCCTCTGAAAGATAAGTTTGGGTTTTTTTTTCTTGGTTTGTATTTTTAGCTCACTTTAACAACGACTCTATTACCAGGCTGTCAGAGACCTCATACATAGAATTTATGTTGGCTTTCATAAAGAAAAATTAGATGCTATCTCAAGGACAGTCTCTACTTTTAATGTCATTAAAACTAAATGAGTTATTGTTGATATTCACTGAGGAACAGCAAAGAGAATTGGATGGAGAAAAATCTTAGTGATAAGATGATGTGGTGGCTTAAACTGTCCACTGCAGAGAAGAGGTAATTTATAAGCATTGCTTTCTTCAATGTAGACATAACCTGTACTTCATGCTGTGGGGGTTGGTTCTATTAATCCTAGGGGAGGGATGGAGGTTATGGAGAAGAGGTGTGGATTTTAGTTCTAGTACTCTGTATTTCTCCAGTAGCCCTGAAAGCAGTTCTGCCCTGGGCATCCTCAGCACCTCTAAATGCAGCAGAGGAAAAGGAGAGTGTTTGGGCTCTTTGGCTGCTGGGACCTGTTCCCTGTCAGTGTGGGGAAGAAGGCAGAACTCATGGGAAGAGGGATGATTTTTAAGTATGGTAGTGAAAGGTGGTGTTCATCAACAAAAGACTCTTAACTCCAAAGCTGGAATGAAGCTGAATATGGAGATCCCACAGCATATTCTAAGGGCTCAAAGTGTCTGGGAAAAAAATGAGGTATTGAATTTCCTGGTAGGCACGAAAGTGCTACATATTTTATGTCTGGGGTATAAAGGATGAGAAAGTCTTCAAAAGATCAAAAGCGAATGCATTTATATATAACATCTTAATGTATAAATGTTTTGTTGGGGTGTTGTAGTGAGCTATTACAAATGAAAAAAGAAATGTTAAAAGAACAATTTGAATCTGTGAAGTCAGAAATCTGAAGGATAGAAAATGTCATTGCAAACTTAATTAGACCCCCTAATGTGTATGCAGTAGGAAGGGCTTTAATTACCTGATCACAAACTATTCTTTGCACATCATCCTCCTCTCCTTTCATCAGAGAAACCAGATAGTTTTTAACGAACGAGCAACTATTCAATATTTTGTTTTCTTCTCAATATGCGGCCTTAGATTTTATTCTCTGTGTACTCTTTAAACCTACCTCCAAAAACATAATTGCTCATGTCTTGACAGGAAATTCTGAAGTACGCCTCATAAAAAAAATATTTTTAAAAATACTTATTTATTTTCACAACATACAAAAGGGATTATGGGCTGTTAGAATTTTTCAGACAGCAAATTGTGTCACAAAGAAAAAGAATACATTAATTTAGAAGCTTAGTTTAAGGCAAATAAAACTGTCTTTCAGCACTGTACATGCATTTGAAGAAGAAAAAATCAGTTCATAGTAGAATCAGGATCATTTTCTTTGGAAAAAAATTTAAGAGCAAGTCCAACCATAAATTTACTTCAGTTATATATGCTATCTGTTGAAGCAAACCAAATCACAGAATTTTATATATAGATTTTGATTTCCCCCCACCTAGCACAGCTTGAAAACAAGACTTTGATCTGTTTAAAGAAAAAAAACAAGCGAGAGCAAGAACGTGCCTTGTGCCATAGAGTGATTTTGCCCTCCCCAGCCATGACATTAATGCACTAAAACTCTGTCTTTGAGATGATAGAGAGCTGCATTTAAAATTATTGCTGTGAATCACAAAGACCCGGTGACAGGGAGAGATAGCTATAAGAATAAACATACCTCCTCTGTTCCCATGAGTGGATGCTTGCTCTCCATTTAAAAATTTCTGGATGTTATACAAGCATCCTTCTGGCAGCTCAGGCCTGAACCTTTTGTTGATGAGGAGAGTCAGGCTTGCTCCTTCTTGGCATTTCCATCTGCGTGATTTTCTTGAATTAGTACCCTGTCCACAAGGTGGCCTCACCCAAATAACTTCTGGCCAAGTAGAATAAATAGTTACCTGAGAGGCAGAAGAAGTGACCCATCTTTTGGGAGCACTGAGGCAGTGTCTCTTACTTCTATAGGAGTCTTTTAGTAACAGGATCTGTGTTCTCAAAGAAGCCACCCCCGTGGCCTCCTCTCTACCAAAATCTTTCCATGGAAGCCCAGTACAGCCTCTCAACTGGCTAATGCCAAAGTCAATTGTGCATAACATGCCCTATAAAAAAATCCCTTTTTTCATATTTTCAGTAGAAATAATTTATTTTGAATTATAGGGTAAAAAAAACCAACAAAACCTCAGTCATGCTCCTGTGCAACCTGAGATGGGCTGGAGTTGAGTGATTATAGCATCAGGATGAGAAGTGGTTCAATGGCTTATAAAGAATATAATTTCTGCGGGTACCTTAGGACATGTACTGCACAACCTGGGCTGTTAGTGGAGATCACGTGTGAGAGGAAATACAATTTCCCAACTATTTGTAATAATATTAAATCTAATTCATGTTTTTGTATTCGTTGCTGAGTATTATGCAGACTTGGCAAGTCATTAAGGACAAAACAGAGTTACTTAAAAGATACACTGAACACTGAAACACAAGAAATTGAGACCTAAAAATGTAGGTACCGGGGTCATAGGCAGGAGGTTTGTGGGACAGGTGAAATGAGAGCACCTGTAAAGTGTCATTACTGCAATGAATTAGATGCATTTTCCTGCACATGATTTCAAGGGACAGTGGAGGATAAAGCAGTTGTGGAACAACTCTCACTAGCTGTCTGCCTTTCTGAACATTACAGAGTTTAAGATATCCTATTTAAAAAAACAACAACATTTGCTGTCTTTTTGTATATTTGGTGTCTTTTTAATACACCTGTTCACCACTAAAGCCAATTGCAGCAGTATTGATGCTTCTCGAATAGTTTCCAAGAGCATCTTTATTTTCTGCAGTGTGATTTTTTTAATAGGAAGCTGCTTTGCTGAGTACCACTTCTTAAATTTCATGTTACTTTGACAACCAAATCCAGCCAAAAAATTGTCACTTAAGAAATAGATTTCTGAATCATGGAATAGGACGCACAAGAGTTTAGGAGTGAGTGAAACTGGTTTTCATTTTGCATATACACTCACATGCACAAATCGTGGAGAATCATGATTAGAACATACGCTCTCTTCTGTTTCTAGCAGTGCCAAACCAAACTTCAAGTATGAATTAAAATGCATCCCACTGAAATGGGCAGATTTTCAGTGATGAAACAATATCTTCCTGAGAATCATTTTGCTGATATTCTTCAATCGTGGTCTCAGAAGGTGATACTGTGTGCATATTCAGCATCTGTAGTGTAGGTCTGTGGCTTGTCACCCAGGGCTGCATAAACCTTGAGTGATGAGCTGCCATTGTGCATTCAGAGCAGTGTGTTTGCCACTACTTGGTGCTCAGTAGAGTCTCGTGCTCCTTCTCATCCCATCTTGCCTTGCAAATCTGCATTGGTTGCAGTAGCCTCCTGCAGTGAACAGGCTGAAGGCCAAGGACTGGCAGAGTCTTCATGAAGGGCTGGGGGAGAACATGAGTGACTGAGGCAAGATGTCAGTATAGCAGATGCATAAACAACATCACCAGTGGTTGTTGCAAGCACCTATGAAATGGCTTTCGTTCCACCAGAACCTGATAAAAAATGGTAGAATTGGACATCAGCAGGGAGTCTGATGGGCACATTTTACTACTTGCTACAGGTTTCAGGCCCTTCAGATCCATTTCCCTTCAAGCAAGCATTCAGAAGTTTTTTTATGAGACTGAGATCGAGGGCAAGCTGCAGGTCCTTTACCATATTATGCTGTCATTCGTGTTGAGGAGAATATAGTGCAGTTTGTCATACAAGAAATGACTGTCCCTCTAGGAGCTTTTGAAATAGATGGGAGACTCCTATTCTCCTTACATAGCTAGGCAGCCCAGCAAACCAGAGAAAGGAATTAAAAGGTAGTTAAAATAGCCTGAAAAGGACAAAAAGCTCATAGTTCCGAGCTGACATTAGTTGTGTTCTGATGAGTTGGTAGTGAGACAATTACTGACAGCAGCACATTTAAGAAACACAATAATATCATTGTGATATTTTTGTCTGGAAGTAGTTATGATCACCACTGACTGAGGCTTAGTATTAAAGCTCATGCAATGTATAGTTTCTTCTTAAAATCAAAGAATATCAATTTCAATTTCTGATATTGTGTGACATCAAATCCCAAGGTGCTGGTGAGACCCTAAGCTACATACAGAGAGAGGATGTCTCTGCCCTATGTATATTCTGATG
Organism: Heliangelus exortis; assembly: GCF_036169615.1. Classification (NCBI taxonomy): domain Eukaryota; kingdom Metazoa; phylum Chordata; class Aves; order Apodiformes; family Trochilidae; genus Heliangelus; species Heliangelus exortis. The sequence goes on from NC_092427.1 coordinate 13,670,119, forward strand.
TATTTCATTATACACTTTCTGGTTTCAGTGTAGTTGCAAAACTCACACAATTATTTGCAAGTACCTCATCAGTACCTTCAACAGAAATAGGTTGCATAACATTGTTCTAGAAGCAGTTGCTGCTAACAATGCACTAAGTGGTAGGCAAGTGTAAATAGGAAATGCAAGAGAAATGCAGAGGTAAGATTTTTTTTTTTCCTAAACTTTCCTCATGCTGTAACGCTGTCTTCAAATTCTATGTGAATTACAATTTACTGGCTTCCCCACTGGTGTGCTGACATAGATTCTGCCTGTTAGATTTCACTAGGCTTGGTATTTGAAGCAAACTCCAGGTGCTTACTCTACACCCAATCCTTCGTTCTTTTGGAGGTGAGGAACCTGATCAGAGTTACTTTCTAGACTCTCATATTCCAAAATGTCTAGTGCTGAATTTTGTTTCTCTCAAGGAGAAGTTTAAAAATGCACTTTGATTTGGTTTTTATTTTAAATAAGTAGGTTACTTTAAATAAGTAGGATTTTTATTTTAAATAAGTAGGTTGAGATAAAGAATTAATTTGTACATCCTGCTACAGGCTTCTGTCCTCACCTGGGGCAAGTTTCTCTGTGGCTGAGTGATCTGTTATAAAAATAGGGATGAGAACTGTCTGCAGTGAAGCTTTTGTCTTGTCGGTGTGGTCTGGGAGTGTTTTACGGGGAAGAATTGTCTTTTGACATTCCTGGCAGAATGCCTTTTAGTTTGGAGTTTCTGTATTCTAGTGAAATACTTATTAGCCTCCTGTTATATCATCTGGGATAAATGGTTGAATAGCTCGACACTTGTCATTTTCCAACATCAAATGTTTCCTTATTTCATTTTTTTCTTGTTTAATTTGTTTCTTTCATCCAGTATTTAAAACTAACAAGCACAAGCAAACACAGAAAAAAACTTGAAAGGCTAAAAATCAAACAAATGAAAAAAACCTTCCCATTTATGTAACTCAATTAAGCACATTCTTCCCATGATGCATTGAGGAAATACAGTGTTACAGACACAAATCTCTTTGTAGTGTTGTATTATTAACTGCTTCTGGGGCCAGATTATTCTTCTGCCTGAGTAGAAGGAAGGAGTGGTAGGGTGCAATGTCAGTATTATCCTAATTGCTTCTGGTCCTTCAACACTAGGACTTTAAAGAGTTCCTAGAAAGAAGATGCAAAGATGTGTATATTTGCATACAGTGGTACAGGCCACGTTTCTGGTTGGAGCCTGCCCACAAAAGCCTGGAATTTGAGGACTAAAAATGTCAGATGGCTGTGCTGAGGGAACTTGGGATGCCTCAGGAAGCAGAGTAGTTTTGGCATTGTGAAGTCCCAGTGGTCACTCCTGTCAATGAGGGGTGCAAACACTCAAGCACATTTCAGTAGCAAATAGGGATTTTACTAAGATGACATTACTAGGACAAACACAACTCTGCAGGAATTATTTGAAAGTCATTTTGCTTTGTTGACTCAACTGTCTGTAGATTTCATTAAACTGCCTCGTAAAATCATCCTGGTAGGGACCAAAAATGGTGGGGAAAAGATTAGATGACAGTCTCAACCTGTCAGGAGCAGGCAGGAGGAAGAGGGGAGTACCACCAGCACTGTGGCTTGATGTTACCAGCACTTGGTGATGTCTCAGGAGCAGACACAGTATATCAAACTGTGAGAGGTCAGTGATGGGAAGAAGGAAGCTTTTTTTAGTGCATATTGCTTTATTCTCAAACCTTCTCATCCCCACTATTCTTTCCTAGAGATTCATGCTAGTTGTTTAAAATGTCTTAAACTTAGGATTTCTAGATCTTTGGAGAAGATTAAAATGCCCTGGAGACCTCCCAGTGATAGCTGTGCATGCATCTGCCTGAGTGTTAAAAATAGCCCATTTTTATTTAATTGAATGGTGGAAAGCTGGAGATTTCTCACATCACTCTGATGGCAGATTGAAGATTTTACCTATGTCAAAACTGCCATCTGGGTTTGTTTATATTGCTGTTAGCCTTTTGAAGGAGTCCAAGTGCCTATTTGAAAACCCATATAGCATCAACATTGAAAGTAAACAGTAGGTCATGCTACAGCCCTTTCCATTTTCTTGGCCTGTCATGGAGAACTGTTAGTCAAATGAAGTTGTGGAAGTGAAGACAATGTCGTAAAAGACCCTAGGAGGATATGTGAAAGTCCATGAATTAAAAGACTGAATGCCAGTTTTAAACATCCTCATTGCCTTGCCTTTTTTCTTTGACACTTCTGCATTTCAATTCCTTGAGCTTCTATGGTCATAGATTTTATTTTTGCATAAATAAATTCTTTTATTATTATTTTTTTAAAAATTCACAATTTTCTATAAAATGTCGCCAGTTCCAAATAAATAATCTTTTTAACTGAGTCAAAAGAAGTAGATGTGTTTTTCAGCTTTTTTGTTGCTACATGCTCTGAGACACTAATTATGAATGTACCCGTATTTTATCTAAGAGCTTACATGTTTTGTTAGTTTTGTAGCTTCTGTGGTATTTTTCTGTAGAGGGCTGGTGAAGAGATCAATAAAATTTAACAGTAGATTTGACATTTTGTGTAGACAGATTTAAGCATCTGACTTGAAAAGATGTGTCCAGTTATGCCCAGCAGAATGAAAGCTGCTGGGTCCACAAGATGTCTGAAAATGCTGTTTGTTGGTTACCTTTCATGCACTAGTAAGCAGGAATGAGCACGGTGACGATGACTCAGTGTGCTGTGGTACTTCCCACTTTCTGGCACTATTCATTTGTCATTTTAGTGACTGATCATTCCGTATCATCAGATCCTTGTTCAGCCTTTCACAGGCGTTATTTTGACAACCCATTGAATTTAATGCTATCGTAAGGTTGTGTCAGTTTTCTACATTCCAGGTTTTCATCAATGTACCATTTATTTAGTTTAGAAATAGCTAGATCAGTCTCGACCCCCTTAGTGCCATTGATAATTTTCCTCCTAACCTTTCTTTCTTTTTCTTTAATAAATTACTAAGCCATAAAAGCACATCCATTTTGTCATACATTGACCTGGCGCATTTCTTTTTGCCTTTGTGTTTTTTCAACAAAAACTTGAGAGAAGTGCAAGTGACAAGTATCAACTATACCATCAATATCATAAACTGATTCCTTTGAAGAGTGCTAATAAATTTATGAAGTCTGTCTTCCCTCTGAAAAAAGAAGACGTCTTTTAGTCATTCTATAACTATCTGCCAGCTTGCTTATTTGGATTTCTGAGAGTTTCTACTTTTTTACCATTTTTTTTGTATGTATGTGGGTACCGAGTCCTGTCTTAAAGCCCTCTCAAAAGGTGCTGCTGCATTTGCCACCTTCTGTTTCTCTGATAATAAAGTCACTTGCCTTGATAAGAGAGACAGCACAGATAGTAGTTGAACAATTTTATATTGAATTTCCTTGTGGAAGAATCTTAACTGAGCTTAGTGGATTGCTTCTGTTCATTTCACATGTTAATTCAGTACTTGATTTTAAAATGCTTTTTCTCACTCATTCCCCTAAAAGAAAATCTTACAGTGGGAAATATGCTAAGCTGTATCCTATTCAGCTTTGATGTAAAGAATTATTTGACATTTTAGCTATGGCCTTGTGCTCTTCAAGGCTGTTTTTCAGCCTTTTTCTCAGGTTTTCTTTCTATCATGTTTTTAAAAAGGTATTTATTGCTAGTTTTTTGCCTTATATCAAATTACTTACCTTTTTAGTAAGTTCTACATGATGCTTGTATTCTCTATATAGAGAGCTGATCCTGATTTCCATTCTTATCATTTAATTGTGTTTATTTTTTTATAAGGTAGCCTTCCTACTTCAAATGTCTTCTCTTAGTCTGTCACTTCACCAGATTTTTTTTTCCTTTTAGAGAAATATGCTTGCAGAGTAAGTTGCATGTGCTTGTTTTGAATCTCTAATATGATGACTTAAAATAATTTATGCTGTTTCTGGTTTTAATTTCTATCTAAAAAGTCCTAATTTTTATGTATTCCCTCTTTTTTAAATTAAGCTCTGCTTTAAGGATTTTTTTTTCCTAATATGTGTGTAGCTCCCCACTCGAGTGTGTCAAATTTTATGGGGCCAGTGTTGAAGAGTAGCTCCTCAAAAGCAGTGTTTTCATCCCATCCTACTTAAGTCTAAAGCAAGAATTGTGTCTGCATGTGAGGTATCTTGCTTGCCAACTCTAGCAATTGTGCATTTCTGTTTTCTAAAAGTAGGATTTTAGGTTATTATGGTGGTTACTGTCTTCATTTAAGGGTGACAGAGGTCTCTGTTTTCTCCAGCCATGGATCTTTTTTACTGCCTTATATAATGTTGTGTGAAATGATAATGTCACCTGTTAATTTTCTTGCTAACTCAGATCTGATGATCTAGTGTGGAAGAATTTTAATACATATAGATATTAGGATGATCAGTGGTAACTCATTGTCCCTATTGGGTTCCAGCCTTTCTTTAACATAGCACCTTTCTTTTGCCAGTGCTTCCTACTCCATCTTTACATCATTTGCATCCTGCAACTGTCCTGCCTCCTCCGAGTGTCTGCTTTACCCTAAATATGTCTGCTAGGATGTGTTTTCAAATACACAGGGCATTCACCCAGGTTAGTTACACTTCCAGAATTAGTGTGTAAATTTGACATAACCCTGGAGGCCTGTATTGACATTCTCTGCTTCAATAAGACCTGACATCCTGAGACACTGTGATTAAAAGGAGTGCATTTTGTCCGTTTCCATTGTTTTCTGTAATTAAGAATAGGGAATTTGGCTTAATTAATTTCTGAATAAGTCATTTGGACACCAGCATAGAAGGAAATTGGATTCTCTTGAGAATGCTGATCGTAGACTCTCCAAGGATATCATGTAATGACTGGAAGCTTGCAGAATTGCTACATATTCCTTTAGTCATAATGTGTTGATTTTTAGTGATCTTTTAAATAACTGTTGTTTTAATGCTGTGTTTTCTCAGCACGGATACCCATTCAGGTGTTCATTAATGCTGTACTGCAGAATCCTGATGAGTTCAAATGCCTAAGAACATTGTACTGAAGCAGATACAGTTAAGAACCCAGCTGTGTCCTTTTTTATTAGAAGTTTAATTTGTATATTTGCACAGTCCCCTCCTGTTTGGTAGAAAATGAGCTCATCTTTGCTTAAGACTGAACAGTGAACATACGTCCCAGCACAGCTTATTATGCAGGCCTCTCAGTATGCAGAAGTTTTGAAAGGAAATCCTGTAATAGGTTAATTTTCCTCTCTGTGGGTTGCATTGTCTAAAACACTTAGTACTTTCTTTCCTTTTTTGTTACTTTTCAGGTTGTAGCTGTTCATACTGCTTTCAGGAAAAAAACTCTTAAACACAAGATCTTCATGCTAATATATATATATATATATAAAAAAATCATAGGTGTTCCTATTTCTTGGTCTAAAGACAAGTTATATCATGTATCCAACTCCTGGGTCCTTTCTTTCACCAGCAATGAGGACATTTTAAGAGCCCTGTGTGGTAGATTTCACTTCTCAGGAGAAGGGCTTGTTAAGTAGCTATTGATTTATTATTATTATTTTAATTATTTCCCACTCCCAATCTCATTTTATGTACTTAAATGGAAAATATTGGTACCATTGAAGAGACTCGTGAGTTTTTAAGAGTTTGCCTGTCTGATTTAGGGAAAAATTCTATGTGAGTGAAATAAGAAAGGCAGCTCACAAGAGGAATGGTAAAAGAGCACTCTGGGAAAGCAAACAAACCAATTAGTAGTAAGAGGCATTATGTTGAAATTACTGACATGGTATTCTTAAGAATAATTCTACTTTTCCCTCCACTTAAACCATAGCTCTGGTTTGATTTTTTTAGAAGTATTTATTATGGAAAAATCTTGGGTGGCAGCTCCAGATAGAAATAAACTAATTTTCTTAATAGTCTTTCATCTCTGAAATGGTGTGTGAGGCTCCTGAACCCAGTACCACCAAGTGCAAGGCCTTAGGAATGTTTGCACACTTCTTTCTTTGTTGGTCCTTTCTTAAATTCAGGTGTACAGTAGAGGATGACAAGTAGCAGCCTTTGTTTGCCTTCCAGTGGTCAGTCTATTAGAGCTTCTTAAAAAATGGTAATCTTTTTGTCTAAAACAGCATGGCTTATCTTGGTGTTAGAGAATGTAAAGATGCAGTTTCTCTGAGATGATCCTGGTTTGTGAAAGGACAAGAATGTGGCTCTTTATTGAAGGTACTAAGGACAGTCCAGCATAATGCAATCCAGTTTACATAGTTACAGAAATCTCTGCTGCATAGAAACATCTGTTGCAAGAAACAATTCATAGAATAGGCTGGGTTGGAAGGGACCACAGAGATCATCGAGTCCAACCCTTGAACAACTACCGCCACAGTCACTAGACCATGGCACTGAGTGCCGTATCGAGTCGCTTTTTAAATGTCTCCAGGGACGAAGAGTCCACCACCTCCCCAGGCAGCCCGTTCCAATGTCTGATCACCCTTTCCGTGAAAAAATTTTTTCTAATATCCAATCTGAACTTCCCCCGGCACAATTTAAGACCATGCCCTCTTGTCTTACTGAGAGTTGCCTGGGAAAAGAGACCAACCCCCGCCTGGCTCCAACCTCCTTTCAGGGAGTTGTAGAGAGCAATTACAGTGATCCTTCCCTTTAGCTACACAATGACCATGGCCATTTTGAAATCTGTTTTACAAGTCCTGAAATTTACCACTTTCTGAGCGGTTCCTTTCCTCTTTCCATTTACAGGCCAAAAAAGTTATGGAACACTTTTTTATTTATGGTCTGATGTGATCTTGGACCTGCCAAATGTATCATGACTTCATTTAATGTCCTACCATAACAACAGTCAATGGCCTTTTGTGTATGCAAGCAAAATTTACAGCTTAGAAGTCAGAATGTCAGGCTACCTCCTCCTCCTTGGATCTCTAACAGAAAGTTACTCTTTTCGTGCTGTAGTTTAGAGAACATCGTAATCTTCAGCACCTATTGCAGAGGATTTTTTGTTGTGCTTGCAGTAATAGGCAGACACACATCTGGCAGTCAGTGCATGTGTGCCAACAGAGATGCTGCAGAAGCTCATATTTGTTTCAGGAGGAAGAGAAGTGGTTTTTTCAAGTTACTTTGGTGTACTGGAGATTAATTTACTCTGATTCAATGACAGACCCCAATGTGAAAGTAGAAGGACAAGACTCAAATGAAGGGTGCTACAAACATTCTAGAAATGGTTTTGCAGGAGGAGCTGTGGGGATTAGATACCCTTAGAAGCCTATGTAGCTCGCTACAGCAAGGCTGTGGCTGATGTATATGAACATGATTTCACTGCTCAGGTGTGTGCAATAATGTTTTTTACCAATGCAGGGTGTAACTCATGGTGTATTGGCAGAAGAATTTGCAGTTTAACAAGGCATGGTTGAAAAAAATCTAGAGAAATACATGGGCAAAAAAATGTATTTTGTTCCTAATTCACAACTGTATGGGGTTTTTTGTAAGTGGAGCATAACAAACACTATAAACAATCACTATTCTTATTATTATGTTTAACTTTGTAGTTGTACATTTTATAATGATGACATTCCTGAGAGAAGACCTTGAGTCAGGTAAACAGGGATAAACAGCACAGTGAGATCAGGCTGCAGTGAACTTATGCTATGTTAACTGTTGTTATCTTGGCTAGCATGTGAACTTTCTCTTGTTGAAAGGAAAAAAAAAAAATGCAGAAGGTAGTGTATAACAAGAAGTATTTGTGTATACATGTGGATTTCAGTACATCTTAAAACACTGGATAAAATGGTGCCTACCTATTTATCTTCTTCCACAGGATATTAGTTTACTGATCCAAATGAAAATGTCATAAAACTTCATAACAGGGAAATAATGTAAGATGATGAAGCTCAATATTCATCTGTGGTCACTGTTGCATGGGATGAGTAACACCTCTCTGGTGTCATCTTGCTGGATCTGTCTGGCACATTATAACCAGAGAGACACCAACTGTACAGCACTACTTAAACACACTTTGCTGAAACTAAATATGGGGAACGTTCCTAGAGTTCCCCAACATTGCCAGACATAAATACATTCATTGCATTGTTAATCCCACTAATTTGATGGAAAGCATGAAGGTCTCTGTGAGATTTATGCAGAAGAACAGCTGAAATCTGTGATTAATATTGGCAGTAGTAAGAGCAGTTTCAGTCTGTTGGCTAAGGTTAATCTAATCTGGGGAAATATTTATCCTTTGCTGTGATATTGCTTAAAATACTATCTATATGTAGGATTGACTTTAAGATAAAGTGCAGGAGGCTGAGCAGAAACAGGAATTAACTGCTGACTTTTAGCTTAGACTTGTAATTTACAGGTTTAATTTTGCTGCTGCTTGCTTCCATTGCTATTAATTTATGTAGCAGCGATAATAATAATGGTGATAACAGCTTCACCTCCAAGTGTTTCAAAGACAGAGCTGATACTGATAACTAAAGATGGGGATCAATTCTCCATCACTGTAATGCAACTATATGTGAGCTATGATATCATATTTGTATGCAAACAGTGTCTCAGTAGCAGAAGTGCTCTTAGTCCATTGCTGGGGATAAGGGCAACCTGCCCATCTACAGACAGGCTACATCTGTATGAGTAAATAGAAGAGAGAGACCATTTTTTAGTCCTGAGGTTGGGTGATGCATCTTATATCTCATCCGTTCGTTAAACACTCTTTTCTTCAAATGAGATCACTGTACCCAAGCTGCCTTTTGGGAATGGTCTCAGATGGATATGTTACCTCAGACTTAGCCAAGGTACAGCCTGGCAGGCACTAGGAGGAGATTGACACTAACTAATTCAAACTGTTTGAAGATAAGACTGTCCATTCCAATAAAGAAATACAGCATTTTGCTCACCAAAAAAGAAAAAAAAAAAAATTAAAAAAAAAAAGAATTTGCAAGACATAAATCAGAACAGGAGAAGAAGAAAATAAAAAAGCACAAGGAATTCAAAAGTTTTGCAATATTCTGTTTCATTTTCTTCAGTCTAAATAGATGTGTTTCACTGTCCTGATGGGACACAAGAAGCTCCATGTTTTAATGTCACTATTGTTAGACAGATGCTTTCTGGACTGATGCATTCCTGTCTAAAACAAAGTATTACATAGATTGCCTTAATTGATACTCTTAAAAAAAATAAAAATGTTTTCTCTTGCAAAATATTTTTATAGTTAAAAAAAAAATCTATGCTTTTATTTGAAAATTTGTGAATAGTTCTACTAACTGTTAGCACAGGGATAATAAACAACATCCTTAACATAAATGTGGTTTATATTGGGCAGTCATCCATCTGAAGCTAATGATGCTGTTAACAGTATTTGTTTCTGCACTTGGAAAGTAACCAGAGAGAAGAGTCTGTATTCAGTGTAATGGGGTAGATCAGAGGCAAATGACCTTCCCACTTGAGCAGATTATTCAAGGAAGTGATGAAGTAGAATGGATCCTGCTACGTTATTGTATCTTCTCTCCCCTGGACTACTCTGCTACATATAGAACCAATCAGTAGCTCAGAGGTGACTAACTAATGCTCAGGAGCCCAGGTGGGCATTGCATTGCTGAAGCACAGCAGTCAGCCCCTCAGTAAGTAACAAATGTAATGCATATTTCCCACTAGGACCCCTGTTTTATAACCCATACTGCAGTCATTTGTTTTCATTTTTACTGTAGAGGGAAGTTAAACTACCTCTTTGTAGACCAGTGTTTGGTTGTGGATTTTTTAGGGTTTTGTTTGTTTGGTTTGGTTTGTTTGTTGTTGTTGTTTTGGTTTTTTTGTGAGTTTAATTTTAATTTTTTTTTACATTGGGAGTGGTGGAAAGAGAAGGAAAGCTGTTATTTCCTCAGACAATATGTTATGAGAGCATAATTCTGGCAGGTGCCTCTTGTATTTTTTTCCCTCTGCTCCTCCCGAATAGTAGCTCTGATGCTGTGAGGGGATATTGCTTTTTAGGTTCTTGTAGAGGATGGGTGTTTCAAAGAAGAAAATGCAGCTGCTGTTAGGGAAGAAGAAAGAAGCAGAATGGATACTTCTCTCTTCAGACTACCTAGAGTCATAGTGTTCAATCTCAAAGTGAAAAAAATGAGCTTGAAAACAGGCAACTTGGTTCCTAAGGTTGTTAACCAGAAATGGATTATTTCCTTTTGTCATGAAGACTGTGGTGGATTAACAGGAAAGTCAGATGGGAAATAGGATGAGATGCTGGGAGGAGAATGATACAGGGACACCTTCCATCCCTGGACTGGGCTGGCAGCTCTTTCCTCTTGGGCTCAGACCGAAACCTTCTAAAATCAGTGCAAAAGTATCCTGTTGACTCTGAAGCAGACAAGTTTCTTGTACGTGAAGTAAAAATGTACTTCATTTTTTTAGAGATAGGTTGAAAGAAAATTGAAAGGAAATTTAACTTGCCTTCTGAGAAAGAAAAGTAAAAAAAAAAACAGTGCATAAGTTTGCAGTCTTGGTGCTAAATGTTACTGTGTATTAGGTAAAAACAAAGATGTAAACTGCAGCTCTTTAAGGATCAGAGAAATCCTCTTTGTCCTCGTGAGCTTGTATCTTTTCCCCATGGTCTGATCCTCTCTAATACCAAAAGGATTTTTAAGGCCTCATGCTAGAGAGCAGCTCCTAGGGCTCAGGTCCTGCCATGGACCCCTGTGCTGGAGAGCTGCTCTTAATGCACCCACCAAATAAGGTGGAGCATTTAGCAGCCCTCAGTCTGGTCATGAGGTGACTGAGATGGCAGCAAAGCCATTTCACTCTATTTCTTTATAACAAGATATAAACAGCTCTGGCTTTATGTGTTGGGTTGGCCTTTTTCCATTACATGAGCAAAGCAATGAGTGTTTTTTGCTGTTGACATGCGCAGTATGTAGGGAAGGTGAAATGTAAAAGTGACATTAAGATCTTGAAATGACTTCTTTTTTTTTTTTCTTCCACATTTTTCTCTCTTTTTAAAATCTTTTTGTAGTCTCTGCAAGAATGTAGAATTACCTGAACAGACAGATGCTTTCATTTTGCAGCAGAAAGTAAATTAATTTTTCAGTTTTCATTGTTACAAAAAGTCACCATAAACCTGTCCAGGCCCAAGGTCTTGCTAGCAGGCACTGAGGCTGCTGTGTGTCCATATGGTGCATTTTTGCCTATATTTTGTCCTTGTGAGGGTAGCATTCAGTTTCTTTCCACACATACAAACATAAATGAAAAACCTTTGCTGTAACCTGATTCCAGTCACAGTCCTAAGCAGTTACATCCCAGGTAATGCAGATTCAAGCAGAACCAAAATTCTGTTGACTCTGGAGAAGATAAAAGCTATCCTTGAGTCAGAGTTCATTTCAAGCTAGAAAATGTGAAAAGTTAGCCAATGATTTCTCTTTCCTGTTTGAGATTTCATGTTGTTCTTTATTGGAGATCCATGTTTTCTTTGAAGTGTGTGTACACTCAAATACTTGCAGAGGTCCTGGGATGCATACAATGGGATGCGTATTCTCCATCACAGTGCTAATTCCTAGCTCCTGATCTTTCCCATCCTTGTAAGGAATTTTAAAGGGAGAACGATATTGTTTTACTCTAAGTACTGCAGTTTTGGAATTTATGACAGGTTTAGCTGCTTTTTATCTCAATTTGGTTCCTTTACTAAGCTGCTGGATAGCTTGAATTAATTGCACTCCTGTCCTTATTTCTTTAAGAATTGGATGCAGTCTACTGCTGTGTCACGGGTGAGATTTGAAGGTAGAGTGCTCTTTTCTGTGCTTGTATTTCTTTCAGTGAAGGTTGAAATGTTGTAAATTGCTAACGTCTGTGGTAGATGCCCTCTTCACATTCATAATCTCTTTTTTTTTTTTTCTCTTCAGCTTGGTTTATCAGAGTGACTTTGGCAGAAATGAGAGTATTCAATAGATCTTGAAACATCTCCCCTAGAAGGCAGTTAACCTTGGGTCTACCTGCTCACTCTTCAGGGCTGATTGTGCCTGTGCTGCTGCTTGCATACTCATTTTGAACCCATCCCATTACCTGCCTAACAAAGTGGGAGAGCAAAATATATTCAGCAGAGTCATTATGGGAACCACCTTCTGCTGCTCTGTAAATAAGTTGTTGTTTGCTATGCAGAGTGTGCGTGCAGGGGAGACTGAGATAAAGTCCTACATCTGATGCTATCTTCTGTAGTCATTAGGCATTCATGAGCAGACACTTTTCTTGCACCCCATTTTCATTGTTTCTCTGAAGGAGGAGACTGGTCTAGAGTTTGGCCAAAGGCTGATCTAAAGTTTAGCAGATCAGATCTCACTGGAATGATCTGGCGTAGATCTAAATTAATACATGAGTCAGAGAAACAAATGTGTGTCTGCAGGGTTATTAAACAACTCTCATATTTCACCACAGGAGTCTGACATTTTCCTGAACTGCCTTTGAGCACCTTTTGGGATATTTCTGAATGGGACAATTGTATAAACAGCCCATTCAATTGAATTGTTTTCCTTACGGGGAGTCATGCGTCCCAATTTCAGGGAATGCCAGTAGTTTTGAAATTTAAACTCCTTTTGGAAGTTTTCTTTTTCATCTCAACTGGAATTCTGTATTGTTCCACTTCAGTATAACCCATGAACCAGGTGGGCTGAGCATTGGGAAGAGCATTGTATATGCTTGTCTCATTCTTACTCTTTCCTATGTGCCAACAGCTGCTGGTGAAGAGGTAGCACTGGGCTTGTCAGACCCTGCTCCAAACTGCTGCAGCTGCTCCTTCCTCACCCCTTCATGCCAGTGAGACCTGCTTTTGCAGGCTTATAAAAAAAGCCTCATAAAATATTACTGTAGTGCCACGGTTGGTGTCACAGCAAGGCACCACACAGCCAGGCATCAGGAAACAAGCTTGGTTGTTGCCACCTGCCTGGGGCAAGCTGTTCACCTTTATAGCTGCTAACTGGGAGAGAGCTTTTGCCTTCAGGAAGCTGATGGCAATATTTGGCACTAATGGAGCTTTTTTATTTACGAGTCCTATAGAATGCCAGAAGCAGAATTTCCCAGGTAAATCATCAGTCTGTTGTATTTACAGGGCATGTAAAAAACCACAGGTTTCAGTGTTATGCTCCTTCCCAGAGTGACCGTGTTGTATGGGAAATGGCATCTGGGTGCTTTGTTTTCTTTGCTGGTTTGTAGTTTTGTTTGCTGTGAATTAATCCCTATCAACAAGTTGCAGTAGTGACTGTTTCTCAAGAGGAAGTATTTCTGCCATTCTCACCAATAAGTTTACTGCTAATCAATATGTGAACCTCCAGGGCTTAAAAATCTGGTAGTTCATCCTTGTTTCATCTTCTTTAATGGTTGGATTATTTCTGTGTCATGTCTGGATCTAAGTTTTCAAATGACCATCTGTGGCAATTGGTGTTATTCAATCAATGGTTTACAGCCCACAGGTGGTCCATAAAACATCAGAAGGTGATCTGTATAGCAGTGGGAGCTGGAAGCGAAAATCAAAGCAATCCTAAAGGCATACACAGGGACACCTTGCAGCAAGCAGTGATGTGCTGGCTGTAGACAAAACCATCCCACAGGTGGGAGTCCATGGGTACAGCCTTTGCTATGGATTTTTTCCTCAAAAAGTTTTATTGCTTTTTTAATTATAAAAAAGGCTTGAGAAACAGTGTTGTAAGGGATGTATGGGATTTTTCAAAGGGTTTAATTTTACTACTGTGACTGTTTCATTGTGAAAAGAACATTTATGTAGTTGCAAATCAGGTTGGGAGTCAACTGATTTGAAGGCTGGATGTTGGTAATTTCCAGTGTGCTCTCTGCCAGCCTGGGGGCAGAGCACTGCCCCTCTACATTTGAGGGTGGGATGCTCATGCATGTGGTTTGCACAGGCTCTAGGAAAAGTGTCTTGATAGTTTTGCTCTGCAAGAGAGATGCCAAGACTGTCCTTAGCAGCAGTTAGAGGTAGTTGTGAGCTGCCTCTAAAAGACTGGCCACAGCAGTGGAAATCGAGATATATGCTGTATTTTGGGCTCATGACTGGGTGGAAAATAAGGCTTATTGCATATAAGGGAATTTTCACAGCCTTGAGTTTTTAAGGTGAAAAAAAAAACAAGCACTCTAGGGTTTCAAAGTAGTGTGCCTGAGAAATGTTAAAGGATTTTTTTTATTGAATATAATTCTAGTTTAAAAAATAGCATGATGGGTTTAGTAAAACAGGAATACATTAGATTTGAAGTTTTACACCATTTTCAAAGACACTTGGGAAAAAGTTGGAATACTTGCATTTGAGTAAAAATGTAAACATCTTCTATTTAGTCCTTTTTTTTTCAAAGTGGAGATAAAACCTTGAGTCTCTTTTAACTCATTTTTCTGCCATAAGGAATGAATTGTTTGTCTGACTCAATGAGGTTATTTTGATTTGTGCTTGCAGTTGTATTGAACAGGTGAATGGTGCCAGCTTTTGAATGTCAGAAACATTTAAAACTGGTACAACTTATTGTGATGAAATTTTATACTTAAAAAGTTCAGGACCTCCTACAACTACAGCCTTCCTGTGAGCTTATAATTTTGTGAGTTCTGTCTTTGGTCATGTTTTACAAAGTGCTTAGCTTCCAATTTAAATCCTATCTGAGTTACTCAAATGTTCTGAAGGTAGCAGGAAGTCCTGCTACCTGCTATCCTGTAATATTCCTGGCTTCATAGTATGGAGTAAGGGTGTAAATAAAAATTGCAGAAGCTTCAGGCAGAATCAGAGCTGGTGTGCTTGTCTTATGGTCTGTCTTTGAAATCCTCCAGTCATTCTTCATCCATGAGAGAATTTTTCCTTGTTGGGTGATAATTTGGAGTAGGGCCATTAATTTTGACTTGCAGTTGCAGGAAATTAATCAAAAAGGCTTGAAAAAAAGTTAAATTATTATTGCTTTGAAGGAACTCTCTTGGGTGCAAACACAGTTGAAATGCTGACTCTTCTGTGTACTCGTTCAGGCTTTCATCTCTTCCCGTGTCTTGCTTGAGGTTTCTGTGGCATGTCTAGATGTACACTTTCCTGTTCATCTTCCCAGGCTCTGGCCAACCTCACTGACTTGGGACCATCATTTTCTGCTACCCTGAATACACCAAACACCCCATCCCTCACTGTGCTGGAGGGATTGCGGATATGTTAGGGGCTGATGGACTGCTGTGGTACACAGGGATATCCTGGGTTTAAACCAATTATGCAGCATCTTCTGTAACATCTCCATCTACAACTTGCTAGTGGAATTCCCTGTATGTGTTCAAGCACACTGCTGAGGTGCTCTTCCCTCCTTTTCCTTCAGAAAACACAGCACTTGGAAGAAAATTTGACAAACAATTTAGATAATTTTAAGTAATATGTGAGATGAAGAATCAGGAAAAGGGATGGCACTTCACATCCTTTATTCTGAGTTTAGTAGTCTCAGTGGTGCCTAGCAAGGGACAATGGGCACAAGCTGGAATACAGGAAGTTCCATCTGAACATGAGGAAAAAATGTCTTTACTTTGAGGGTGACAGAGTATTAGAACAGGCTGCCCAGAGGGGTTGTGGAGTTTTTTTCCTCTGGAGATACTCAAAACCCACCTGGATACATCCAGATGAACCTGCTTTAGCAGAGGGATTGTACTACATGATCTACAGAGATCCTTCCAACCCCTACTATTCTGTGATTCACCTCTCAGTGCTAAATGTCTCACCAAGGCTCTGTGTCCTTTCAGGTTTTCACAGGGAACAGCAACGCTGACAGTGTCGTTCACCACAAATTTCTGCACTCGGTGAAAGCCCGCTTCTTGCGCTTCGTCCCTCTCAAGTGGAATCTCAGTGGGAGGATAGGACTGAGAGTTGAGGTCTTCGGCTGCTCCTATAGTAAGTGGATACTCGTATTTTCTCAACAAGCTTTTGTTTGGTACTGTCAGTGCTGTGGGAGGGGTCCAGCACAAGTTTTATGAGTTAAAATATATTGTGAAACCCATAGCCATAATTTATTTTTTCACTAGTTGTTTACCCTTCTGCTTGGGGATGTGCTGGCCCATTCACGTGAGCTGGTGAAGTTTTCTAAGCCCGCTACAGGATGATTTTCTGCTTACCAATTGCAAGGCAGCCAGATGCTGCCAAGCATCCCACCCTCATGGAGGGCACAGAGCTACTGGGAATTTTTCAGTGCTTTATTTAGGAAAGCTACGGCTTTTTTTCTTAATCAGTTTGGTTTTGTTTAAAAAACAACTCAACTAGTTGTTGAGGAAAATGCCACAGTTTGTGCAGGTAGTATTTCAATTTGAGGTTGATGACTATAACTCCAGAAAGCTGAGAACTCATCTGCTGCTTTGTCTGGGTTTTTTTGTTTTGCTTTTTTTTTTTTTTTTTTTTTTTTTTTTTTTTTTAATGGGTTTTTTCTTTGGCAATCATCATCATCATAACATGTGGTGATTATCTTCTAAGATACGGTCAGTGGCACTTTGTCACATGGGCTTTAGAGCAGCCTACAAACGTTATTACCTTGGGACATTACAGCTTTATCTTGGTGTACCACTGCATGTGTAGGACCTATTATCATGGAAGAGTGTTTAAAGAAAAAGGACCACTGTTGCTTCCAGGAACAAAACAAAAACAAGCCCACAAATGAGGAAACACGAATCCAATATTTGTTTCTCAGGTGGCTGTGCACTTGTTTCTGAAATGATCATGTGTGACTTGAGACACTGCTGGAGAGAGGTGAGATTTTTCTGGGAAGAGTTCAGGAGATTAGCAGCATTTTACCAGTAAATTCAGTGTAGAATGGCACAAGTTGCCATCAAATGACACTACCATACATGTACATCTCTGCATTTAAATTAGATCCTAATCTGTTCCTGCTACGTGCAGAAAAGGCTTTGTAAGGTAAAAAGTGGAAAATCCCCCATTTGGGAGACTTCTTAAATCTATCTGTGCAGAATCCAAAAGTGAAGTGTCAGAAATCTTTTTATTCACATGACCCCATTGAACAGACACACAACTCCAGGACTCTTCAGTGCCCTCATCACTACACTCAGGTGTTAGGACTGATTCACGTGATTCACAGGAAGATACTTGGTCTGGTCTGTATGTGGGTCAGTGTGTTAATGTAGAAGCTCAGTTCAGCTTTTTCTCAGTGCTGCTTCTCCATCTACTTAGAGCTCATATACTGTAGACTATCATCCATTTAAGGAATGCCATCTTTTCAAAGAGCTTTCTTCTGTTACTGATGGACAAACCTCTGCAGTGAAGATTGCAGTCCAGATAGGTGTGCAACAAATAGAACTGGAACTGAAGGCTGAAACTTTTGTAGCTGAATGTGTTTTGGTGTTACTTCATGTGAAATACCACATGGGCATTATTTTTATGTCACTGTTGCATCTGCTATGATATGAAGAAGACTTCAGTGACTTGCAGGTTGACTTTCCTTGTCCTGTTATCATCTAAGTCTTCATCTTTGTCCTGTACCCTGAAGTTACAAGAAATAAAAATGGTCATGCAGGATCAAGGCGTGAGCTAGAAGCACATCAAAAAAGAAATAAATGGATTCATAAAAGTTTTACTGTGTGTTGAAACATTAATTTAGTTTATACAAATTTGCCGTTCAAATTTCTCTCTGGCAAATTGCATGTGTGTCCTGCTTTGGGCTAGGGTAGAGCTAAATTTCAGCTTTCTAAGTAACTGCACTTGCTGAAATTAACAGCAAGTTTTTCAGTCTCTGCTTCTAGGACTGATAAGTTAAGGCTGCAGAAGGGTATGGAGAACCAAGCCCACTGCTCAGGACTGAGGTACATCTTATGTTCTCTAAAGAGAAAAGGAATAAAGAGGTCACACCTGCAAACGTTCTTGAGGGAGGAGCAGACAAGAGAAATAACCAAAATTGACAAGAGCATTCCATCTCCTATGCATCATACTTGGTGTAAATTTGAGGGATCACGAGGGTCAAACCCCTTCACCTTTCTTCGCCCTTCTTTGCCTGTCCCTGTTTGCTTCAGCATCCTCAGAGGATTCTGTCTGTTCATCTGCCTCTGGTCCTGATCCGTGCCAGCCTGAATCTCTGTGTTCCTGCCTCCAGCTTCAGACTGCTGCTGACTCCAGCCTGGACTTCCCCAGGGCTGCCCTGCAGCCTTGGTGGTGACATGAGCAGTACTGGTGGAAAGAGGGGAGGAACATGGTATAATTTTCCTGTATATTTTTATATATTTAATAATTTTCCTTTCTATCATTACTGTTTAACTAAAGCTGTATAGTTTAGTTTCCAGCCCATAAGTCTCTCTCCTTTCTTTATCAGGGAGGGGAGGGGGATTAATACAGAGCATCTGTTATTTGGTTAATTGCTGGGCCAGTGTTAAACTGTGACACTCTGCCAAGCAATACCCCTCTACAAGCTTTGCTTATATAGTTTCATAGTCTTGGCTACTCCTAACCTAGGTGTTCCAGCACTGTACAAAAGATGTATGATCATTTTTAAAACATCATCTTTACTGTTATACTGCCAGAATATCTCCAGCAGATCCGCAGCTGGTATACGCCCACATAACTATATTTTGTAATTTGACAGCATGCAGAATTATTCACCATGTTAAATTGTGGCACAATAAATATATTAATAATTTTAAAAGAGTTTAAAATAATGGCAAAATAAATCGATGGAGACAGACAGCTAGGGAAACCAGGAAGGAAACAGAGACAGAAGAACAAATGGCCCAAACATGCACCAGCTCTAGAAGATGACCCTTTGTGCAAGTATCTGTGTGTATATGAAGAAGGGATGTGAAGGTGGGAGTAAGAGCATTATTACAATCATGTACAAGTACCAAAGGCCTCAGCTGAGCTAAGTTAATCTGTGAGAATTCCCAGCTGAACCAAATCTGTTTTTGCTCTTGGAATGGTTTAAAAGCTCCTATAAGTAAACAAACTTAGAGTATTTGATCTTAAGTCCACTGAAGTTGAGGAAAGGATTTCCATCCGCATTTTAACTTTGGATCCAGTCCTGATGTAGACCTGTGGTCAACGTGGATGAACCAAATCCTGTACAAATGTACACACGTGACTGTGGGGTCATTTCTACCTCTTAGCCTACTTGAAGAAGCAGGCTGAAATTCAGATAATGATGGATATCTGACCATGTGTTCCACCTTTCAAGCAAATGCTGCCCCCAGAGCATGGCACCTGGTCTGAAAACAGTTGCTTTGTTTATTGATATCTGGGGCAGAAAACTGTGGAAGTAAAGGTTTCATTTACAGGCAAGCTGGAGGCCCATTTCATCTGAGTGGCAGCATTCATTGGCTGGCTGAAATGCAAAGTTGAGGACACTGACAGCTCGGGCCATCTGAATGTCATGTGCTGCTGCACATCTGTTAAAACCCAGGGACTACTGCCAAGCGTACAGCTGAGCGCCTCACTGTGATACACCAGGGTGTGCAAAATTGCCTGTGGTTCCTTGGATGGTCTCTGCTCACATCAGCTCCTTTTAAATCTTGCATATTTGGGCAGAAGATGACAGCTGTGGGAGAGTTTTGCAGCTTCTCTGCTGCATAAGCACTTTTGTGATGGCAGAGTTAGGTGAACGTGACGTTTCTGCACCAGCGCAAGGCTCTGACCTCTCCTGTTTGGAGAACGACTGTTCCTGTGCAGCACTGTTTGCTGAAGACATCCCAGGAACACAGTCTTGTGCAAACTTTTGTCAAATGCAGCTTTCAGTAGGAGAAATGTGGAACGCAGGGGGTCTTGCAGGTCACCCAACTCTCTGCCAGGGCACCATAACAACAAATATTGAAGAATCATATTGGAGATGGACTGCGCGATGTGCAATGGGTGCCAAAGGAGCTAATTTAACATGCGGCTGCACTCTGCTGAGGAATGGCACTCACTGCTATTTACTATTCCTGCTAGAAATGGTTTGCTATGAATTTATTCCCAAAACTTCTCTGTCAAGTGAGATTTTTTTTTTTTCCCCCCTAATTGACAGCAAGTTGAAATTATTTCTTTGGAACACAAAAACATGCTTTTAAGCACAAAGCTGTTTCAGACACCTGAGTGTGCTTGACCCTATCTCATACAGACTGAATTTCTGTGCAACAAAGCGCTCCAAGGCCACCAAATCTGCCAGAATTCACAGATGATATGTGCTAATTTCTAATTGATGTTTACTTTCTTACACAGAAAACATTTATTTAAATGAAAATTAAGTACATTTATTTGAAATTCCTGTAAAGATTCCAAACATTCCATCTCACATCCTCAAAGTAGGCTCTGAAATAGGAATAAGATGGTCTTGATCTGAAAAAAAGTTGATATTTCCTGTTCAGAAAAGGATTTATGATGAATTGAATGGAAATTTTCATGCAGAGGTATCTGCAAGCTCTCACTGTCCCTTTGCAGCAGTGACTTCAGAAGCAGAATGATTTTAACAGATAACCAGAGTTGCCACAGAGGATGAATTCAGACAAATGGCAAACCAATTACTTTGGATGCTGGGGGTGGTGAGGGGGGAACAGATATGTCTTTATACTTTGGAAAAGTCTTGTTAGCTTAGCACAGGAAAAAAATCTGCTGACACAATTGCTTTTATGGGATAAGATTTATAGCTGCATTGAAGATGCTGATCATATTCTATAACTGGTTAACAGCCCAAAATGCATCAGCAGAATTGAGTGTATGTGCAGTTAACAGGCTGGGAAACCACAGGAGAAACAATGACAGGGTATCTACTGCTTTAGAGAGCTGAGTTCTTCTTTCACAGTTCAGGACTCCAATTTCTCATCTTTTGCTGTCATTGCTTTAGGAAAAATGATCTGATATTTTGCTTTTTTATTAAATTATATTTTTACTGGATCTTTTTTTTTACTTTTTTTTTTTTCCACTTTTTTTTTTTTTTTTTTTTCCTCCTTTCTCTCCTTGGTCTTCATGTGGGATAGAAAAGAACACATAGGAGAGAACCACCTAATGTCTGATGGTCATTGACCAGTCAGCAAGTGTGCAAGCAGCTGCATAAGATAATTACTCAAATGCTTGCTTACTAAGAGGCAGACATAGATTTGTGATGGGGATAAAGTTGCACAGCAGAACAGTCACTTTGGAATTGCTCATGCAAATTCATCCCTTGGATTGCTTGTCTGAGAGGGGCATGGGGAGGGAAGTCAGATGGCTTTAGATTTGCTCAAGCCAGTAAGGCATGACTGGCCTGGAGGGACATCTGTTGAGACCAGGAGCAGTCCTCCTCCCTCCTGCAGGGAGTTAAAGCTTCTGTTCATTTATCCAAGACCAAAAGTTTCTCTCAAACTGCAACTGCTACTGGAGGATATTCCTTTGACAAGGAATAACCTTGTCAAGTAAGAATGTACTTTTTCCAAAATCACTAGGAGCACCATCCTTTGTAAGCATGAATGTACATCCCCTCTGCTGCCCGGAGCAGGTTGCTCCATACACTCACACCCAGCCTGGCTCCTTTCAGTGTAGCTGGTCCCACAGGTTAAGCCCTGTGATCACGTGCTCCCTTTTTAAAATAACTCAGCTTTTAAAATTATTATTAACCTGGTAATCCACTTTCAATTGCCACTGTTTCCACACAGCCCAAAGTAACTTCAATGTCTGGATGTTTGGGAAAGGAAATTCAAATGGAATGAGGTGGTAGATAGCGTCCCTGGGGCCAGAACCTCTACTTAATTTCAGAAAAGCTTGATGAATTATTTCTATTTTTGGGGAACTTCTTCATCTGTGAGCAGGAATAAGTACATGTTTAGAGCAGATGCATCTGTTTGAATTGTTGGTCACTGGAGAATAACATGGAGAATAACAGGCATCTTTTGCCTAATCTGACTTTTATGAGCTTTGTAGCCTTGTTGAGCACTGTAGAAAAGTACCCAGACTGAGTCAAGTCTGTCTTCAGGAAGCATAAGTATACCAGCAGTCAGTGCAGTGAAACCACGTGTTGTGTTTTAGTTTGTTATTCCTACAGGTTTTCTAAGACTTTTAAAACATTTTTTATCTTTATTCTTTTGCTGCAAGTGGATTATGGACATACATAGACTAAATAAACACTAAGCAAACAAGCAGGTTTTCTGGAGTGACTGTATTAGAATTGTGCTGTATCTTTCAATTTCAACAGGAAGCCAACGATTTGTTGTCTTGCAAAGTGCCACTAATGACTTTTGGCTGGCAGTGTTAGCATTTATTTGACATATTCCCATTTTTTTCGGGGCTGTTTATCGGCCACTGTGCTCTCCAACCGATAATTAGTGAAGCAGAACTTTTCAGAAACAGGTTTTCCTTTGTGTTATGCTCTGTAAATGTCAGTGGCAGAGCCCTTCAAGAAATTGTCTTCCATGCTGTGGCTTGGTAAAGAGTTTAGAACAAGGACTGAAGTGTGAATTCAGACTGGTTGAAGGCTTGGATCTTAAAAGAAAAAAGGGTGGCTATTATCAGCGCTGTCTTACAGTATGTTTGGTTTTTAAAGCTAAGAGGAAAATCAACTTTTCTGCAAATGCACTGGAAATCAAAGACTAACTTGCTTATAAGCTAGTTTCTAATTTTTGTCTGTTAAAATGAAACCATTTTTATTATACTCTTGCAATTTAATTTAAACAAATTGTAGCATTTAGTGTAGCTAGGGGATATTCATAAGAACTAAAGTATGAATTTATTTCCCTTTAGAGAAATTGGCAACCAAGGTGTCAATAGAGAAAAAAAAGTAATTTGGAAGGAGCTGTTGCTAAACACGTAATTCAGAAGTAAAAGACAGTAAAAGCAGATGGTGTGAATACTTCTTTATTCATTATAATTTCTAAACTAGTAACCATTCCATGTATGATGCTAAACAACATCTTACAGTTCTGACAGCACAGATAAGAAGTTGGTGATAGTGTATTCTGGCGTGAATTTTTCACAGGGTTGAATGTCTTTATAGTTTTATTCTCGCAGGAAAGAATCAGTTGCTTTCTGATTTGAAACTGAATCAGTTTTGCAGTGACAGAACTTTGCATCAAATTTAAATTTTGAGATCTCTGCACGTTTACAAGTGTGCCATCAAACTTCTGTACAAACTCCTACTGACCTGCAAAACTTATCAATGGTTGTTTCCATGGTAACAAATCATTAGTAGCTTATAATATTTTTTAATTCCAAACCTCTTTAAATCTTGGTCCATTTTAAAAAAGAGAAAACAAAAATACCGTCCCTATTATTTCTGTTTTTAAAGAGAACCAAATTAACCCAACACTAAAGCTCAGAAGTATAGAACTCTCGAGGGAGCTTAGATGACTTAAATCACCAGCTTTAATCACAATGCAGTTGCTGACCTGGAAGTCTTGATTGTTTTGCATGTGGACCTTTCAGTTATTTTTCAAAAGAAAATGGAAAATTGATAGCTTTGTAGTATCATTAAAGCGTGGTTTGGGAATAAAGGTAGTTTATGCTCTTTCTTCTTGGTTACTATGAAGTTATTCTTTGTTATTGCGTGTATCCCAGTAGTCATGTAGCTTAGTAAACAATTGTTTGAATTTCTCATTGTCTGTTGTTCTTTATTTTTAATATTTTTCTTAACAGCTGGAAATAATAATTGACAGATTTATTATTTACAAATAAGTATCTTACCTGTAATTTGTACCAAGTTGTATTTGGATAGAAATTGGAAGTGAGTTTATCTATGTCAATCACGTGTTTTGAATACACTGTATTAGTTAAAAATATGTAAAACTCCCCAAAAATGCTCTGGTTGTATATATATGTATTTAAAACAAAATGTTTATTAAAAATCCTTTCTGCTTAAAACATCACTTTATAAAGCAAAGAGTACTGCAACTGCTACTGCCAAAGGACATAGTAATTACAGCTGAAGAATTGAAAGCTTGTCTCCCCTCACAATGATTGGGTTTTAGAGGCTGGCTGAAGGGGAAATTAGATACTTCTAATAGGGTTTTCAAAGGTGTGTAATCAGTTTAGATACCCAGGTCCATGAAATCCCTTCAAAAGCTTTTTGAATTGATATTTAACTGTTCCTGCCAACCTAGTCAATTTGTATGCAGAAACAATGTTGATAAATGCCCATCACAAACAAGCAAACAGCTCTCAGAAGCTAAGATGATGCTTATTTGGATGCAAAGGTGGATGCAGGCACGGCTGATACACAGGAACAGCTCCAAAGATGCTTGTGAAGCTACAAAAAGTGGAGTGAGAACTGAAGTGTTCAAAGTAATGAATAACATCCTGGGTATATTTATAAGACAAGCAGAAAATTCAGCGAGGGATGCTTAGGAGATTTGAATTGGATTGAAGGCACCTCTTGTGTTCTAAATGTTGAGTGAGAAATCAGTCAGATGAAGGAGAGGAAGACAAATACAGAGGAGTTTCTGCTTTTATCCTACTGTTCCCTTTCTCCAGACAGAGGCAGAGGATTGAAAGATGGTGAAAGGTGGTTAACCAAATTCTGTGTACATCCTAAGGATGTATGAGAATACCTGAGTCTAAGTGATATTTGGATTCTGAAAAAATACAGTCCCTCTCCTGAAGTTTCCCCTCCTCTTCATTTTGCTGTCTCCTTTCTCCCAGAGTCAGACATTGCGGACTTCGATGGCAGAAGTTCACTCCTCTACAGATTCAATCAGAAACTTATGAGCACATTCAAAGATGTGGTTTCCTTGAAGTTCAAGAGCATGCAGGGAGATGGAGTCTTAATCCACGGGGAAGGACAGCGTGGAGACTACATTACTTTGGAACTGCAGAAAGGGAAGCTCTCCTTGCACATCAATCTGGGTAAGGTTACTTAGGATTTTTGGTTCACGTACTATTGTAACAAGGATTGTCTTGGTTTGTTTATATAAATCTATT
The DNA here is from genome assembly GCF_036169615.1 of Heliangelus exortis. NCBI lineage: Eukaryota > Metazoa > Chordata > Aves > Apodiformes > Trochilidae > Heliangelus > Heliangelus exortis. The sequence goes on from NC_092427.1 coordinate 13,694,983, forward strand.
GCTAATATTAGGCAGTATCTAGAAACTCAGGCTGAGAACAACGTAGCATACTCTATGCTTCAGCTCACAGCTTAAATACTAGTCAAAAAAAGATAGGAGGGGAAGCAAATGATAATAGACTTGTCTGATATCATGGAGGACGTGATAGCTGAGCCAAAGAGAGACTTTGGCTCTTTTAACAAGTGCCAACCAAGGATGAACTGCTCAATGACTACTTTCAAAACTTTTATTTTGGTTGATGATGCTTTCATGTTCTGATTAAAAAAAAAATGTTCTGTTTATTCTTCTTCCTCCTATTTTAATTTATATTATTTTTAAGGACAGCATTCCCAGGAAGTTTGGCTTGGAGTGCAAAAGATTTAGTTTGCAATCGTGTCTTATTTTTTCCATTCTGTGATCAGAAGCGATCTGAGAATACAGAATTCAAATGAAAACATCCTTGTCAAAACATTGTGCTTTGTTTCTGGAGATGGTTTCAGTTGAAAACTGAATACTTGGAAGGCCATCACTGTGTGATTATGTTGGATCAGAGGAACAAGTGAAAGGCTGGCTTATTTTCTTTCAAGGATACTTGCTTTTTTCCTGGTGAATACACTAGAGCACTTTGATAATGCAGGAGCTACTTTAGCAGGAATGATCATACCCCATTTCCCAGCCTTATTACAAAATCTTCATTAGCTTTATCTGGGGGGGAACCCTAATACTGTTCTCATCAGTGCTGTCTGCCTCAGATTTCTCCTACTGATGGGTTTGAGTTCGACGGAAGTTTCCCTGCCTGTGTTTCGATATTTTGATCAGCACAGGAGCTGCACTTACTCTATTTGGGTATTGAACTTGATCTGAAAGCCCTGGTAGTCCATCCAGATGGAAAGCTGAAACAAAACTCCTCCCTCTGTTAACCACAGGAGGGTGTGGGCAAGGAGGGGAAGGAATTCTGGTCCAGTTTTTCACTGCCATTCTCAATCTTAATGATTTTGTCAAATAAAGTAATAGGAGCCATTTGCAGTACATGGACATGTTCTTAGGTTGCCAAAGCTGGTTTTAGTAAAAGTGAGAGATGTAGCACCTATTAATGGTGTCCAGGGTGTAAGCAGGGGTAAGCAGATCTCATACTAGCAGCTCCAGGACACTTCAACAAATGTGTCTAAAGCAAATAAATCAGGCAACAGTGTGATATCTATTTCAGTACCCTGTTTATGAGTTGAGGAATTAAAAGAAATCAAAAACTACTGGGAGCAAACTGGAGGTACTAAGGCAGAATTTGTAGATAATTCCTTCTGCATTTTCCCCCTCATGCTTCACTGTGTTTGTTTTAAATGTCAGTAACAATTTTTCACAGCTCATGGATTAAATTTCTACATAAGCTCATTAATTGTTTTAGTCTCCAACTAATGTTTTCTTTATTTCTTTCTTTCTAGTTAGTTCATCAAAGAGTAAAAATGAGAGTGCAGCATTTTTCTAATTTGTTATTTGGATGTTACTTGGGACCAAGTAACTGAGTCGCTGAGTGTAGGATTCTTTGACACCCTTGATTTGTCCTCCTCTTCCATAGTAGGATTATAATAGTTAAATATATTATGCTACTTCTTCCAGAGGAAAAGCTGGTGTGAATACATAGTCTGAGATAAGGGTTATTTTTTTTCCTTCACCATTAGCCATTTCAAATCCTCTGTGTGCATTCGTATGTCAGAGGTAAGGATTTTGATGTCTGCTCTTGCATGTTTCCCTGAGAGTTTTGGATCATGTATTGTCTCCATCCTACCGGGATGTAAAAAGACACACACTCTCTCTCAATGAAAGGTTCTGAAGAGTTTGGACTTGTAGCCAGCTGGAAAACAGAAGAGTGCACTGGGGGTTAGGTCCTGAATAGTTTTATGCCTCTTGATGTAAACTTTTAGAGATCTAGGCCAGGTTTAAGAATCCTTCTGAGGTGGAGGAGATACTTGTATTCCTGTTGTTTTACTGACTTGTAGCCTTTTTCCTCTTAAAATGGACAGGTGAAGTTTTCTTGTTAAAATGCAAAAAGCAAAAAGTTGAAACTGAAATGTCAAGAGTGGTTTTTAAAATAGATGGGAGACATCAGTGCAGCCTGAAGGGAGCTCTTAAAACACCAGAGCCTTGATTGCAAAGAAGAACAAAGGGCACAAGCAGAGTGGCAGTTCCCTGGGAGCTGCAGTGTCTGTGTGCAGCATCAGGAAAAATATCCTGGTTTATTGTGAGGGCTTCAGAGAGAAAAAAGTGTGTGTGGATGCATGTGCACATACATCCACAGATTCTTTGGTGCTCTTATTGATATAAGGCAAGCTTTGTAAAGGTCTTATTTCTGATGGGCAGAACTCCAGAGTGCATCTATCAGCATTGCTCCATCCTCTCCTTTAGCCCTTAAGGTTTTGTTAAGGGCCTGGAGGTAATTGCTGTCTTCTGCCTTTCTTTTTCCAGGGGATTCCAACCTGCACTTCAGTAACAGCCACACGTCTGTCACCCTTGGCAGCCTCCTGGATGACCAGCACTGGCACTCAGTTCTCATAGAGCGCTTCAACAAGCAAGTGAATTTCACAGTGGACAAGCACACCCAGCATTTTCGAACAAAGGGAGATTCAGATCACTTGGATATTGATTATGAGGTGTGTGAAGCCCTTTAAGTTATAACATAGGAGAAGAGACTGAATTGGTATAAAATAAATGTGATAGAAAACAATTACCCTGTGAGCTGTTTCCAGAAAAGATTATTTTTTTTAATATTTACTTCTCAGAGGGCACCTATGTGTACGATAGTCTCTGAAAAGTACCAGTCTCTGGGCAAACATGTATTGGACTATGCTTACACTTCAAAGTACAGGAGTCTTTGAGCTAAACTAAAGGGAATTGCCAGGGTTCTGGTCAAATCTTCAGGGGGCAGCCACAGTAAGGAGAGGTGCAGTGTCATCATCTCCAATATGATTTCAATGGGATCATTGCGCTCCATCCCTGCATCTGATTTGCATGTCCATGGGGATGCCATCTCCGAGTTGTACCTCTCTCCACCCACCGTTTTCTCAGATTACAGCTCTCCACAGAGATGAGCAGGTAAAGACCATCGTCTTTCCCCTAGGAATGGGAGACCTTGAGCATGATTGTCAGGACAACTAGCTCTGACCCAGGTCCCTTTACATCTGGAGTTGCGATACAGAGGATCCCAGTCTAGGAAGCCAGAGCAGCTCAGCCAAAGAAGGACTGAGCATAAACCCAAACCCCCTGTGCTCCCTGTGATGAGGCCACCCTGTGGCAGAGTCCATTTTACATTGCTCCAGCAGTTCATTGCTTCTGCTTGATGGCTGGTAAAAATACCTTATAAACTTTGTATATAATCATATGTACATGCCAGACAGCTTCTCATCTGTTCCTCTCACTAATGCACACTTGTGTGCAAATTACCCATGTTCATTTTTATCCCTATAGGCTTGTCTACTGAGTCTTGCTAGCCCACAAGGCACAGGGTTATGGTTACACAGTCAGAGCCATCACTCTGTCTGGATGTGTTGAGGCGTCATGGTTCACTGCCTAAGAGACCACAAGTTTCCCCTGTGCACTTTGGATTAATTCTTCTGGAAAGGATCAATTCCCAGCACACCTGCGGGACAAAAGCACACAGCTCGGCAGTGGCAGGTGCCTGATCTCTGTGTTATGTTGCAGCTGAAATTCCCTTCTTTGCATTTCACAAAGCAGGGTGGAGAGAGGTGGTACCTGTCCCCTGGCACTGCTGTACCAAATCATGAGCTCATTTAGTAGGGACAACACATTTCAGCAGTGAGATTCTGCAACAGCTTTAGGCTGAACTAGCAGGGGACAAAATTGTAACTAATTTTAAGATAGAGCTATGAAAAGCCAAACAATTGCCTCATCAGCTTTCCTAATTTAAAAGTAATAAAATTCCTTGCTTTCTGCTGCAAGAAATTTCCTGATTAGGGAAAATTCAGGCTCTGTTGTAATTTGCTGAACATTTTTCCAGATGTTCCAAAACAGGGAGCATGGTAGAGATGCTGGTGACCTCTATTGCATTTGGCCCTGTCCTGTGGTGCTTAGTTTTTCACACAATGTTCTTTCTTTCAATTTGTGTTGAGACAATCTTTTAATTTAATATTGCAACACTACAGTCCACTGAAAGCTTATCTCAGCACACTTTAGGGATTAAAGGCCTTACTAAGGGTAATAAAAACATTAGTTTGATAATTAAAATTATTACAAATCACAAAGAAAGTCTTTTCCTTAATAATACAGTGGTATAATCGATATTGATTTTTCTTCTGGTTTTGAAACCCAGTACAGAGTCACTAAGCAGGAGACTTAAAGAAAAGACAACTAAAGAGGGAAAGTCTGGTGTTTTAAGGATCACAGGAGAAAAGCATTGCTACCACCTAAGCCCTCATGTCAATAACAAACCTTCAAGTGAAAGTAAAAGCAGCAGTCTGTTCACTCTTCATTTCTCTGAAGCGATCAATTAATGCAACAGAGGTGCAAGTTCATTAAGGACTTACATTCAAAGAAGTGCTCTCAAGGTTATTGAGGGAGGTTTCATTTGCTTATGTATCCCAGCTTGTTAGGTGGAGTGGCGTGAAAAATAGCCTTCAAATTTCCCTTTATTTTGGTGGCAGTGAGCCGAGGCAACCCCTTAGGGTTTGTGACAGAGAAGCGAGGCTGAGGAGGTTCCAGCAGCGTCTCAGTGGTGCGGCACAGCCACGCGTGCCCTTGCTGCAGTGCATGCAGCAGGACTGCAGCACAGCTCCCCATGTGCTGGAAGCACTGTGAAGTCTGGTGGCTGCAGGGTCCTCACCTCCATTATGTGACTCCCAGTGCTGGCTGTGATGGGATAAATGGCTAAAATCCCAGCATTACCACCAGTATGACTTTGCTAAAAAGGCCAGTGAAGGTAACTAGAAAAGATGAAAAATAGGGTTTTCAGAAGTTTTTTTGGGTAGTGGGGTTTGATTTTTGTTGTTTTTCTGTTGGTGGGGTTTGTTCGTTTGTTTGTGCGTTTTTTTCTGTTCGTTGTTTTGTGTTGTTTTCCCCTTAGGATTCTACAGTAAGGGTAGTCCAAGGATTTTGAACTTTTTATTTTCTTAGGCTCTTAGAACTTTCATCACTCCAGATAAGCAATGAGTTTAACCTGCACAATACTAACATCTTTTGATACTTAGACAACGACACAGAAGAAGCTTTGTTTAGATGTCTAACCTGCAGAACTTTTCCATTACATTGCTCATTCTCAAATACCATGTACGAGTATTGTGAAGACCAAACCACACCAAAATATAGGGAAAACAACTGCAGGGTGCAAATGGGGTAGTTTATGTGTGATACTACCAAATACTCCACTGCCTGAAACCAGAACTTTTCCGATAACATGCGTGGTGGATAGGGATTGACTCCAGCTCGGAGGAAAACCCAGGGCTCTGTGGGCAGGACACTGGGGCTCTGGTCTCTTGTTTTCAGGGTGATAACTAAATACGGTTCTTATTCTCTCCAAAAGCTCAGTTTCGGAGGGATTCCTGTCCCAGGAAAACCAGGAACGTTTCAGAGGAAAAATTTCCATGGGTGCATTGAAAACCTTTATTACAATGGAGTCAATGTAATTGACCTGGCAAAAAGGCGCAAACCTCAGATCTACACCGTGGTAAGAGACAACAATGAATCCTTTCCTTCTTTGCTTCCATGCTGGTGGTGCTGCCAGCTGCATTGAATGAAGAATTTGGATTGAGATAGCTCTGGGTGTAATTAGCTTGTTAAAGTAATAGTGCTGAGGCTAACACCAGCCAGCACTGACTGCTGTGGTAAGAGTCACTGAAAGACACATGCAGAAATTAATAGATTACTCTCACTTTCCAGGTGTATTAGAATTTGTTTGGGGAAACTTTTTACTTCCTTTTCCAAGATTAAAATGTGTCTTTTTGGTGGCATGATAGATGTCAGAGAGACTTTTTTTTTTCCTTAGTTAACGTAGATAAAATCTTACTTTCTGTACCATTCCTCATCACTGTTGCAGAGTGCAGTAGTAGCAAAAAATATTCTTCTATTTGAGTCGGTATTATAGAAGAGAATATATGTTTTTATTATTGGAAACATTTTTTCTCCTTGCTGCTCCTTAAATTCTGTGTATTGTCAGTTCTGAGAACACCTGACCTGGTACTAGTGTCTCTAAATGTGGGATGGTACAGGTAAAGCAAAAAAAAATATGATTTACCCAACCTGCTAACATAAAACATAAACATAACTTGATACATAATAATGTCCAAAATTACAGGTATATTTAAATATATCACAACTAAAATATGGAACATTTTATTTTATAAGGAGAGGGAACAGCACATGCCCACGTAGCCCTGACAAACTAAGTAATTAAGTTCTTTGGTTAGCTTGTGTTACTCTTGCACTATGCTTTGATGTCTGCCCTTTGGATAATACCGTGGCTTTGGAGAACATGGAGGTGACATTTTGTAGTTTGTATTAATGTGTATAAACAGGCTGAAGCTACAACAAAGCAAACAAGAAGACCCCAAGAATTCCTTCCTTCCTCACTTTACCTGCCTAGGGCAAGGCTGGATACACAGGGAAATGCAAAATTGAAAGGTGATGGGTGAGAAGTCCTATGTTGTGTTGCTGGCAGTCAAGACTGCCTCCAGGATGCTCCCCTAGCCTGGGACTGAGAGACTTTGCTTTAATAACCTCAAGTTTGATTGCTCTGACTTAGGACTCTGAGGCACAAATCTTATGAACTGTGTTAAATTGCTCTTCCCTCAGCTTATTTTCTAAGGGGAGGAAAGATCCTTGATCTGCTTTTTAGGTAATTAAACAGCTGGTTGTTTTGCCAGCTGGGTAATAGCAAGGCCTCCTAAAGGGGAAAGGAAAAACTTTGTAATGTACCTTTTCTCTGAAGGTTATTGTCTGGGTATAGAGCAGTCCCAGACGATGAAGCTTTTATTATTAATGCAGCCAATGCTAGATCGAAGGTCTAGGAATTCTGCTCTGATAGTTTAAGGTAGAGGGAATGTGCCCCTATCCTTCAGTCTCCATCAAAAGTGATGGTTCTAACACAATAGCTTTCAAAAGCTGGCTGCTTTACTGCATTTTGCAAGATTTATGAGCTGCTATGGACTGTACCTGTGACACTTATGTATGCAAAGTGCATTGAAAGGCTGCCACACTCATAGCACCTCATAATCTTAAATAAACATCTTTCTGTAGGAAAAAGTCCCCCAAAGTCTGTTTTCTAGTGTCCTCTCTGTCACAGCTATGTGTCTTCTCTAGCAACTCTCAGTCACTTCCACCACAGGCTGATCTCCTTCTCCCATCTTCCTGCTCTTCCCCACTTAGCAATTTACTTACTCAAAACAAAATAACTTGTTCATGCTAAATGCAGCCCTTTGCCTGCCAGGCTTCCCCTGCACTAAGTGCTTTTACTCAAAGTTTGTTGAGATTTTCAACAACAATCCATATCCCCAGGGAGCTGCAAGCTTCTCTGCTTTGTGTCTTGGTAGCTGCTAAGGTTGCCTGGAGTGGAAATGCAATGAAAGGAACGGCACAGAAGAGTAATTGAAGCAGGGACTTGGCATCACATTTTTTCCAACAAATTCTTGTGTTCCCTCTCCCCAAGCTGGAGATCACCAGGATTGGTTCTGCGTTGTCAGTTCTAAGCACTCCTTTGTCTCCTAACAAAAGATATTTGAGGACAAACTGGCCAGGTTGGGATTAGAAAGCCATTGATGCTTAGTGACACTGCCTTTTGCCTCCAGAACAGAGGTAGACTTCCAACACTCAGTTGGAAGCTGCTTCGCTCTCTGTGGCTTTGTGAATGTTGACACAGTGAGCAAAACCTGTGCATTTTCCTACCCATCAGCTTTAGCTTTTTTATTTTGACATCTTTCACATGAGCTATAGAATGATACATCAGCTTTGGAGGTATAGATTTCCTCTTATGAATGAGTTCCTCATCCATATAAGTAGTGGTCCTAAATCAGCTGCATTTAAAGTCAGAGGAAGACACTACAAGTTGTCAATAATACAGTATTGTACTATGTATTGTGCTCTTGGGTGGTGGCTATGATTATCATTCCACTTATTCTTTACTATAACTCATTTGCAGATGTCAGACTTGCAATAAATCCCCTTGAGAAAACATCTCAAGATAACGAGGCATCCTGTCTCTTTGAACTGGAACTTGCCTTCAGAATTCAATTTTTATTTTGCCTGATACTTAACCTCTTTACGTAGAAGCCCTGTCTATTTGGACAGGCTATCTGTCTTCTCTCTGTGATTTCTTATTGTTTTTTCTTGTGTGGGTTTTTGGGGTTTTTTGTTGGTTTTTTTCTCTTCCAGATCATTGCATGTAGTGAAATTATAGAGGATCTTTTATTTTCTCTCTGAAGGAATTACTGGCTTTAATTGTGAGAGGTTATGAGAAGTCAAATTTCTGTAATTACCACTGTCATCGTCACAGGGCTGGACCCTTGGGAAACCTCTGCAAATAATAATCTAAAGATCTGCCCTATTTACTAGCAGTTGCACAAAACACGTGCAAACTGCCCATTATGACAAATTGTTCAGCAGTTACTTGTATGTCCAGGCCATGTAGCTAGGGGCAGGAATATACACTGGTAGGAACTAAATTTACAAGAAGCAGAATGGGAATTGTCCCTTGCAGAAGGATATTTGACCTATTAATATGTGAGATGGTGAAGTCTTCTTTACAGGATTTTGTGCTTAAGTGTCATGTGTGTTCTTTTTGAGGAAAGACTGAGGGAGCTGGGTCTCTTCAGCTTGGAGAAGAGGAGAATGAGGGGTGATCTCATCAATGTTTATAAATATATAAGGGGCAAGTCCCCTTATATAGGGGCACTTGTAGTATGGATGGAGTCAAGCTTTTCTCAGGGGTGACTAGCAACAGGACAAGAACCAGTGGTTATAAACTGAAGCATTGGAGGTTCTGTATTCTAAGAAATTCTGAAATTCTAAGAAAGAATTTTTTCACTGTGAGGGTGACAGAGCACTGGAACAGGCTGCCCAGGGAGGTTGTGGAGTCTCCTTTCCTGTGGACATTCAAAGCCCACCTGGATGCATTCCTGTGTGACCTGCTAGAGGTGATCCTCGTTTGGCAAGGGGCTTGGACTAGATGATCTTTTGAGGTCCTTTTCAACCCCTGACTTTCTAGGATTCTGTGATTCTATGATTCTGTGTAGATGCAGGAGGATATGGGACAAGTTCTAGGAAGAGAAATCCATTGAAAATTACTTAATACATCTGGCTGAGGGAATAGTTTCAAGAAAAAAAGCTACAGCATCCTCAAAGGTAGCTGTCCTGGCCGGCAGTGTTATTGTTAGATTCAGGCTGCACCTTCAGAAACTGCTGTAATGTGACCTGTGGCCAGGGTCTTGAGATTTTTTTGAGTGTACTGATTTGTGATGCCAAAACCAGTAGCTATCTGATCGAAGAAGTGAAATTAAAAGGCCATGAAAAGATGCAGCATTTGATCTTCTTAGCGCTTCACCCTGCGTACACACTGAAATCAAGTAAAACCCTATCCCCCTTTCTCTTCCCTTGGCTCATAGGACTTTGAGTTGTATTTTTATTGAGCAGAAAAAAATCTCCACTGTCTTGAGAGGAGTGTGGGATATTTGTAAGGAAGAAGTTGTCAGCCCTCAGACATGCTTGAATTTTCACATCAGTCTGCCATGCTGAAGCTGGGAGTGACAATTCAGCATAGCAAAGGATGTAATGACAGGTGAATGCATGACTGCAGTGCCTCAGGGAAATAACCCATTGCCAGCATCAAAGAGCAAGGAAAGACACTTAGTGACAGGAGAATGTAAACTAATAATTCATTCTCTTTGTAGAGAATCCAAACATGCTAGTTTATTAAATTGATTCGAGATACCTTCATCTTGAGAAGAATTCACTTGTCTACGCATGTCTCGTTCTACCAAAGAGCTCTTGGAGGTGTTGATATACCTGTAAATATCAGACTGGTGATTCGTGAAGGCCCCTAGTAGGGTTTGCAGAATGAGGAGTTAGATACATCTTTTAATATTTTTTAAAGTTTTTATTAGTTTTTGCACTGCAATCAGACTATAGGAATCATAAATAAAAAATGTTGAAACTATTTAGTGACATTTTTCAAAAGTTCCTATGGGGTTAAGTTGAATTTATTAAAAAGAAAGAAAAAGAAAAGAAAGTTTCATCCAATTATTTGATGAAAGTATGAGTCAGACAGGCACATTAAAAAGAGAAGTGAATTTGCTGTTCTTTGGATAAGGTAGGTGAACTCAGATTTCAGAAATGTTTGATTCCTGTAAAAATAAGTTTTCTTCTATCTTCATGTCTGCTCTCTGGATGTTCAGATGAGTCTCCTTCACATCCTATCTGAAGTGTGGAATACTGAGAAAGTCTATATAAATAGTATTAATTTTAAGGTTTAATTGTATAAGAGTATTGTTTTGAAAGAAATTATCTTGAAATAAGGTCTATTTAAATGACAGTTTTCCCACGGATTTCAGTTGTCTTTTTCTACAATTCTGAAGACTGTGAGTCTGTAAATACCTAGTCCAGCATGTAGCTGCAATAATAAACTTTCCTTTCCTTGGTATAACAGTTTCTTTGGGATTTTGATAGTTGTGATGACCACAAGTGAAGCAAATCTTTCAGGGAGACCATATTTTTTTTATATAAGATTTGTTGACATATGCAGAAAAAAATGACACATTTTTGAGAGTTATCAGCCTTCAGCAAATTACAGGCTAGAAACGATTGTTCAGAGTTTAATTTATTACATTATCTGGGTAGTCAAATTGAGTGAATAGGGTGGTTAGTACCTGCTGAGCAAAGGAGGATGTTTCAAAGCAGGAGGTGATAAAGCTGTTAGTCCCTGTAGGAGAGCAAGAGAGATGACTAATATGACTAATTATTATCTTTGGAGTTAGCAAGGAATAAGGAAAATGGAGGAGAATGTAATTTGTTTTTTACCTAAGGCTTATGTGTCTTTTTTGAAGGTTTTATTCCAGTTGCTAAGACTCTAAGAACTGCTTGGTATTACAATACTGGCTGCCCAGCATAAACAAAGGGGCAAGCTGACCCCCTCACAGTCCAGAGTCTGGAGCATGTGTAGTTCATATCAGCCATTTTTGCTGGTCCTGTGCCATGATGCAGAGATGAATGGAATAAAAAAGAGGAAAATCTAATAAAGAAAACAAATTTATAAAAAGCTGATAAGAATGGCTTTCTTTGCACTTTTCTACTTTAAGTTAGATTTGGCTCTGTACTACTACTATTAAGTATTAGTATTATCATTACTGTAAACTGTGAAAAAATTTGGCTTTGATTGTGCTAATTTGCCAGTTTGATCTAGAGACATCTATCTTATGCACTTCTGTCAAGGTGACTTTGAAAGGATGGCTGCATTCCTAGCTTGTTCAAAAGAGGGAAAATGTTAAGTGGTCTATATTTTTTTTTTCATCCTGTGCTTTTTTTCCTTTTCCTGTCACTCTGAGGGAAATGATGTAGATTTTTTTCCAAATTAGCTCTTTGTTTGCTTCCACCTTTTGCCAGCATCTCTTTGCTATTGTATCATTTAATTAAACAATAATGTACAGCTACAAAAATGGTAAAAATCCTTTGTTCTGCTTTCATCCAGTGACATAGTTAGCTTAGGAATCTGAGATAAAAACCATCCAGAAATACCTAGCCAAGCATCTTTTCTGTGATTCTGTCATGGTCACGATCCTTCAGGTTCTTGGAAGCTTTGTTTGTTCTTAAATTCTACTTAGAAAAACATTATCTGAATGTAAAAAGTGAAGTCAGTTTAATAAACAATTAGCCTTTTACTGACAAACATGATACCAGGAGGGAGTGGAGATGAGGGAGTTCTTTATGACAGGGGTGACAATCACAAGGATATATTAGTTGCCATGAAACATGGATCAGGAAAGCATTTCCATCATAAAATTTTGCTCAAAGAGAAACCAACCTCAGAATAGGACCTCCTATTAAAGTATGAGTCCTGCTTTTGGGATGGACTAGTTGCTCTCCTAGTGAAACAGTCCTAGCTCAAGTAGCAGCGTGCATCTTGGTGCTCCCTCATACTGTTTGGAGACAGTTTGCCACCAATATGTCACTAGACTGGTGTTATCTCACTTTGCTTTACTTTTCATTCAGCAGTTAGCAATGTCTTGATTTGAGAAGCACTTCAAATCTATGTGGCTCTCCTGACATCTGTTTTTCTCAAGATAGACAATTTAAAAACGAGATTTGAAGGGACCCTCCCACGTTCTTAAAATCCAGTTGCTCAGAGCTGAAGAAAATCTTTCATATTATTCTTTTAAAACTGCACCAGAGGTCACCTTTTTCATCCGTTGCTCTCTCTGATAATTCGTCTGCAATCTCAGTCTCCAAAGCTAGAGACTGTTCTCTAGTTTCCAAGCTGGATATATTCTTGACCATTTACTCACATTTATATCTCAGTCAGGGCTAGGGTTTTAGTCCCCTTACCTGTCATATGAAATCTTTCCTTCTAATCCTCTGCAGAAAACAAGATATGTCTTTTATAATGAGGAAAGTAATTGTTTGTTGGATACTCTAACCCACAGGTAGAACGGGAGCACAGAAATACTAATTTATTGTTCTTCCTGCTCAAGCTGTGATCTTGGCCTTTGTCCTTTGGTGGGTTAAATGTGGAGGACCTCAGTTCAGCTATCGGTTTGATTAATTTCCCAAATACATACTACTTTTGGTTATTATTCTTTGAAAGTGAGGCAGTTGTATGAGAAACTGGTCACCAATAGCCCCAGCAGTGGTAGTGCAGCAGTCTTCTGTCTTCATTCAACAGTAGATAATGGTACATGAAGAAAGGCTGGAAAAGATTAAACTGGTTCATTAAATTTATAAATTTTTTTTAAAAATCCTGCAAAAATCACTGGAAAGACTCCACTCAGTTTTAGATGAGGTTTATGGCTTCTGTGTTCCCCACTATTATCCTGATGTGGCCACAGAGAACTCAATTTGCTACCACGTTGGCACATAGAGGAAAAAATACAACAAAAACTGAATCAAGACAATGACAGGGACGGTTCTGATGGCCTCCACCTTGGCCAAAGGTGGATGTGGCTTTGCAGCTGTGAGAAGCTGTGAGAAGCCAGGAGCTTCTCACAGGTGCCACCACTACAGGTCCTGCCCCACTACCAAACTGCATCACACAAACCCAACACAGTAACTGAGTTCCTCCATTCTCTTTTAATGGGAAAGGCTCTGATTCTACCTTGAAATGCTGTACTTTCACCTGCTGATTCAGTAACTTGAAAAGCCACCTTTGCAACAATACCCTGCCTGGGGAAATCTGGGTGCTTGTACTCTTCTTCTTCAGACCAGTGTCATGGCAACCCGTGAATAAATTGCAAATATCTCCATTGCATTTCTAGGTTCAGAAGGTTCCTCTTTTATAAACAATAACTCTTTTGGAAAGATTTCACTGCTTATTAAAAAAGTCATTAATCAGTCCGGAGACAATGGACTCGATGGAATTCTCAAATGCCACATGATAGCTGGAGTTTCCAGCATCTGGCTAGTGCTGAGTGTCTCCTGTATTTACTCTGGGGATTAGACTCTTCTTATCCCATTTCCTAGCCAATGAGCTTTTACTTTCCAGTTAAACTGCATTCAATTATAAAATCAAGTGTCTGCCAGAAGTCTTGCAGTACCCTGAAGAGTTTCAGAACTGCTGCCAATTAAAGGAAATGGAGGTTTAGGGGGAGCTGTTTACTTTTCTGACTTAGACCTGCTGGAATAATTGGAGAATAACATTCAGGGCAAATTTAACTTTTTGTTATGGGAACTTATCCCACCAAAGTGAATGAACATTTTTTCAAAGTAGCCATTGTATATTTCTTTTTTAAATGTTTATGCTGTTGTCTCTAGGAAGGTAGGCAGTGTTGACCACTGTAAATTCTTGAATGATTGTAATAAAAATGCCTTGTTAATAAAAAAAAGGCAAACACACCTCTTTTCTATCCCTCAAATGTACCTTTATTCCCATGTACACAGAATATTGCAGCACTGCCTTTTTGTGTTCCCACCTGCTTGTTCTTGTGGGAGGTGGGATCATTCTCTCCTTTGGATGTAATCAATGAAGTTTCACCTGGTTAAGCATAGGAGGAGAAGTGTAAGTTCTGCCCACATGTCCCAGCATTGGACGTGGGTCCAGACAGTACTTGCTGCTGCTTCTGTCCCAATGCAAGATTTCTGTGCAGACCACATGTCACGAATCACTACCTGGTGTAAATTACTAGGTGGTGTTGCCAAGTTTTTCACAGGGTCACAGCAATCCATGACTTCAGAAGTAGTTGCACATATAACAATGATAAAAAAAAAAAAAGCACCTATGGTATCTCTTACACACACACACACAAAGTAGAGGGTAGTAGAAAATTTTAAAAGGTTGAGAGCAAATTTCTGTTCTGCTTCCCACCTGATTATGTTCAGGTGAGCTTGGATAAGCCTTGGAATATATCTCAAAGCTTATTCTATTATGATTTACCTACGGATACCTTTTGTGATTGCTAAATCTGGCATGTAAAATTCTGCACCTAGCAGGGCATGGAATATGTAAATACCTTGACATATACCTGCCAAGGGTTTCAACCAGTGATAACTTGGTCTCTTTCTGGCACTTTATTTATTTTCCATTTTAAAATAAAGACTAGAAAGACATTTGAAAGTGATAGGTAACACTTCCATCAGCTGTCTGGGATTTCAGAGAGGAATTCCCCAAGCACTGCGCAACTTCCTACACATCCATCAAGTGCTGCTTATTATAATTATCCTGTGAAAGTGAGGTACCAGTTCTGATGAGAAGCAGTGCCATGGAGAAAGCCTTTTACTCCGATGTTTATATCAAATTCTAGTTGGTAATTTACAAAGCAGTCCAGTTCAAAGCAAACTTTCTGCAACAATCTCCTGGCGTGGCTTTGACATATATGGCTCCTTAAATGTTTCCTGTTTTTATAAATAATTAAGGCTTTATTACATGGCTTGTCTGACCTGGTTGGGTAATCTACAAAGAGTGAACAAAGCCATGGAGCTGGTTCATCTGCAAACTGCAGTGATACATGCTGGTACAGATTGTGCTGTCTGCTTTGAGTAACTGCACTACTCTTCTGGGCAAATAGCACCATTGATTTCACTTTAGGGTTGGATGACTAAAGTAATCAACCAAGTTTGACATAGAAATGGTGTTGGATTTTTCCACACTTGCTGTGTGTATAATATTTTAATAATTCCTGAACATGCCCTGTGGAAACCATGAGACCTAGAACTGGCCAGGAAATCATACTGTTGTTTCATCCCACCATAAATTCTGAAATCAGATTACTTTTTTTTGAGCTTTCTTAAGAATTTTCAACTAATTTCAGAATAATTGTTTTTATTAAGTTCTTTTATTACTGAGTGGACTTTTATTATTTGGAGTAGCACAGGGCTGTGTCAGTCTGAGTAAAAGAAAACATAGCTACTAGTACTACTGCAAGATATATACTGAATATTTGAAATAAAGCAAGGAACTTTGCCTCCTGTTTCACCCCATGTGGTAGATTCAAGTAGATGAGGCAAATTTTTCCTTTAAAGGTGATGTAGTATTGCTGTAAATGGAAAAAAAAAAGTACTCTCATGAATGGCTACATTTTGGCTAATATTTAGAATAAATATAATGTGATTGGTTGCAATCCTGTGTCTTGGAGGGTGCTTTGTTTTCTCACTTACACCTTGCCTTATTTGTACACTTGTAGTCCCAAGCCAACGGAGGACATTTGTATTGCATCCTGCAGCATACAAAGGTTCAAGTGAACTTGCTGGTGCTGTTGGTTCCTGCAGTCAACATAGACCCAAATGAGTGTAATTTTTGTTGACACAAAGCTGAACTTCAGCTTGAAAAACACAAAGCAGGCATGGCCATGAGGAGATTGTCTGGGCTACCAAATGAGCCCTTCTGCCCCCAGGCACAGTATAGATCATAGAGTCACAAAATCATAGAATGGTTTGGGTTGGACACTTGGACATATTTAGGTCTTCCTAAGTAGTAAAGTAAAATTTTGAAGTAATTTCCTAATGAGATCCAAAGATCTCTGTTTCAATAACAATACCTGTTTAAACCTTGAGGGCTGTTAGAAATCCAGTGTACTGATTTGACTTGGAATTTTTGGGGATGTCTGGAAAAAAATAATAATTGTCATGTTGAATATGTTTGATTTTTATTATTTGCAGGGAAACGTCACCTTTTCCTGCTCAGAACCACAAATTGTTCCTATCACCTTTGTTAGTGCCAGTCGAAGCTACTTGCTACTGCCTGGCACTCCTCAAATTGATGGTTTGTCAGTCAGCTTTCAATTTCGAACTTGGAATAAAGATGGCTTACTTCTCTTCACTGAATTGTCTGAAAATTCAGGACCTCTCTTGGTTTACCTTCATGGTGGGAGATTGACACTACTTATTCAGAAAGAGACGAAGAACCCAGTGGAAATCAGTGAAGGTACCTCAGTTTTATTTCCTCTTATCCATCCCCTGTTAAAAAACAAAGGTCCAACCCCACAAGATGAAAGGATGATGGTATAAGCAAGCACACACTGTTACTTTCTCTTCAAATTTTCTCTTGCTTTCCAGTGGTAGAACTACTCTGTGCAGCTTCAGGTAGGTCTAAGCATGAAATACAGACATCCCCAGATCTCCAGACTCAGTGTATCTGACAGTTAGGTCGACCTCTGTGTTTTTAAACAGTCAAGTTAGGTTAGCCTCAGTCAGGTCATAGGAAAACCTTGTTTCCCATCCTCAAGCTTGGCTTAAGTCATCTGGGAGTCAGTGCAACCACTGCTCCATTCTCCAGCACGAGTTAAGGCAGCCTCAGAGCTGATTTTCCTCCTCTGACTGTAGCTTTACATTCTCCCTTTACGCAGTGCTCAGAAGAAGGTCTGACTATGGGCTTCCTCTCCACACTCTCCCTCACTGCCTCCTTAAACAGTCTGCAAGTTGCTTTGTGCACCTGGCCAGATGCTAAAGGGTGAAATGGGGTTGCCTCTCTGACCTAAAATTCAGGGGGAAATGACTTGTAAACACTTACCAGAACAGCTATTCATTACCTCCCAGAGACAACAGGGAAACAATTTCAGTCTGTAAAAAGGAGGCAGGACCAGAGTGGCCTAACTGCAATTCCAGTCTGACCTATATGAGCCATGTTGGCCTCCCAGACAGATTTTCCTAGGGCACTTGCTGCTATTCAGCCATCCTGGGTGGGAGACTGGTAAATAAATTTTTCGCCTATGTTGATTATCTGGGTTCCAAAAGTGGATGAATAATAGAATAGTGGAATAATAGAATAGTGGAACCTGCATGGTTCTACTACTACTACTACTACTAATAATAATAATAATGGTATTTTCTACAAGATCAACTGTTTTAAAATATGTAATATTAAATTATTCCCAGTACAGGCTAAAAGAGGGCAAACGTGTCTATTAAAAGAAGCAAAGATAAAATCTGACAGAATTGTCAAAGCAGAGCTTTTCCTTGTGTGACTTCCAGTCCCCTTTTTGATAGAAAATGAGGCAGCCTTGCATCTATCCCTGTTTGCATAGATTGCTACAGCATTAATTTGCTGCAATTGAATGTGGAAACCTGAGTTTCCAGCCTTTATTGCAGTCCTAATGGAATTGTCAACAAAGCTGAGACAATGTCAATATTTGGTTGGATGTATTTGTTTTTATGTAGTTCTGAAATCATGAACCTAAGCCCAGCCTTTGTGCTGTCCAAAACATTGCTAAACTGCCTACTTACACATGGAAATATGCAGAGGTTGCAAGTGCCATATTCTGCAGATGTCGGGTACTTACAATAAACGTATGCTTGCTCAAGAATGGACCTATTTTTGCCCCAAATGAGGCCTATTTTGTTTTGACGTATTTTCAAACTTAAACAACATATTTCACCTCAAAATGGACTTGTTCTAGTTGAAAAATCATCAGTCTTCAGATTTTGCTGAGAAGCCAGCCTTTTATTCTATAGAAATTGTGCCATTGCTGTGGAAATTGTTTCATTTCCAAATTCCTAAGGAAATGGCTTTTCATACACATAACACCCACAATTTTTTAATTTTGTTTTGAACTGTTCTCACACTTCTTTGTGCCACTAAGTGCTGGTTTGATTCTTCTGAAAGCTACATTAAAAAAAAATATTCCATTAGGGAGGGGAGTAAATAGTAGTCTGTGCCTGGTCTTGGTGACTCCATTTTGATGGTATTTTGAGCTGTAATTAGGGTAGTTTTGATCTGGGCTACTGTGTGTGAGCTCAGAACCTTGCCCAATGATTTCCATAGCTGCCAGAATAGAGAATGCAGCTTCTCTGTAGCTGTGCTGTGCTATTTCATGAGCATGAAATGCAACAGATTTTCAGAAGAGGGAAAGGAAAGGTTATTTTCCACTTTGGACAAGTGGAGGAAGTGGCTCTTTCCAGTACCATAATCTCTCACGTACCTTTGTAGGTTCCTGGTCAGAGTAACAATTCCAGCTCTCACAAGCCCCATGTGTAAATCTAATACAGCAATATAGAAAGGTTTCTATATTTCCATCAGCAAGGCTGTGTGCAAACTTGATGCTGAAGGGTTTTAAGAAATGGAAATCCTATTGGTACATACTGGAGTTTGTCAGATTTCATGTTGGATCCTGAGAACAGGGTATGAGCATCTCATTGAACCTCTGCAGTCTCAGGTGTGTGTTTAGTACCAGAAGCTCAACATGGATCTTCACTGAGTGCTCCTGTAAGATTAAAGCATTTTCCAAAAGACTTAAAGTAAGACACCCACAAAATGTTAATAGTGTGCTACCAGAAAGGCAAAAGGCCCTCCTAGCTTATTTACTGAGTTCCTGCAGTATCAGAAACAGGTTGGGTTAAAATGTGAGACAACATATTTAAATACCTTCAAAATCTTTCCCTGTCTTGAGCCTTTTCTTCTATGCCCGTGTTTTTTTCCAGAGGTAATGAGTTGTTTTCAGCTGCCAGTTCTCCCTCTTTTGGTTGAACTGCATATTTGTGGTTACAAGTTGGAAACAAAATGAGGTTTATAGTTTGTCTTCTCACAGTTGTCTTCTGCCCCTCTTTTTTTCACTCTTTGTACCTGTTTTTTGCCAGGCACCAATCTCCATGATGGGCTTTGGCATTCTGTTAACATCAACGCCAGAAGACACCGCATTACCCTGACTCTAGATAACAACGCTGCCACTGCCAGCCATGCAACCACTGTCTCAAGGATCTATTCTGGGAGCAGCTACTATTTTGGAGGTGGGTTGTTTCAGGCAGATGCAGGCTGGGTTTTCATGGTGCAGATCCTCAGATGCTCACCACTGATGTCTCCACAAGTGCACTTGGTTTGCAGCTAAGAGCAAATAACTCGTTTTAGGCCTCCTATTGAGCTGCAGTGCATAGAGCACTGTGGTAAGATTAAAGGGTCTTGGTCAACCCTGACAGAAAGGAGCAAAAGTGCTAACAGAACAGCAAAAGTGGACTACTAGTAGTGGTAGCCAATGGGTACCTACATCTAGCTGGAAAAACATTCAAAAGTACAAAGCTGTATTAGCCACAAGTGTTTTTTCCCAGTTAAAAGGCCTGAGGACTTACTAGTGTCATTAATATTCCTGTAGATACCACTGTCCTGATCAGGTTCAGTGACTTTAAACTTCAGACCTTAATTGACATATGGCTGAGATCTACAAAGGTATTTAGGTACTGTGCTCTTGCAGAAATGAATGTAGATTTAGCTCAATTTTGAAAATGGGAAGAACAGGGTTGAAAAATACTACCTTCTGCTTTTTGGAGTGGAAGCATTAATTTAGATAAAGGGAGTGTCATCAACTGTCTTTTTATCTAATATATTTCTGTGTAGTGCTTACTGCAGTGAGTTTCTTCTGATCTCGATGAACCCTCTGGATACAACACTAAGTGAGGATGCACAGGAGGCTTTGGATCTCAGAGCCAGCCAAATACTGAGGAAGCTTAGATAAATAGGTTAGGTTTGGGTTTTTTGCTTGCAGCCCACATGATTTCATCCTTTTACTCTGTGGATTGCCTCAGCAGCAGAATTTAGCCCATAATGATTTTACAATTTACACAGCTTTTTTATGGGGGTCTGTTGCTATCAATTGTGGATTTTAAAGAAGGTGGAAAAAAACACATATTGATTGTGCTTAAAACATGTGAAAACCACGTACTCTGATGTTTCCAGTGCCTCATCTCTTTTTTTTTTTTTTTTCCCTTTAAAAAACATAATTTTTCCTACTGAAGGGTCTGTAACACACAAGGTTGTATAGTGCAAGGAATAAAAATACTTGGGACAATGACCCTCTGAGTTCTTGCATAAGGAAAGCCCAGCAGAAATAGATGAACATGCCAATATTCTTCTCTGCCTCTTCCCTTTTTCCCACAGGGTGTCCTGACAATTTCACTGATTCCCAATGTTTAAATCCTGTTACTGCTTTTCAAGGCTGTATGAGGCTCATCTTTATTGATAACCAGCCCAAGGACCTCATTTTAGTTCAGCAAGGCTCCCTGGGGAATTTTAGTGATTTACACATTGATCTGTGTGGCATCAAAGACAGGTAATTATTGTTTCCTCCTTCTCATATTTGTTCTTTTTTTTTTCATCTTAGTGGTTTATAAATACTGGTTGCATTAAGTGAAAATTCTAATCTGCTGACATTATGGATATTAGGCATAATGGAGCTACTAATAGAAAATATTACAGCAGAGATAGGAGGACTGAAGGGGAAATGGTTTCAATTACATGAGGCTCTCTTCAAATTGACTTGTAGGAAATAGAGTATGCAAATTCAATCAAACTACAGATTGGTGAAAGGATTAAATTTTATGCATAAACAACATTTGATTGCTTTGAAGTTTTAGAGGGGTATGAAAGAGAGGAAAAAATATTTGATTTATGAGAACATGTCATCTCTTTAGTATACTGGCTGGTTTTGCTTAAGTGTAGATCATTTACAATTTTTCTTGTTGGCCATTACAGCTCAGCATATTTATAATGAAGGTATGGTACACCTCGTGTCACATACTGCCCATTCAGTAGGACAATATAATGATGAAATGTCTGTATCTACCAGAGACACACCAGTTTAAAACCAGATCTGAAATCCCTCCTGAGCTGAAACATGACAGGAAACCCAAATTTTCTTATAAAGAGTAGAGAGCAAATAAGCAACCACCATTTTTTAAAGCATTTCATTGCTACCTGTGGATTTTTAGTATCTAAATATTTCTGAATTATTACTTTAAACGTGTCCTTTAAAGTTAGTATGTGTAATAACAGTCTCTGATTTTGTTTGGGTTTTTCATCTAGTTAAGTTCTGAAAATGGCACTGGAACTGCTGCAAGTTTCATACGCTGCAGATAGTTAAGGGAGTAGGAAGGACATTTTGGAAATGCATTAGGGAGCTTAAGCACCTAATGTGGTTTCTTTTCAGATATGTTGCTTAGACAAAAGGACCTAAAGGCCAATATCCATTGCAGTTTATTGTAGGGAGGTATCAACATGCTGGAGCTGCAGTCCTTTGAAATTTGGCAAAACCTCTGCTATGTGAGACCTTCGTGCTCATCTTTGTGTGTTCATGTTTGTTAACTTGTATGGAGAAAATATTGACTCTGCTGACCAAACCTGTTCCCATGTTTAATGATAACTCAATTCAGGGCCATATAAATTTCATGCTTGGTGTGCCTGAAATGGTAGAGAGAATTGGTAAGATGCAGCTGATTCAACAAAAGGAAGTAAAATGTAAAATTTCCTGAGAATTAAGAAAAAGAAAGTATTTTGGTGTTTTACTGGAAAAACTGATCATTTAAGATCGAGTGGACAGTTTAAATGCAACTTGTCTATGTGTATATAGAAGAGAATTCTTCTGTTATGATAGAGGTGCTTTGTGGGACATCTCCAGTGCCTTCCCTGTCACCAGTGTGTGACAAATCTGTGGTACTACTGAAAATGTCTTCCTCATCTTCAGTCTCTTATTGATGACAAGCATCATTTTGTGATCATACAAAAAATTACCTAGGGAAAGGATTCACACATCATATGAATGATGGCACTTTACATAATCATTGTGTTGAATATGTCACACAAGTAAGCAAAGGTGATGCAATAGATTGTGTAGATTAAAGCACTCTATTCCAGTGTGCTTCTGTGAACAGCATTAAATTTATATGTCTGTACTACATGATCTACATAGATCAATAGCAGATATGATCTATAGTAGATAGAGAAGTAGATAGTAGATAGAGAGAAGAATAGTGTAGTAGTATAGAGTATAGATAGTAGTATAGTAGATAAAGAGAATCCTGTGATGTGGGGAAGACTTGGGCTGAAGTTCAGAAATCCTCCTCACCACATGAGGGCACAAGCCTCACCCCTGCCATGGAGATGACAACTTTCTCCTTCACTGGAGCACCCAGCACTCTCCCCCCATCTGACAACTCCAACAGCTGCTGAAGGTGTTTTGCAGGAAAGAATGAAGGGGTTTTTTTTTGTTTTTTTGTCCTAATCATATTACACAGTTTACACATCTGGGACATAATCTTGAGAGAGGTTAAATTTACAGAGTTGATTTCAAGAAGTTACAAAAGTTGTTTGAAAACTCGCAGGGTGAAGTGTATTGCTTGTACATTTCTGAAGTCAAGTGGTCTTAGCAGCAAGGCACAGTTGGCAAGAGGGATGGAATTCAAATAAAATAAGGACAATACAGACAAGAAACAAATTCTTTGTCATTTTGCCAACATGATTGATCCTAATGTAGGGAAAAATCCTGATTGATCCTGATTGATCGTAATCTCAGAAACAAGAAACCATCGGGACTGAATTCCTTTTGAGTGTTTCTGAAAAATTTTGGTGCTGCAAGCCTTCTAGTGTGGCATAATGAGGTACAACAGACTATAGATGGAAAATTTGGGAAAACATGTGGTGGGTTGACCCTGGCTGGATGCCAAGTGCCCACCAAAGCTGATTTATCACTCCCTCTCCTCATCTGGACAGAAGAGAGAAAATAAAACAAAAGACTAATGGGTTGAGATAAGGACAAGGAGTTATAATTCACTAATTATAACTGTCGTGGGCAAAACAGATGACTTGGGGAAAAGTTAATTTAATTTATTACCAATCAAAGTCAAAGTAGAATAATGAGAAATGAAAACAATCTTAAAACTACTTCCCTCCACCCCTCCATTCTTCCTGGGCTTAAATTTAGACCAAATTTCTCTACCTCCTCACTGCCAGCGGTGCAGGGGGATGGGGAATGGGGACTGTGATGAGTTCATCACATGTTGCTTCTGACACTCCTCCCTGCTTTAGGTGGAGGACTCCTCACAGTCTTTTCCAGCTCCAGCATGGGCTCCCTCCCACTGGAGAGAGTCCTGCACAATCTTCTGCAACCCCATCCCTCCCACAGGCTGCAGTTCTTCACAAGCTGTTGCAGTGTGGGTCCCTTCTATGGGATGTGGTCCTTCAGGAACAGACTCCAGCATGGGTCCCCTCACAGCAAACCTGCTCCAGTCTCTGTCCTTTCTACATAGGTTCACAAGTACTTCCAGGAGCCTGCTCAAGCGTGGACTTCTCATGGGGTCACAGCCTCCATCAGTTATCCACTTGCTCCTGCCTGATCTCCTCCCCCTACTTCACTCACCTTGCTGTCTGCAGAGTTTTTTCTCTCACATACTTTCACATACTCACATACTTTTCAGTCCTCTCTTGAGCTGCAGTTTCTATTGTGTAGGCTTTTTCCTCCTTAGCTGTGTTATCGTGGAGGCACTACCACCTTTGCTGATGGTCTTGGCCTTGGATGGTGGTGGGTCCATCTTGGAGCCAGCTTGCATTGGCTTTATGAGACATAGAGAAAGCTTCTAGAAGCTTCTCACAGAAAAACCACCCTTGTAGTCCCCCTCTGCAAAAATCTTGACGTGCAAACCCAGTACAGAACAGGTGTGAATTCAAATATAAAGACTGTATTGCTGCCTGGTCTGTATGGTGAAAACACTTCAGAGTGGTTTCTGATGTTGTTCAGATTGGTTCACTGCACAAAATGATGCTTCTAGTTACTTGAGTCCAAGCAGTCACCATAGTTCAGCTGATACTCTATGTCACAGCAGCTCTGGATTGTAGGAAAGGTGGGGTCTGGCTCCGGGCATGCAGTACCCAGCTACTCGGTCTCTCAAAATAAGGACTGTTAAAACTGTGTAAAAGTATCTTCTTCCAGAAATGTGATCTCCCTTTTCTTAATTATAAGATTTATTGCTGTGTGCACTGGAAAGCACGTGTTTCTGTAATTTTAACGCATGGGGGAGTTATGTAGCTTAATTAACATGCAAATAGGACATTTGTCTTAGTTATCTAAGGAAAAAACCTCTTTTGAGGAGTATGCCTCTATTTAGAAAG
This sequence comes from Heliangelus exortis, assembly GCF_036169615.1. Classification (NCBI taxonomy): domain Eukaryota; kingdom Metazoa; phylum Chordata; class Aves; order Apodiformes; family Trochilidae; genus Heliangelus; species Heliangelus exortis. The sequence goes on from NC_092427.1 coordinate 13,719,461, forward strand.
CAGTTTATTTGTTAAAGGCTCGTGGTCTGAGCTCATTCAGACCTGCACCCTGGAAAGCAGTGGTTAGGCAGCTCACTGCAACTGCTGTCTGCTCTTAAGAAGAAAATTGATGACTTTGTTTTGAAAAAGGACAAACTGGGACTACTTTTGAGGATGGCAGTATGTTTTTGAGAGAGAATCTAGTCATCTAAGTGCATTATACACAAATGCATTATACACAAACCTGGTCTAGTGGAAGGTGTCCCTTCCCATGACAGGGGTGTTGGAACTGGCTGATCTCTAAGGTCCTCTCCAACGCAAGCCATTCTGTGATTCTATAATATTTAAAAGGAAGTGGATTTAATCCATTTTTATCCATCTTTGTTGTTGCCTTTTTAGGATTGCTGGATGCTTAGAAGTGCAGGTGCATGTCAGTGGGTGTTTGGCTCTATATTGGATAATTAAGTCAGAATATACAGTTTCTTACAGTATGCTGGATTTTCTCCTTTTTGGTATGGTGAGAGAGAAGAAAGTAACATGGCAGAAATGTCTGGAAGCGAAGGTGCCATGAAGTCCTTGAATTCAGAGACTCTTTTGGGAGAGGGAAAGAGTTATCTCTGGGTATCACTGCAGTCATTTACAGCAAAACATATACTGTGTTTACCCTCTGACCAAAGTCCAACTGGCGCAGGCCCAAACAAATAAATGCAGACTCCCTTTGAATTTCTTTTCAGTTCAGAGTGATATAGATTAAGTTCATGGCTACGGGGACCATAACAGCCCTCACTCCTGGTGTTTTGCACTGTGTTTTTTGGGAAGGAAGGCATCTTCTGGGGGTGGCATAATAAACTAAAAGCTTCCATGGGTATTCCTGAGAAGCAAGAAAGTCTAATGAGAACAGAATACTTTTTGTCTTTGGCCCTTCATCTGTAGGGAGGATGGCAGTTGTCAAGGGATGGGGAGGTAGAAAGCCACATAAAAAATTAATTTACTTCTCATAGATACTTCAAGTCAGAAGAGATTCACAAAGTCTCTAGCTTTAAGTGTATGGCTAGGCTCCCTGTCCTTCATGCACAGGTAGTATGTTAGGGGCTTTACAGACACAACTGTAAAGACTTTCCTTATTACTTCTGGCTTAGAGGGGAAAAAAAAAAAACAAACCACAGAAACAAACAAACAAAAAAACCCCCAAAACCCACAAAAGGATGTCTTTTTCATAATGGTGTCTTCACTGACACATTTCCCTCAGTATTTTACAGTGTTTGCAAAGACTTCCTGACCCTCTCCAAACAGCCTCCAGGAAATGGGTTAGGAATGTGGTTACAGAAACTTCTCACTCGGCAGGGTAAGAAATCACAGCTACATCTAGTGCAGCAGCCAGCTGGGCAATGTGGCTCGTGTAGAGCTCTTCTTTCAGTCTTTTTAAGACTGAAGTAGGTATTAGCCAGGGATGCCACTTGGTATTTAACTGTCCTAGGCTCATTAGCACTCATGCTTCTAACTTTCTGTTCTCTATAAACATACTCAGAGCCCAAACTTTTCTGAGTGGCCCTGTTTATATGGAAAGACACAAAATAGGACTAGAAAACATCCTCTGCAGAGAAAGATTAAGGTCTGGCTCTTTAAACAGGAAGGAGATTGCTGATGGGAGGCGGTATAATGGCAGCACAGAAGGGAATATTGTCTTTTCTGACCAGGATGTATAGGAGAGCAGGTATGGCATAAACTGCCTGTGGAGACTGTCAAGTCTCTGTCACTGGAAGGCTTTCAGAATAGATTAGATGGGTGTGTGAGAAACAACAAACAGAGGTAGAGGTGATCCTGCCTTGGGGTATGAGGATGGACTGAGTGATCTTCTGAGTTCCATCCAGCTCTGTGCATTACTATTGCATTGACTATTGCATTGTGTCTTGTTCTTGTGTTAGGGCTTCTGAAATACCAGCAAGAGTAACACTGCTTAAGAAAAAAACAAAAATCAAACAAACAAAAAACCCAACAAAACAAAAAAAAAAATCCGAAACAAACAAAGAAAAGGTCTGGGAAATATCTTTCAGGAATTCAGCTCAGGATTTCTCACACGTTTGGTAGGAAGCTGATTTGGTAGATGTATGTCTCAGATGCTCTAAGGCAGTTCTGTGTCAGGGATTAGGTATCCCATAGGTATAGTTTGGCAGTTGTATTTTGTTGTTCTTTTATAAATAGAAAAGTATATATAAAGTTTGGAGTGTAGGGAAATGGGACAGAAGGAACAACACTTCGTACTCATTTGTCACTTCCATGACTTATCTTTTATTTCAAACAATGCATTATTTATTTTTACAACTGCAGGATGAAGTTCTGTGATTGAAGAATTTATTTCCGTGTTTTTCTTGGAATTTCCTCTTTGCAGATTTCATGGTGTCTGAAATGATAGTTCAGCTCAGGCTGTGTTTTTGTTTGATGAAAGCTAGCTTGATTCCCTTCTGTTTGGCTATCTTCATGAGATTCTGTGACTTCTTGTATTTGAGGTGTCTGTCTATCTTTCAGATGTGGACAAAATGGGTAAGAAGTTTCTAAACACGGAGGAGGAGATAGGGAAAGAGGCACTGGATAACTATGGGAACATCTTTTCCGTAGTAAATAAAACCAACAACTGTGTGTTGATCCCTTCAAAACTTCTATTTCAATAGCTACAAGATGAAATTCAAATCTAGTTGGCTGTATTCAGTGACCTCAGCTTTGGCCTGACCAGCCCTTTCCAAGAAGTACATCTTCTCTGGGCCACTCAGAGATGGTGCTCTCTGCAGCTCTGACTATAAGAGTCTGTAATTCAGGGCTCATGGTGGTTTCTAAAACTGACACGGTTCTTTTGTGTGCCGTGAACTGTTCTTTACAAGGAGAGATTAAATAGGCTAAGACTCTTCAGCCTGGAGAACAGAGAGCTAGGCAAGGCTGTGCAATGAGGAGCAGCATGAAGGAGATGAATTATAAACGAGAATTTGCTATTTCTCTTGAATTCTGATCCTACACAGCATTAAATTGGATGCTGTTAAATGTTGTAGAGGTCAAATATAAAGAAGCCAGTACAGCATACATGAACCCGTAAGCCACAGATTGCTGGAAGCTGGCAAAGTGTTCAGTGACTTGCTCTTATTTCATCAGCACCATGTTATCAGAGTAAAGAAATGGGAGGAGAGGCACTGTTAATCTGAAGGGAAGTCTGGAGGGAGGTGGTCATCTTAAAACTAGGAAACTCATGTTCCTCACTGTTTTTTTTAAAAACATCCTTTTCATTGTGGGCATGTCTTTGTACCTTTTGTTAAAAAATATATATTTTGTCATAGCTGTGCTAATCTCAAAATATGTTTGAATCTGTGTATTTTGCTAAATGCTAATTCTTTCTGCACTATCTTTTCCCACGTGGCATGGGAATAGTGAGGGTATGGGTCTGTCTGTGTGTGGGCAAACAATGGAAGGCACAGCCTGGGGGAAATTCAGGCAGCCTCTCATTTAAAAATAAATGAAATGGGTAGGAAAACAACTATGCAGATGCTGAGAATTTGGCCACAGTATTGAGAAGCTCTGGGATTTCCTAGTCAGTAATTGGCTGAAATGCCAGATTGTGGGAGTAGAAATACCAGCTTCAGTCCTGAAGCAGAACTGGTTGTTTGCTGTGGTTGGCATCCTGCTCAGAGAAGAGATGCAGGAATGCGGCTCAAGAGATACTGCAGCTCAAGAGTTGCCATGGATATTAGGAAAATGTGCCAGAAAATCATTAAACCTCAGTCCAGAAACACTGTGGATTTCTATCCCTTCATCATATGGCCCAGATGCTCCCTTTGGGCTGAGCAAGCTTCTCTACTCTTACAGCAGATGGACCCTTTGGAATACAGCAGCAAGGACTGTGGTGTTGTCTGCAGCCTGAAGGCATGGGTTGATTAATCTCATCTACTTCTTGTATACTGTGAGAAAAAATTGTTTCGCAGAGTTAGATATAGAGAAGAAAATACCATTTCCAGGAGTTCTTACACTGTGTCTATACAAACAGGTAAGGTCTGGTGTGGCTTCCCCTACCAGCTCCTCCAGACTCTGTAAAGAGAAGAACTTAGGAGGCATTGCACTTGGAATAGCTTGTGCCAAACAGCTGCTGTAAGGGGAAAGGCTTTTGAGGCACATCCTTAAATGTGTCACATCCTTCTGAGATTAATGGTTAACAAACCAACCAAACAAACCATGACACTGCTTACATAAATGCTTTTGAACTCCTCATCCCCATTCTCAAGAATGAGGCAAACTGTTAAGGAGCCTGCAGTTTCATATCATTCTGCTATTCCAGCCAGTGATGAAGTAGCTCGAAACTATTGACTTTTTGGTAGTAAAGTTTATCTGGACAGAAACAGGGCCAAAGAAGATGTAGAAGCATGGTGTTATACACCCTTTGTTATATTGTAAGTTTTACACACCATTTGTGCTTGTGTGTATGAGACAAAGTAGCTTTGGGATTAAGAAGGCCATTTATTTGTTGAACCTGTCATTATTCATGAATGAGCTATGAGGGCAGTCAGATCCTGCTTTCCTTCAGGCTCAGGTTCCCATGAATGCATAGATAAATGTATGCATTGCTCTACCTGTCTACAGCTGCTAGGATACTTTAATCTGATTGCTGCAGTTCATGTTGATTTTGTGCTGATGAAGCTTTGACTGAATTGTCCTATTTTTACTTGGCTGGCACCCTGCCCTCACTATAGCAAATACTGACTGTACTTGTCAAGGACAACTCTGGGAACTTCAGTTCCTTTAAGTGACCCTGGGGGAGGGAGAAAGGAAATACATTTTAAAAAAAAATAAAATCATGTTGAACGTCGAATCCACCTTGGCAGATGGACAGATGGTGCATCTGGCAGGATATACTGGGAATTCCAGAGATCTGCAATGAGGAACTCAAACTTGACCTCAGGTATTTTCTTATGAATCTTGGCAGCGTTTCTTCTCTGTAGTATCAGCAGGCAGGCACAAGCACATACTGACATTGCTCTCCTTATTAAAACAAGATTCATCTGCATATTCCAGTTCTCCTAGCAAATACAAATAGATGAAGCAGCATGTGGTATACATAATAATCACTGTGATGGGATTGGCATTAACAGCTTTTACCTCATTAGGGAGAAGCATACTGAGTTGATTCATGAGTTTGCTTCCCTGTACTACTCAAGTTAGAGAGAACAAACAGAATCTTCAGTCCTTATAATTTTATCCCTACCCATGTATTATCTGTGAAAATTCTTCATAACATTGTCTAAACAAATTAGCTCAAAGTGTTCTTTTTTTCTGGCTAAATAGAGCTGACCTTTTAAATCGTGCTTCATACCTGCTTCCTTTGTAGATTCCATTACATTTTACTATCAGTTTTTACTTCCAAGAGATAATTATAATTTTTTACTTTTTCCTCCTTTCCTTTTAGTACTGAACTTAACATTGCTTCATCTGTTGTACTGCCAAAATGGGCCTTTGGGAAATTAATTACTATTGCAGGTGAAGGGTGTTAGGATAAATCTGATGAAAGCACAGACTCTTTTTGCATTTCCCAAATCTCTAAGATTTAATGTATGCCCTGCAGCAGAAGCCAAACTTTGTATGATATTTTTCTCTTTCCCCAAAGTTGGCCATGCAAACAAGAAAATATCCTAGCTAATTATGCCCAGTGAGTTTTAATTTTATTTATTACAGTCCCAGGCTGGATTGAAAAAGCAAACACTTAATATTACATTCACACACACATAAATACCTGCAGTGCAGAGAAGGAATTAAAAAAAAAAAAAAAAAAAACACCCCAAAAAACCAGAAAACAAAATCCAGACAATTTGGCATCCATTCTTTTCATACTGTGGAAGAGGGAAAATAGCCTAAATCCAGCCTATTTTGCTTGGCAGGGAGGAAAAGGTGAAAAAGGTACCTTAATGACATAATCCCTTGTAAAGATCAATAGATTGTGGGAGAAAGAGTATTAGAAATAGAGAAATACATGATGTTCTGTGGGAGTGAAGAAAATCTTGGGTACTTCCTACAAGTAAGCACCTACATCACAAATCAGACATGCTAACCAATATAGTTAAGCCATTGCAGGTAGCTTATTTTGGAGTGTGAATCTTGGAAAACCCCTCAGTACCACCCAAGCTTTAGGGTGGAAGGGCAGGATGCAGAAAAACTGAGGAAGATTTAAAAAATCTAAACCCCACAAGCACCCAAAACCTGGCTATCAGCATTAAAATCACCACAGTTCTGAAGACCATCCCCATATCTTCTCATATCTATTGTAATATTTCAGTTTAGCCAGACCATGCATGTAGTAGTAGAGTTTTTCTCTCTGGCAGCTTAAGGGCTGACTGACAATGAAGTGTAATAAAACCACAGAGAATCTCCTGCTCTTGGATTGGTATATGAGCTTTGCACTGTGAGATGAGCTTTGTCTGTAGAAATACTGTCTTTCTGAGAAAAACAGAGAGATGTTCTTCAGATTCATCTGCTGCACTCAAATCACCTCATCTGAATTGGAGACAGATCATATTTTTATGTAGTTTTGTTCTTTTCCAGATGTGTTTGCTAATGAAAATGGTGCTGAATTCAAATTTCATGTACCCGATGCCATTACATTGTAACTAACAGCCATGATGATCTGGCCCTTAAAAAAAGCTGTTCAGGAAATGCTGTGAAAAGTAGCTACAGAGCTGGTTTGAGCAGGGTGAACTCATTCCTATGACTGCAATGAATTGTGTTTGTGGAAACATGCTGGAGTTGGAGATAGCCTTTTGTCTTTGATACAGAGTGGAAGCACTTCTCACTAGTGTTGGAGAAGAAGGTTGCCCTGAATGAGACCCCTGTGGAGAAAGAAGGCAGGTTGAAGATTGGTAAAGGGCTAAGTAAGAGATTTTTGGAGTGTGACTTAAGTGTAGAATGAGTTTCTGGGGGTACCTGAATCATGTTCACCCCCACTGCTATTCCTTTAGATTAAAAATTCAGGGCATGTGCAACCTCATGGTAACTTAAATGCAAACTGTGAGGATGCATCTAGGATATGGTATCCTGTCCTTGTTTGTTTGATTTTTGCAGATAGATTTTCTGCTTTTACTTTGTGAAATAATTAATTCTAAATGGAACAGCTGTCTGTACAGGATGGTTTATTTGTTTCCCTTTTTTCATTTTAAGATTTATTTACACAAAATCCTTTTGGCTGATTCTAAGCCAATCTGTCAGCACATTTACCTCTGTTAAAAATGTAGGTATTCTTACAACAAAACAATCAGGTATTAAACAAATGGCTTTTATATAAGGCATGAATAACAGGCACTTTTTGTTTCATGCACAGAGATCCCCCACACAGCCTTCTCCAACAGTTTTGTCCCAGCCACATGCTTGAGGACTGTTGGAATAAATGGTCAGATCTAAATGTGCACATCTCAGTGCACATCTCACTTGTGTGCAGTCTGAGAGCTAAGGTGGTCACCAGTAGAAAGAATAATATATTTTAAAACTTTGATCATCAAGTTTTGCAAATCTCGGAAAGAAGGAAAACTAGCTCTGTCACAAATTACTAAAATGACAAAAAAATGCCTTTGGTTTTCCCTTTTAGATTTTTTTTTTTACATCTCCACTGTGATAGAGTAAGTCATTTCCATAACAGAAAAGAAAAACTGTCTTTGTTCACATCACTGTGATCTGTTTTTACTCCATTACTTCTCATAATAAATTTAGAGAAGAAAAAGGAAAACTGAAGTATGCCACAGCAACTTCTGAAAAAATTGTTGTTCAGTTTTCTAAAGGTACAAGAGGAGAGAGAAACTGCGAGGTATGGTGATGAGGAGGGAATGTGTGCTGAAGAAAAACAAAGATCTGAAGAGTCCTAACTCTTTTGCAGCCTGTCTTAATATTGCTTTACTCACTCTGCCTTCCTCCCTCTCATTTTGTTACTTCTCTTTTTTCCCTTTAGTTAAGGAGACCCAGCCCACTATTTTAACAGAAATGGACATCCAGGGGACAGCAAGAGTGGGATGTGGTCCTGTGGTAGTTTCTTTTCTAGTGCTTTCTGATCTTCATTTATTTTCCCTTGGTAAATCCCTGAAGTTGTTACACATTACCTGTGTAGTAACATTGGTGGATTTCTCTTAAAAATGCTTGCCTGGTCCCCTCTTGAACCCATTCTATCCAAAATAAGTTTTTGCAGGGAATTGTATGGATCTACAGCTCATCTAAGCGGGAAGAAAATCCGTGCTGTTGCTATTGGTCTCTGTCTGTTGGGTTTAGTGTAAAGCCAGCATTTTACTGAAGCAGAGTACAGGTTTTTACAGGAACACTGTGAGTTTCATCATACATTTGTGTCTGCTGTATGACATCCCTGTTCATGTTAGGTTTTGCTAATTATACATGGGATAGTCACAGACCATAAACATGAAAACATGCTTGAAATAAAAGGAATTTAAGATAATATTGAGGCAAATGCTTTTTTGCTAGAAAAACTTATTTCATGTGTTTACTTGTTATGGGATTATTGAGTTTTTATGGACTTCCTGCCTGCCTCAAAATTATGGATATTGACAGCATTAAAATTGAGAGTGTGTGCTCCTTTTTTGTTTCTCTTTGATAGTCTTTGTTTTCCCTCTTTATTTAGGAAGAATACAGTGGTGCAGACAGGATGTGTTGTGCTGACTATTACAAAATCTGAGAGGTGCTTATTGAAAGTACAGGGTATATTTCCAGCCAAGTGTAATATTAAATGTGTAGAACTCCTTCAGCCTTCTTGCTAAAGTAATTTTGTCATTGTTATTTCTTCATCATTCCTATCAAAGGAACAAATTTCACCCTCTAATCTCATTGCAATTTGTCTTTTGAATTCAGAGGAAGCATACATACAGTTTTGGAAGGGAATGTTTCATTTAAGGACAGTGGGTGCTTTTGTGCAAGCTCTTCATATGGCTTACTTAGATGGCTAAGGTGTGTGTTTTCCAGCTTGGCTGAAGGAGGGAAAATTTTATTTGCTTCATTTATTTTTTTGTAAGGTTCATTCACCATGATATATCCTATGAATTCATCTGGATTCTGGAAGATAAGAGTCCCAGATCTGGCACAAATTGTCTTAAGCAAATCGTTATATTTCAAAGCTTTTCATTTATGAGGCTCACAAAAACTGAGTTGATCTGTTCGTTCTTTTTAGTTGCAAATAGGTCAGAGGTTGCCTGCTGCAAGTTTTGTCTATAAAACTATCTGTGATACCACTCTATGTTTTGATAAAATTGCTTGATACTACTTGTATGCAAATATGAATTTATAATTTAAATTTCATGTATTTAAATCCTTCAACATGAGTATCCAGGACAGTAAGCAAATGGAACAAACTACAACTTATCAATGCCTTGATTATTTTTAATCATAACTATTTCTTAGTTTTTAGTTCTCTGACAATTAGGATAAATTTTGTGCATAATGAAGACACAACTGTTCAGTTAGAATGGGATTATGGTAATTATTAGAGTTGCAGAGAAATCTGTTTCATAAGCTCTGGAAGAGGGTTAGTTGTCTGACCAAAAAACAAGATCAGTGCAGTTTGTGCTAATTAAAGCAAATAGACTAAGGAATAAAAAAGGCTTAATTCTGAATTAATGAATATAATTAAAAGCTTGCATGGCTAGTTTGTCTGGCATTTTGTGTATTGTTGGGGAAAGAAAAAGTGACTGAATTTGTTTGACACTAGAAATGAAAACAGGTCTTCAACTTTGAGAAGTTTTAAAAGAAAGCTTTTACATCAATAAATATGGCTAAGCCTCTAACATGAGCTTTTAGCAAACTATAGATGAGTAGTAATTAGCTCTACTGCACTGGATTTATTAATAAAAGGTAGCTTAAAATAAGCAAAACCATATTTATTCATTATATTGATGATGTAACTTATGAGAGTAACACAGCACTGTTCATTTTACCCTCCGGAGAGCTTTATTAACCTCAGATGTTTCTTGTCACCAGCACCATTATGATGTGAATACTACTGCTGGTGTGCAGGTGACAGAAGTGATTTTTTGTTTCCAAACAGGCAGGAGTAAAGGCAGTCTGTTCAGGGCAAGGTCAGTCACAACCAAATAGGAGCAAGCTGCTCTTACAGGCAGAATTCCTGTCTTACCATCATAGAGCTGTTGAACCACTGTGTTTCTCCTGCAGCCTCAGGAATAAACTGAGGAGCTGCTGGTTCAGGAGAGCTGGCACAGCCCTGCAGAGCACAGCTGGGTGCAGATCACACTCCAGCCACTCCTGTTTGTACCATCCTGTAGCCTGCTCTTGCTTTCTTCAGTATTGACCCAAAAGCTCTAATTCTCTCCTTTCCATTGCTAAGGATAAATGTAAAGGTAGAGGGGCTGAATGGGCTGTTCATTGTACCAGCAGGCTAGGCTCTGCTAGGTGATTTCCCACCAAACATTTAAAGCCAAAATATCATTGTTCCTCAGACTTTCTGCCTTGTATGGATGGGAAAAAACAACAGTTTTGCCAACCCCTTAGTTTCTTTTCTGTTTCAGAAATAAGGTGTTCTCCATAGCACATGAAAAAGCTCCCTAATGAGCTGGAAAACCAGGCATGCATTTCTCATTCTCTTACCTCATTTTACATTTGAGCCCAATGATTAATAAAAGCCATAAAAATTATTTTTATAAGACCAATATATCTTATAATTATGTTAACGGGTGTTACAGATAGTTATAAATAACATGCTTTCTTCTTGAATTCCTTATGCCTCTAATATTTGAATAATAAATAATGAATATAATAATTGAGTAAGCATTAATAAATTATTTAATAGTTCATATTAAGGTTTTTTAATGATCTTTATAATTTTATGTACAATGGTATAAATAATGATCAAGTAAACCTGAGTTTTAGAACAAATCTCAGACTCAGACTGACACAGATGAGTGTGTGTATGCACAATGTGCTTGCATACAGCACCTTGAGCATGTTGAGGGTGAGAGGTTGGTCTGACAGACCTCTGTACACACCAGCAGGCTTCTTTGGGATGTCAGTGTCTGGCAGCTCTAAACAGCCCTTGGACTGTTTAAGATGTTTAATTCTTGTCTGATGGGGCTTGGGCAATTAGGGAAGATGGTTCCCAGTAGTGAATTACTGCTTACACACACAAAATGTGTTTTAATTATAAGGCTTCTAGAAGAAACAAACTGAAAGCCACAGTTAAAGGCAACAGGCATCCTCAGATGCTAAAGTATTTCCTAGGGATGAGATGAACTGCAATAAAGTCATGTCTTCAGCTAGTGCAAATCTACATGGCCCTGGTGACTTCACCACCATCACAACTGAAAAATCTGGGCCATGAAAAGGATTTTGAAGCTCAATTTACAGCAAAGCAAACTCCCATTGGAATTGAATCACTGTAAACAAGTTACTCATTTTTTGAAAGTCAAACATACAGTGTAAAAGAGATTATCTAATATACAATAAAGGGGAAAAAAAGGAAAGAAAAGCTAAGCAGTGGAACAGTTTCTGTTTCCACTTGGGCTGGTGCAACTCCATTGTGCTGTCTGTGTTTACACTGCTGTAGTTCAGATCAGCACTTGCTTCTTGTCCTGGAGATTGAATTTGTCTCCTACAGCTTTTATTTCTGTTCACTTCCCAAGCTGCATGCTGTTGTGCTTCTTTCTTTCAATAATTTGCTTCACAATTAGACTTTAGAGGCACACCAACTAAAATGAGGGAAAAAAGAGAGAGTGCAGAACTCATAATTGAAGCATATTTTCATGCTGTTTGTGTTACCACAAATGTAACTCAGCCTAATTTTGATAATGATGCCTGTTTAATCAGAGAATGGGGGATTCTTCTTTGAAACAAGATTTCACCTGTTACTTGTACTTCTCTGTGCTCAGAAGGCTTGTGATACTTTAATTGCTAACAAGTGGAGGACAAATGAAATGTTTTTATTGAGAATGATTTTTACCTGCTTCCTGGATACACTAAATGTTGTTGTCTTCAGTACTTGTATTTGGAGTGAATCAAAGATCAGAAGAATAATTAATTATTTCAATTATTATACAGTGATTCAGCACTAGGAAACTCTTCCCTGAATGAGGACTTGAAACAATTTTATAATTACATTTTCCAGCACATTGTTTATATATAAATGTTTATAAGTAATTGCATTTTTAAAAAATTCTCTCCAATTAGGTGTTTACCCAACTACTGTGAACATGGAGGAAAATGTTCCCAGTCCTGGACCACTTTTTATTGTGATTGTAATGATACAGGCTACATGGGAGCCACCTGCCATAACTGTAAGTAAACCCACACATAGTGTTTTCTACTACAGATGGTATGTCAAGTGCACATAAACCAGAGAGAAGCTTTGTGAAAGGTTATATCATATTATAGGATGTAGGGTGTCCCGACATGATTTGAATAGGTCAAGAACTGGGCTGGGAGTGCACAGGAATCTATTTTCAAATATGCATGTTTCTTGGCAAAACTAGATTTTAACTAATTTTCCACATTGATTTCTCATATTATGCATTGATTTGTAGAATAGTAAATTAATTTATGTACACATTGTAGACACATTGGTCACAGACAGTTGAATTTAGCTGGGTGATTTTAATATGTGTTTGGGGCTGTACGTTAATTTTGGCACCTGGGCCTTGTTATTAGGTTATCTGAAAGTTCATGTTGCAAGAATCCAGTTTTCAACAGTTTATAGATTGGGAATTTTGCTGAACTACTATTTGGGCTGCTGCTATTAACAAGGATATAGTATCTGAAACAGGGACAGTACATGAAGCATTCAGCTACTAAATTACAGCAAAAGGAGTATTAAGATGTTTTATTTTTTAAAAACTCTCAAACAGTATAGGTACAGCATGCTGAGAATTCTAATAAAAAGAGAGAGACAAAGGGGAAGCCAAAGTAAAGCCTTTTCATACAGCTGGCTAAAATGGAAAACAGAAAATGAAGGTAAACTTCCTGCTTTGTCACTGGAAATAAAGAGAAAACAAGAGTGAATAAGAATAACAGTTCCAGGAATACAGCTATAACCACTCTGGGTGTTTGATGAGCACTTGGACCGGAGATCGGATGAGCGTGGTGAGAGATGCACTTTTTAATCTGTTAAGCTTAAAAGCAGACAAGAAGAAAAGTTACTTAGTGGTTTCAAGCTGAGAATATTGGCAGCTGTACTGTAACTCTGGAGACTTTAATGTTTGCTAATTAATGGTGAAATCATTTGTGGCATGGGGTCTGCAGCTGATGGGAAGCTGTTCATAGATTCATCACCTGAACTCTGCATGGTAAGCACAAAGGAAGCTAAGGGTTTGGTGTTGAAATCATGCTAAGCCAAATGAACAGTGAGAAGAAAAATGTTGACTTTATAGACTTGGAAAGGTTTCCTTTTTGCCCAATGTTTTTGTTGTTTCAAAAGGCATCACCCCTCTTCAAAGCCTCAAAACCCACCCCAGAGTAGATGCAATGATTGAGGCCAAAGCAGAGTATTTACACCAGCTGATGGCTGGTACAAAACTAGATGGCCAGATTGGTTGGTGAAAAGGGGGAGACTCCTTGGGGAAGGAAGAGGCCTATTGCCATTGACCATCAAAGGCAAACACGAATGCTAATCTCTGGGCTGCATCTGTACTGTCATAGCAGCTTGAGGCCTGAGGCTCACTCTGTGCCAGCTCAGTGTGGCTTGTGTCCAAAGGAGACCATCTCATTACTGCAGAGGACCTCATCATGATTAGTTTTCCCCATAGACATTGGTGCTAAGCTTGTGAAGCATCTATGAAGCTCTCAAAGGCACATATATATGTAGCTGCAGTTGTTTAAGGTTCACTGGTGTATAAACTACTGTGAAAAGAAGTTTCTCAGGAAGATCTTGTGTTAAGACTTCCCAGCAGATCAAGCTGTGCACATGTGATACACAGCTTTTCAGCTGCTCAGCTTATTCACAACCATATTATCAACAGCTAATTAGGTTGTAGCTGGATTGTAGAGGCAGCTGCCCTGTAAGCCAAGCAACTCTAATAAAGAGTGTTATTCTGTAGAAATGCATTTGTGTGTTTGCAGGATGTGACGAACCATTTCAAAGCTGGTGGGCAAATGCAGACTGTTGATAAGAAACCTGCAGAACAAGAGACATTATTGCTTTCAGCTGATAGTGGTTGATGTAGGATAGTACCTTGTACCAGGTGAATGAAAGCTGCAGATCTGATCACAGTATAACTCCAGCATATCCTCAATATGCAGCAACAATTCCAATCGTGTAATTCAGTGCAGTTCCAACAAAATAAAACATCTAATTTCTTAAGGTTTGAAACATGATCACAAAAGATTTTGATTTTTAATAGAGCACTGTGGCTGATGGCCCTGAAATTGAACTTGTACTATTTTGGGAAGGCTGTTTTTGTTAATAAACTGCCCTTCAGACCCAAGCCCATGCAGCAGCTGTGTAAAGATTTAACTGGTAATCTGCTGCAAGTGAAACACAGTGACTGGTCTCACTGTCAGATGGATTTCTTTTCTCTCTGAGTTGCATCAGTGTGGTTTTTGCCTTTTTTGGTGTAGTGTTTGTAAGAAGTGGGTGCCATTGATTGAATGACATAGAAGATATAATCCTTGTTATGTTTTTGGGAAGAACTCCATGACAGGCATCTGTGAACCAGAATTAATTGATTTTACCAGCTCAGGCTAGGAGACCTTACCATTTTAAGAACCAAGATTGGTATATACCTTGTCCCTAACTTATTCTGTTGTAATCTTTAAAACGTTGAAATACATTTTCTGTTTGACACATAAGCAAGCTTCCATATATTCACGGACCACACTGGATCCTGCTGTGAGGACCAGCTAGCAATACAGATTATTCCTGCTCCAGAGAGTTAGTAGTTAAGTTCTGATGGGAAAAAACATACAAGTGCAGGTGATGGAGTGCTAGAAGGCCTTCACCAGCATCATGGGTGATAGTTTAAGTCTACCAGGTCCATAATTATTTCTAGGCTTTCTTGTATGCAAAAAGTCATAAAGCAGAGTTTAAAAAGAGGAAGAAATTGAGTGCTCACAGGTATGATGGAGTGCCATGGGAGAAAGCTGTAATGTGCTTGTTAGAAAAATATAAGGCTACGGCCAGAGGAGTTTGACATTTTTGACAGGGCAAATACCAGAGTCATGTCAGATAGACAGGCAGGAAATATGCTATGAAAATAAAAAATAAATAGTTTGTATTTGGTGCATCAGAGGGGAAGTACACAGTGGCAGGCTGGAACAGCAAGATGATAGAAGGCACAGCTGGGACAGTGTTTGCATGACCACACCAGATGCGTGAGACAAGATTGTGTGTGCCATGACTGAAATGTATATAGTTGAAATTAAAAATGTGGATGAAGTGGAAATGTGCATCTCGAGATACATGTAAAGAGCTAACTTGGTCTACACGTGGCCTTAATAGAATCTTCATAGAGGTAGTCAGTTTTCTACAGTCCTCAGGTAGCTTCCTGCTCATTCAAAATCTCCTCTGATCCTTGGAAGCTCCTAAATGGCCAGGGGAGGTATGGCAGTGTACCTGGTCCAGATGAACATCTGCCTCTAAAAAAGGTATAGGGTTGTGTCCCATTTGTGGCAGACAAGTTTTATCCTGAAGTCTATCTAGTCCTGTTTGTGTTCTCTCTGAGCTTAGCTGCAAATACAATAAAAAAAGTGCTAAAACCCATCGGTGTCTTCTAGGTTTTAGTAAATTACGGGAGGAGTCTGAATGTTTTCCAACCAGGTTGTTTCTTGCAGAGATTATGCCCAATTCATAAGTTCAATTCTCAGTTTAGTCACTGATAATTCTCCTTCACAAGCTGCCATCTTTGGAATTTTATGAAAACCTTCCAAGTCTTTTCTTGTTTTTTTAGAGGTTTATTTGTTGTGATTGGGTTTTACTTCCAGTGGGGAAAGAGGATGTGGGTTTACCTCTCATCATTCCAGCTTCCAGACCAATTCACATCTTGGTGCTGGCTAGTCACACCACTGATGGGCAGTTGTGTTTCCATCATTGTTCTGTCTGTAGCTGTGAAACTCCAGAGCATGTGCTGCTGCCTCGCTGTCACAAATGCATCAGGACATGCAATTTGATGGCAAATGCCAAAATTGTGCTGACTGTCCCTAGGTAGCCATTTCACTGCTCATAGTTTTGTGAAGCGAGGAGTTATGAAATAACCAAGTGGTAGGCAAGTTACATTTGCTTCTGTATGAGTTTTGTTGTGCCTTAGTTTCTCCACCTCTGTTGAGAATAAGATCCAGTTTATGGGTATGTTAGAAAGTGTGTGATCTTTATCGTCTACTGATACAGTATGGATTCTTTCCTTTGAAACTACTGTTTGCTTGAGGATACAATCTAATTTTGAGTCTGTGGAATGGATGGCTTTGCTTTTTGCTTTATCTTTTCAATGTGCTTCACACAGCTTGTATTTAAATAGGCTGGAAGATTACCTCAACTGAAGCCTTTTTAATGATAGATACTTTCCTAATTTCTGCAGTGGGGTAGGTAGCCTACTAATCCATCAGGTACTCTGATATAATCCAGATAGATAGGAGAGGATCCTTTGTGTAATCACGTGTGTGAACTGTGGTAAAACAGATAATAATGTAATCCTTGTTTTCTGTTTTCCTATTTTAGATAGAAACACTGATGTTAATACATGGCTTAGGAAAAAGGCCTGGGTGGGATTCAGCTCATATATTTTTTCCTGCCTGATAGTGTGACGTCTAATCTAAAATAGCTGTTTGCTCTCTCTCTCTCTATATATATATATATGTGTATAACAGCATGAGCTAATTCTTGACAAATGTCACTGTGAGATAAGGTGTTCTTGGTAAGTTCATGGACCACCTGCGAAACACTCTGGTGTCTGTTGTCTGCTGAAGGAGGCTGTCTTAGCTTGGACTTACAGTAGGCAACTGAAGCTGGATGAAAATTATAGGTATATATGTATATGGAGAGAGATGCAAAGTCTTTTTAATTGAAAGGTCGTAGTTTAAAAAGTGCATATTCCTCTCTCTCCCATTATTAATTCTCCTTGTAATTATCATGTGATAGTGAACGCAGTAGACCAATGTAAAATGGCCCTGCAATACAGAATATTATAACTTTATTGCAAGGTAATGATTAGCAATCTTCTCTTTCTATGAGTTATGTTAGTCCCTTAGAAAGTATCACCTTTCCCTTCTGTATTTCTGTTATTTTTATATATGATAGTTTTCATGGCCTTTATTCTTGGGTTTATTTTTTCATACCGAGGAGTGCTGAACATTGGTATAAAAGATTATAAGAAATATAAAATAATGGCTTTATTCATCATGTTCTGGGGATGTCAACATGTCCCAAAGCTTTGCAAGGTGATAATTAACAGAATGTAATTTAATTCTAGTTATTTGCTTTGGTGTGTGATCTATCTTGCACATACAGGCATGTGTTTTATTGGCCTCGATAATTACTGGAGGAAAGATCCATCCAATAATGGAAATGTCACATAGTCATTGATATGACAAACTTAACATAACTTCAGGCTTTGAAAATGTATTTTTTAGTATTAATGTGCTTACTGCATATACAATTTTTGATCTGAAAAACTTAATATAGCTTCAGCCAGATCACTGGCAGTACTGAAGCCGTGTCATTTCAGCCTAGAGAAGAGGAAGCTCCAAGGTAGCCTTATAGTGACTTTGCAATATCTGAAGGGGGCCTACAAGAAAGCTGGGGTAGGGGTTTTTACATGGGTGTGTTGTGAGAGGACAAGGGGAAATGGTTTCAAACTTGAAAGGGGACATTTAAGTTAGAGATTAGGAAAAAATTCTTTAGTGTGAGGGTGATGAGATGCTGGAAGAGGTTTCCCAAGGAAGTTGTGGCTGTCCCCTCCCTGGAAGTGTTCAAGGCCAGGTTGGATGGAGCCTTCAGCAACTTGGCCTAGTGGAAGGTGTCCCTGCCCATGGCATGGGGTTTGGAACTAGGTGATTTTGAAGGTCCCTTCCCACCCTGGCTATTCTGTGATTCTATGATCTTAAAATACCAGCCATGGTTTTGGTAACTCCCATGTTCCAAAGGAGATGCACACAGTTTGCTAGCTAGGCAAATGAAGTTCAGAGAGTTTCAGTCTGCCAGATGTCAGTGAGTCTGGTCAAGTACTGTCCTGAGTAGCCAATTTTCTTCTCTAAGATTCTTACAATAGTTTTTTTCCATGTGTATTTAAGTGCTTTGCTATTCTTTGACTAAACATAACACATTCAATATTCCTATCAGGCCTTCAGTACTATAGTTGGTGTTCCTGCATATTTTTGTTCACACTATGCTTCTGGCGTATGAATTGTCATTGTTTATTTGGTAACAAGGTACTGTCTTATTACTGCTTTCCCTTCAGTTTGTGTATCTGTGAATTGAACATCTGCATTTCTCAGTGGTGTTCATTTAAAAAATGCTTTTCCCTTTGTCTGACATTTCTTTGTAACTAACAGCAAAAATACTCTGCTTTGGGATTTCACTGCAGAACAGAGTATGTGGGTGACTGCCTCTGTGCCTTTCGAAGCCTGCCTGTGTCAGGTGTGACCATCACCATGGGGATGCTGGTACTTTGAAGAGCAAGGCTGAAACACCATGCTTCCCACAGCATCCTGAGAGTCTTTGATTTCTCCTTTCCTTCCAACACTGCTCTTAAAATGGTCTGGGTCTCCCTGACTGCTTTCTTGCACCAGCAGGACTTGCAGGTCACCCTGTAGCAGCTCCAGGCAGGGGCAGCTGGGGTCCCTGACTGACACAGCCGTCTTCAAACCTCAGCAGGGAAGTGACAGGGGAGGATGGGCTGACAGGACCTTTTGTACCTTGGCCAAGGGGAGCCTTAGCTTGGATGGTAGGAAGTTGTCTAATCCCCAGGTGTAATGAAAGGATCTCTCACAAACATTTGTTTAGGTGACATTGTGGTAAGAGTAATTTTAAAGCTATCTACAGAAATAAAACATTCTGTATCGGATAAGTATATACATATTTTTTAAAAGTAAAATAAGCCATCTGTCATCCAGGCACATCACAATGGAGACTAAATTAGTCTGTCAACAGCAGAGCTGTCATAATCCAGTTTTTGAGAATACAGATTTCATTTCCTGGCATTTAAAAAGATGATTGTATTATAGAGGTGAGAATGACGAATGTTCCCAGTGTTCATTGCCGTGTACTTAAGCTTCTGATGTTGGAATGAGAAGAAGAAACTCCCATTGCGTGTTGCTTTACTTGTTATTTTGAAAAATCCCTGTCTGAAACCTTACTTCTCTGTAAGAACAAATTTGTCAGGCTTGGGGTATACAAGCAGAGGGTGAACCAGCCACCTCCAGTCTGCCTCCAGGACCTCTGAACATTTTGGTGGAAAAGTTTAATTGTCCAAGGTCAATCCAGGGCTGGTTGCAGATCCAAACTGAATCCCTAACTCTTATTGGCCTTTCCAATCTAACCAGTATATAAGTTTTCATCTTAGAATATGGTAATAATAATTATAGAGCTTATTGTTACAGTTTGAATCTAAGGTGCAAAGAATCACAAAGCAATGAAATGAGTCCTAAATGATCTGGCAGTAAGTATTCCATCTACAATTTTTTTATGACTGTGCAATTGTTGGGGGTGATAATATGCATCTCACTGCTACATTTTATCTGGGGAATGAACAGTGTCAGCACCACCCAATTAAATCAAGAATTAAATTTCTTTAGGTCTCTTTAATGTATTCTATTTATTATTTTACCATAAGCTGTTATCTCCCTCTGAGAAATTGAAAATTGTCAGCTATGCTTATTAGATCATGAGAATCCAATTTAGAAACATCAATACTACAGAAACTAGTTTGGTAATCATAACTAGTACAGTTCAGATTCTGAATTTCTAGCTCAAGAGTATTTGCAATGTGTGACCATTTTCCAAAATATTTGGAAATACAACAGGAAAGAAATATTGGAAAATTTAAGGTTTACTTTTAATTAATTTTAATTTTTGAGGAAAGCTATCTTAGTGTCCAGTGCATTTGAAAAGGACAGTGATCAAAACCAAAACAAAAAACCCAAACCAAACCAAAAACCCCAAAACAAAAACAAAACAACACACACCCCACACCCCCTGCAAAGAAAAACCAAAACCAAGCTGCTTTTGATTTGGAACTCACACTCCTGGTTGTATCTTTGCCAGTAGGATACTGCTGGGTAGAGGGGAGAGAGGTTTATTTTCCCAGGTCTCCCAGTAGTAAAACTGAATCCTGGGTTTCACCATAACTTTTGCACTGAGTCCAACAGCCAGTACTATTTTAAATACAGATAAGGGGTGCATCTTACTCTATGAGTAACATCATCAACTCTATGAGTTCAATCATCCATCCATTGGAGAGAGAGAGCTTTAAATGGATTGCTCCCTGGGGATTATTTGCAGAAGCTCAAATCTTTGCACAAAGTACAATCTGGGGGTTTTTAGCTGAAATAGAACTGGAGATGAAAACTGAAAAATAAAAGTGGTCTGAAAGAGAGTAGAGGTTCTATAAATTAGGGACACGGGTGCAAAGGAAACACAGGTGTTAAGTACTCAGGAAAACTGAGGCTTTATCTGCCCAGGAGCTTCACAATGAAACTTTAGGTGCGTGCTAAATGAGCTATCATGGAGACTCCAGGTGAACTGGTTCAGGCAAAAGTAAGATGGGAAGCCAAAGCCAAATATCAATATGGTAGTGAGTGAAAACATGAATCAAAAGATGTGTTATTGGAAAAGATGGATATCTGACTTTGCAAATCTTTGTGCTCAGCCATGTGCTGTTAAAGGTTTTAGCTACAGCAGGGGTACAGTCTCTTCTGGTGTAAGGACTGTAATTAAAGCAGTTGGATTAACAGGTTCAAGGTACTTCAGAGAGCAGAACAGTGGTGAAATTGCTTGTATTTAAAACTTGTCAGGCCCTTACAGTCTATCAAATCGAGGCTGAAGTCTCTTATGCAGAATCGAACTAAGAGGGACTCCAGACCTGACTGCAGGGTGCAGATAACAGCTACTGTGTGTGGTCTGGCTGACTAGCCACAAGGGTCTTGAGGCAGGAATTAGAAAGTGAAATTCTGTAGTTGGTTTTACACAGAAAGTCAAATTATCTTATTATAATGACATTGAAATCTCCTAATGCCTATCTGGCATTGAAGTCTGAATCATAGAATCATGGATCTATAGCTTGAATCTTGATCAATCAAAATGCGTATTTATAGTTTTGCTAGGGGCTTCTGTAGGGATGTACTGAGTGTGGCTTGAAAAAAATTCAGGATAGATATGTTTCAGATTTGTATTTTTGATTTTCTAGCTTATTAATCTTTATCTCCCAGGTGATACAAGAGAACATGTAGAACTGTGTGATATTGATGTGACTGGGAATAAAGTGTTTATTTTATAAATCCTGATATAAAGTTTGACAAGCCATTTCTTAAGCACCTGGGAAAATGAGAAGTGAGAGCTAAAGGGAAAGATGGTCATTGTGATCAGGGAGTAAAGCAGTGTTCAAAATGAATGCTCTGATGGGATGAGTTGTCGATCTGAAAAGCTGTTTTAATTTGAAATACTTAACACTGAAAGAGATACCTGAGGGAGAAATCGGGGCATATGTGTTTTACAGAGGATTATAAGGGGTTGGGAGATATCTTGAACTCCATGAGCTTTGTCCGTGCCTGAACACCACCAGTGCAGCTTATCCTACTGAACAGGGAAGAGCACACCCAGTATTTAGGGAAGCAGCTCTTGGTATGGAAAGTGGGGGCTCTCAGGCTACATCAGTTTCAGAAGACAGCTCTGGGAGGATTTTACATTTCCTTGTGAAACACAGCAGTGGCTTTCTTAAAAATTCCTTAAAGAGCACTGCAAAACTGTCAGCACAGGGTCACATGTTAGAAGGGATTCTGTGGCAAAAAAAGGCATTTAAAGATATCCATTTTCTTTGTGATCAAGTAAAACAGATATTTGTGATGTTCAGTTTCCCTTACAAAATCTGGTATCTTTGAGTAAGCTGTTTCTTGTTTTGTCTTCATGGAATAGGCACTGTTATCAGCAACAGACCATCAGCCAAATTCTGCCCCTGCAACACCTTTTACACTTAACCTGTCACACCTGGCTGTGAGGCCCAAGCCAGACCTGCAGGGGGGTAGCCTGGGTTCAGGTGTGCTGCTGACATCCCTTCCCATCCAGCAAACAGCTTCATCCTGGCTGCCTGCAGGAGCTCGGTGGCAAGAATTTCAGTGCTATTGCTGCATGATAGTGCAGCTCATTCCCAGAAGGGCCTGAGGAAACACAGCAGGGGCTGAAAGTCATAAACTGTGGTTTTCAGTGGTTCTGGCTCAGTGAAACGGATGTTGCTGCATTTTATAATTTTATTTTCAGCGGTTGGTATAAGTGAAAATTAGTCCAAAAAGAGTGTGAGAGGCTTAGGGAAGAAAAACTGATCTTGCTTCTTTGAGACAAAAGACAACTCAAGAGTTTCACTTTTAAAATTATATTTTCTAAAACTACTTGATGAACATTTTAATGAGAAAACAAGCTTTGCAGAAGCAGACTATAAATAGCATTATTTTGTTGATTTGGTCCCATTTTGGTGAACACTTTAAAATTTTAAAAACAAATAATGGAATGAAAATATAAACTCTATTACATGTGCTTCACAAGAAGAAATAAAATCACTAGTTTTTGTTTGTAGCTTTGGGTTTTTTTAGTTTTTTTAAATTTAAAAATAATGCTTGAAAATTGTTCATGGGTTCTATTCTGAATGAGTGATGAATGTGACTCCTTTATTAAGAAGCTGCAATTACTGCAAATGTTGTTTGACATTAAAATGTGTGCATTTGTTAACAGTTCCATAATTACACTTGAATTACTTTTGAAAGTGAAGCTCAATTACATACCTCAGTGGGGGTGACTGATGAAACTACAGCAATGGTTGCCTGTTGTTTCAAAAACAACCAAATGTCCATCTACATCAGAGAAGTGTGGCACAAACTAGAATGTAAATACCAAGGCAGTTTTCAAAGTTGCAGTTCTGGGTTCTTAACAGTTGCAGGTGGCTGACTGGTTTTTACTATTGTATGATATTTCTGATTGCATAAAGGGAAGAATGACTTCAGAGAGATCTTGTCATTCATTGAACCATAAAGACAGCTTCAAGTTGTTATCACTGGAGCAATGGAGCCTTTTTCAGCAAGTGGAATGGCATAACTTTATTCTGAAACAAGCAATTGCCTCAGCCTACAAAGACTTTGAGCAGAGCTTGCAATGGATGGTGCACTTGAAATACCTGCCAGTGTCTGCATAAGAAATACCATTTTTTCCTGTACAGCATAAAATAGCAAAAAACCAACCAAACAAAAAAACAAACAAAAAAAACCCCTAAAATCAATGTCCTATCCAGTTTAGAAGTATGCAGTACCAAATATTTAAGATACTGACATGTGAAACTTCCAGTGTACAGCTACAAAATAAACTGTCCACCAAAACAGCTTTTCTCTGAGTCATGAGAGTTAGAATCATGTTTTATGTGCAAGAGCTCAAGGTTTACAGCCCTTTCCCACCTCTCCTGCTGCTCCCTGGTATTTACTGCTGGAATTCCTCAAAAGGAAAACATACTAAGATGGATTTTCTTCTAGCAGATGTGACTGTAGCTTCACAGAACCTTGTGCATCCTTTCAGATTTATACCAGTTGAGCCACCTAGCTCTATACATCCTTCCTTTCCCTAAGCTGCAGTGCCAAAGGGGCCATCAAATGTGGGTGGATCATCTCTGTTAGCACATGCTCATCTTATTAACGGATGAATCTTCACATCTTTACCTGTTCTTTTGAAAAAAGTACATCTGGGCTCCAGCCAAAAGAAACAGTCAGAAAAAAACAAAACAGTAAGAAAAGGCCCGTGATGAAGAATGGGTTTCTAGCTGTGCCAGTTCACTGACAACATATTAGTTTTTATGTCTCTACCCATTGCACCATCCTTTGTCTTCAAAAAAACTTGGAAGATAATTCAGGGGAAGCAATTAGCATATTCCCTAATGAGACAAGATAAAGTGTCCTGCAGTGATGATGACAGCAAATTCACTAAGTGAACTGCAGTTTGAGAACTTTGCAAATTGATCAAGCCAGGATTCCTTGATTGCTCACTTAATTGCCTGTTACGGGCTCTCTCCTGACCCTCTGTATCCCAGCTGCTTTTGTCAGCACTTCAGCGACTGAGGGTCTCTCAGCCCCTCAGGTTATGAACAGTGGAAGAATAGGTTCTGGTTTGGGGATTTTATTTCATTTGCATTCAGTATATACTCTTGGCCAGCTATCAGAGGGAAATTTAGAGATCTTCTGGACTACTGTAGTGTCCATGCTGAGTACCTTAACCAGCTTCTTAGCTCCAAGAAAGGTAATGCTGTGCTTATTTAACGCTTTGTGGTGTTCTGCCTGCTAGAGATGTCTGGTCAGGAGAGAAATTTACGAAGGGAAAGCATATTTTGGTGAGTGATAAAAGTGATTGACTGGTGAGACTCTTCATAGTCATTTGGGATTGGAGCCCCTAGAGCTGTAATTTTTTATTTTTTTTTTTAATGAAAAAATTAAAAAATCCAAGTGATGAACTATGTTGTATGGAATCCTTCAGAATTCAAGTCAGACAAATGTACTTTAGACTGACCATTTAAACCTTTCTGAAATTTGTTTCATCAGAGAAATTACTTTCAGGGAGTGAGGGGATGGGAGGGATATGAGTCCATAAGTGTACAGGAGTGGAAGTGAGGAAATGAGAGCAATTGCTGCTTTCAGCTGGACAGTCTGGGACTGCATTTCAGAAGTGGCAAGGAAGTTCTCTCCTTGCATTTGGCCTGAAAATTGTGAGGATCAAGAGCACTGGGAACTTTGCAGTTGTATTTACAACCTCAACGCAGCAGATATTATGCCGTATGAACTTAAACTTTACTGGCCTGGAAAAAAGATTTGCAGTTGCTGACAAATGGGTTATTGACAGGTTCCCCATAGCATGTCCCAATCTCTGTGTGCCCTGTGTTTGCTGTATAATGATGTACAAGTGTGCAAATAGTATCTAAGTGTGCTCTTAAAATTAAGAGGCAGGAAAAGGTAGATTTATCCTTAGAGCAGCCAAAGGTTAAGTCCAAATATATTTCTATGTGTTCTGCTACTGGTACCATGGAAAAGCTCACTTCAGGATTAGGGGTAATTATGTTTGCTTGCATTTCTGCTACTGTGTCTTCTGAATAACTCTGCCTCATAGGAAGAAAAAAGGAATTAGCCTTGATCTATCTGCTAAATGAGTTTGTATTTTTTATTGTATTTGCTGACAATTATTGGAACAATCATAAAATGTTGCAGAGAAAAACCTTGTCAGTATAATCAGGTAAGTGTTTAAGTGGGTGGAAAAAAAATCATTCCTTCTTCTTGGTAAGGTTACTTTTGTTTAAGATCCTTGGTCACACATGTGACTTTCTAATACCTTTTAAGTGCCTCTCTGGGGGAAGAGTTCTCTTTGCCCCATGTGAAGTAACAGTTGTGATGCTTTGCCTGAAAACATGCCTCAACTGCAAGTATTTAGTACTTGCCTATGGGAATTTTAATTTGTGTTCTTGCTCTGGGTAAATTTCTGTGCTTGTTTTATTAACCACTTGGATTTTCATGAGCACTAGCCCTCCACAGGTGAATATTGATAAGCAGAAATTAAGAGTTCACTGTATAAAAATAGGTCTAAAGATGTCACCCAGGATGTAGACCATATCTGAGTTTGAGCTTTTCTGCTACAGTAAAATGGTTTGGTTTCTTTTGAGTAGTAGGTATTGGTAGGAGGTTGTAGCTACCAGTTAGCAATGTCCTGCAGGGAAGCTGAAGACTGACAAAAGTATGTGATGTCATCTGTGTTGACAAAATAGTCATGTTGAGTGCATGTCTAGGTAGCAAATATACATATACATGTGTTTATGTATGTATGTATGTCTTTGAAATACCATTTTGTGGATGGATATATATATATATCACTCCATAACAAGAGGATGACATGTTTGAAGGTCCATATCTATTTACCTAAATATTTGCATACTTCAATCCAAAATAAGACAACTATCCATGTCGTTAAAGCCAGGATATTTTAAATTCAAGTAAGTAGTTAAATACATGCCTGATTTTGAACATGGACTTGGGTTCAAATGCAGTAAACTCTTTCATGTGATAGTTATCAGTGACCCAACAGTTTGTTACGATAATGATTAAAGTTGTACTCATGTATAAAACATGTTTGGTTTCTTCTTCTTTGTGATGCAATCACTCTCTCTCTTAAAGCTATCTATGAACACTCTTGTGAGGCTTACCGACACCAAGGAAAGACATCAGGTTTCTTCTACATCGATTCTGATGGAAGTGGACCACTTGGACCACTCCGTGTATTTTGCAATATAACAGGTAATGGCCTAACATTGTCTTCATTGCTTTGTGTTGGCTGTATTGTTATTGAAGTATCATTGTATTCCTGAGAAGACCTCACAGCCATAGTTCTCTCAGTAGGGGGGAAAAAGCAGAGAACTGGTAGAAACTGAAGCTCAGGTCTGAGGAATTTCAAGTAGGACTGATGTAAACGTGATTTTTAAACCAAGTTTGAAGGACTCACCTTGTGTTGCTGCTAGGTGGTGTTTATAATGGTATTTGTACTTATAAAGGGCACCGCTGAAGTATTTTTCATAATAATATAACTTATAATTGTATGTTTATGTTTTTTACTAAAGATGCAGAAACTTAGAGTTCAAACCTTCTTTTGTAACTGAATAGTTTCTCTGCTTTCCTAGAACACTATAATTGGAAATGATCATTAAACGACCTGCACTGAGATAGCTGCACCCTTCTCACTCTGATTTAAGCAAAAATACAACTGCTCATATGAGTGTGCTGCATTTGAGATCCCAGAGAATAAAAACCTTATTTGTCCAGGATATCTATATGGAGGAGAAGGCATGGATGCTCTTTGGAGAAGCGATGCCAAAGAGACAGGTAGCCAAACAAGTGCCTAGCAAGGTGACCTGTTGGTTGAGAATTGTCACCCTTAACGGTTCTGGAGCTTTAAAAAAAAATTTCAGATGAGTGTACCTGTGCAGCAGACTCAGTGGGTCCTCTTTTATATATAGGACTGTTGTCCAAGGGTATGAAAAGATTCCATAGTCCATACTGTGGATTGGGGTAGATGGCAGAGCATCCTTTTGCTTTTTATTTTTTAAAATTGACAGGAGTGTGGCCAGGTGTGGATGAAATAATATTTTATTCCCCATTCTGAACTGCTAATTTTGCTTGAGCTGCTTTGCCACATGTTACCTCCACACTCAGTCCTGAAAACTAAGGACTCTGGATATTTATATTTTATCCTTAATCTCCTTGTACTTAAAGTGCCTCAAATTAAATTTTCATTTTTATTTAATTGAGCAATCATTGTGTTAATTAAATGCACACCAGTTAATTATTAAGTATGTTTTTTATTCAAGTGTAACAAATATTTAATAAGATAAGTCTCCTTCACTGATGTTGGTTCTTGTAAGAGTTGAAACAGAGTTTCACCTTTCTGTCTGAATATCCTTCCTTGATCTCCAGTATGGGAAATATGCTCATTTTTATTATTTATCATATAAATACGTGTGATCAAAACACTGTCAGTTCTTTTTATCTCTGTTGAAGAAGTAGGATTTTTGACAAACTTCTTTTAGAAAGCACCTGCTTTCCTCAAATAAATTTTATCTGGCAGAAATCCAAAAAGCATGTAGGTGATTTTCTCTCTGTCTGTAATGAACTTGCTGACATTCTTATATTATTATTTTATTTTGGTTAGGAGAAAAGTGGAAATGCAGAAAGCTGTGGAAAACTTCCTAGTCTGGAAAACTTTTTTTCTTTTTAGTGTTTCTTCTGTTCTCCTAGAAGTCTTATTTGAGGTTGGGGGTGTGTGTCATTTGTCACAGACTTCTCAGTTACTGCTGTTGAATAAAAGAGGACTGTGACACAGAAGGAAATTGATATTTTACAGCTTTCCAGAGAATTTAAGATACAATTGTGTTATGCTTCTGTATCATCTAAATGTGGTTTGGGTGCCTTAATCACCAGAACTTATTTTCTCTCTGGAAACATACCTTGTTGTTCTGCTGATAAAAATTGTGTATAATAATAGATTAGGTAATATAGGTTATAATAATAAATAGGGTATAATAATAATAGATTAGGTGCAAAGTATTGAAAAAGTAACTCAACTTTATGTACACAGGGGTGGATACTGAATTTGTTATTCTTTTCATGTAACACTTTTGCATAGTATTCTGAAAAGATCAGTGTTTGGGAAAAGTAAAAAAATGTAATTCTGTGTTGTTATATTAGAGACATACAAGGAACAGAGAAAAAAATTCAATGTTATTGCTTGGTGACATAAATCCATACCACATCTCTTGTCAATGGAAAAATGTAGGTGTACAAAAACATGGATGGCTTCCATGTATGAGGAGTCTATAGAAATTTAAAGGACAGTGACAGACTGTCACAGAAAAGCATGGAGCTGATCAGTGGCATAAAATGAACAAACAGGGAATCATTCTTTTTTCATGCTAAACGGAGCTAAGGGGCATTTAAATTATTATATAGCAGGATTTGGGATTGTTTTATTTCTTTCATTCTTCCTGATGCAATGAATAATTCAACTTCAACCTTGCAACCATAGAACATCAAGGAGAGGAAAAAAACAATAAAATAGGTAGGAAAAAGCCCCAGTCTTGCCTGATAGGTTCAGAAGGTGCAATTAAACATGGAAGTTTAGTTGCATCTCCCAATTCAGGCAGTTGTGAGGCAAAAATCACTGGGAAACCAGAATGAGTTTCAGGGCAACCTTTTGCCTTCCCTGGGTGTCTGTTCAGCCCCAAAGGCAGAGTTGGGCTCATGTGCTAAATGAAGCTTTGCTTTTACTCAGTCTGGCAGTGCCTTTTGTGTACAGTTCAAGCAGCAGTAACCTGTATGCCCAAAACACGTTCAGGCTGAAGAATTTTGAAGTGGAATGGAAAATCTGAGGAAATGACTCATTTAGTGCTTTTAAAAGTTAGAGGTGCAGTGAGCTAATGACTTCTGGGAATTACAGTGCCTTGAATCTGTTCATCTGCAGGATGAACTCAAAGGAATCAGATCATCAGAAATGAGCAGTATCATTGCATTTAGAGAGGAGTGTTCTTCCTTAATGATCACTGATAATAGTTTGAAATCTTTTCTAATTTAGCTGTTTATTTGAACAAATAGGGACCTTATTTGTAGCCAGCTCTTAACCAGGACAGATTAACACCAGCTTTCTCACATAGTGGTGTCTGGTTATAGGCATCCAATGTGTGATGTGGATATGGGGAGTATAAACTTCACAAGTTAATTTGTTGTGTCTGTGGTTCCAGTGATCTCTCTGCAGCCTGTCAGCTTTAACAGCCTCCAGATGCATAAAAATTCTGAGAAACCAGAAAATTGCAATTGTCTGTGTTGAGAGGAAATTGGACAATCATACAAAGACAAAAAAGGAGAGAGAAATAAGGGAAAGGAAATTTTACAGGGGAAAAAAAAAAAAAAGAAAAAAAAAAGAAAGGAAAAAAAGCATCAGAAAAATAAAGCCAATTTTCAGCTTAGCAAGAAATTTAACAGTCGAGTGTCACAGGCTATCTGCTGCACCAGAGTGGGTAAATATATTTATTCATTGTCTGGAGAAGTGGCTGAAAAAACAAGGTGACAAAAATTATAGGTGACTTGCAGTTATTTGAGTTGGTCAAGAAGGAAGGAATGTGTGTGAAGCACTTTAGGGAGATTTTATCTTGAAGGCTGCTTATTTCTAATAAATAAAATACATTGTTGAAATAGAAGTTTGTCAGGAACAGTAAAGTACCTAATTAAAGGCACAGAAACATATAAAAGTATATAAAGATATATGAAGATATAAAAGAGAGCTTAAAAGTAAATAATCCAGGGCTGTTTAGATTGGAAAGACCCAGAGAGAATGGGCCACAATGACAGAAGATGTTCATCTGCATTTTCTTACAATAGGATTGAAGAGACAGTTCATTGGCAGTTGAAAGAAAACAAACTCAAAACTAGATTTAAGAAAAAAAGACAGCACCTTATTAACATAATGTTTTCTTCACCTTATATATCCATTATACACAAAGCAAAGTCACTTTTACAAGGAAATTAACCAATTGTAAGCAGCAATGAGGAATCTATACCAAATATGCATTGTGTGTGAGAAGTGAACCTGGTGTGTGTGCCCAAACCATGACTGTAGGATGCTATAAACTGAGTATTTGTGTGGGTCCATTTATTTTTAATTTGGTATAATTTCATTCAGTGCAGTGCAAACATAGCTAGTGTGCTTCCAGGGCCATCTGCATAAGAATATGAACTGTCTCTCCTTGCTTTACTCGGATTCTCCCATCATCCATGGTGCTCAATACTCAGTTTTTTTGCATAAAGTACAGAGAAAATGTATCCTATCATGCTTTGGGGTAATGAACAACCACCAGCTCTGAGAAAGAAATTTTCCCTGTAGGCCAATTGTTTGATAATTAGCCCAGTTGAATTAATTAATCTTCACTTCCCACTGAAGTGATTGATAACAATCAATACAGAAAATGGCTAATGGACCCTCTGAACCTCTGGTCTGGCAGTCTTTCTATCATTTTGAGGTTTATTCTTTTTCTCTTGTTGCTTAGAAATCTATTGATCTGTCTGGAGTGCTACTGAACTACTAATAATCATATTCTCCAGTGAAAAGTCTATAGAGATGCAAAGTACATCCATGTACTTGTTCTGCTGCCAGGTATGGAAAGTGCTTGTAATAATCTTTCCTCATCTCCTTCAGAGTAAATTTTGCCCTTGATATATGAAAGCCTTGCTAGCAGTACATGTGAGTCATTCTGTCACTGTGCTTCTTTACTGATGCTGTTTAACTGTATGCAGACCCTGGGCTGTCAAATCAATAATGCTTAGAAATTGCCATGACTAAATCAATGGCTATTTTGATCTTAGCCATGTTTTTGGACAGTCCTTTTTTTTTTCTTTTATCCTTTTTTTGCCTTCCCTTTTTGCCTCCAGGGATGCAGATGGGGGAAATACAAGTTCTTAAGTCCTTATTCTAGGTCCAAACTGCTAGTCCAAGATCTGTTTTCTTCAAACTGCTGTAATAAAAAAAATATTAATGAACAAGAATAAATCTCTCCTTTCTGCAGATCATCTCCGTTTGTTGTCTCCTCTCAAAATGCAAATATTGCTTATTTTTCTGATGAAAGCAAAGTAAATCTCTCTCTGTTTCAGAAAACTGTTTCATTTAAATTGTGTTTAAATCTCAAAGTAAAGCATTCTAAGAAAATATGAAAGAGATCACCAAAGTTATACATGTAGTAATTTTAAAAATTGCCTCTAGCCTTTTTTTTTTTTCTTTTTTTTTTTTTTTTTTGGTCACTCAGCTAGAAATGATCAATATTTTATTCTTCCATATCGTACATATTCCATGGCATGTAAAGAGGGTTGAATTCAGGAGGATACAAGTTGTGTTTGTAGCTGAAGTGTCTAAATAAAATATCCACTCACAGTATGATACAAGAAAATACTGTAGCAGTTCACCTTTATTACACACATTGTTGTAAATAAGGAGTGGACTGGACTACAAGAGATAGGGACTGCTACAAAGCAGAGCTGGCTGGACCTCAGTCTTTGCAGTAGGGATCACCATTGATGTTCCCCAAAATAATTGTGGAATCGGTGGTATTATTTTACATGGCATCCACTTTTTCCTTGGTTGCCACAAAAGAATCTCAGTTCCTTGCTCAGTGCATCAGTATGTAATTTATTAATCCATCTTCCCCAAGATGTCACTTTTTTTTTCTTTGTATGGCAATTACATATACAGAAGTCAGCACATGATTCAGCCCTTGAAATGTTTCCTGTTTCACGCTGTAGTTCTAGTTATAAATTTCTGGTTTGAATTTTTCATAAAATATTCCAGAACTTTGTAAGATGAAGAGTGTTAAGTGATTATATTATGTCAAAGGCATTGTGCTATCAGCAGCTGCCTTGCTGTTTTCAACAAAATTGTCAGGTTTCTGATGGGCATCACAGCAGAAGTCCTGCAAATCTTCACTATCACATTTCCAGGAGGGCACCAAGGAAGTTTTAGTAAAGAAGAACATAACTAGATATTTTCCTCTAACTTTTCCCTTTTAACCAAGAGTTACTGCAGCTTAATCACTCTCCTGCCACATCTGCAGTGCTCACAAATAAGCTGCTGCTCACGCCAGCTGTCTCAGTGAGAGGTGGATTCATTTGTCCCAGACACGGGTGTCTGGTGTCATGTTGGAAACCTGCAAATGTCCTGCCCAGCCTCCTGGTGCTTCATAAGAAGAATAGCAGATCTCCTGTGGACTCCTCTTCTTGTCTGCCAGGCTCATGCAGATCTCTGAGACATCACCAGACATTATGAAATGGCAGAAAAGTAATTATGTGAGTGTCCCAAAACTCACCTCACATGAAGGAGACTGAATGAGAGAAAGCTGCACTGTTGTCACAAGTGCAGCAAGAAAAGCATCTGTTTTGCACTAGCAAGTTCAGGGACTGCCTCTTCAGGAGTCAGTGAACTAAAGCTGATTGTGTAAGGAATTGTCTTTTCATATTCTTTGTGGGGTGGATGTTGGAGCCTCTGGGTTAAACTGCCACTGCAGCTCAGAGCAGGACAGTGTTCAAGGAGCAGAGCCTGACTTTTGTGTGGCTTAGGTACAGCTTTCAGAGCAATATTTGGCATTCAGTCTAGAGCCTCATAAAACACATGCATTATATGAGCTCTCAGAACAAATTTTCTCTCTCTCATGTAGCATTTACCGTATGTTTGGCTTGTTGGCAGTTTAATCAGTCTGAATAATCTTGTTTTGTGACAAACCTCCTAAATCACAACGGAGTGATGCAGTTTGTATGGGTGAAATGTGCTCCACAGAGATATTTCGAGTTGAAGAATAAAAATGAGAATTAGACAATACAGAACTCATTGAAAGCCAGTTTTCCAGCTGCTCTAATTTCCCACAATTTAATTTGTGTGCTGTCAGAAGCAACTTGGAGGCTTCCAGCAAGATGATGGAACGATGGGTGAGGCTAAACAGAGGGTCTAAAATGTGCTGAATGCATTGCAGCCCCATGCTGTAAAAAAACATCTCCTAGGACCAAATACAGGCAAGCATAATATCCTGGTAAATTGGACCATTAAATAAAACTGCAAAGTCATAAAGCTGTACCATTACCCTGAAATTAAAGCATTGTCACCTTTGAAATATAGAACAATTTAACAAGCATTTAGGAAATCTTTTCAAGGCTGCACTTAACTATTCCAGGTTATACAGTAGGAGATGTGGCTACATTCTCCTACTGGGTTTTGAACGACTATCAGCTTGTATGTGATTTAAAATTTTACCAAGCTGAGACAGTAATAAAATAATAAAGTAGAATAATAGAAGGTAGAACTAACAGTGACCTTTGTCTGGAGAGCAGCTTTTTCATTCTCACTGTAAATTCGCAAGTGCAGGGAGAGCTCATTAAGTTGAGTAAACAGGGAAAAAAAAAACAACACAGTATGGACGGATATAAAAAAACTGTAATGTGTCTGTTGAAATAAAGGAAAAAATATCCGTATCTATGTAGTTTAACAGTTTCCAGATGCTAGAAATGTCTAGAGGAGCTAGTGGAACTCAGCTTGGTTTGCATCTGTGGTTACAATGTCACTGTCTAAAAATACAAAAAAAAACAAACAAAAAGAATAAAGTTGTCTTTTATTTTCTTTTTTCTTTTTTCTTTTATCTTTTCTTTTCTTTTCTTTTCTTTTCTTTTCTTTTCTTTTCTTTTCTTTTCTTTCCTTTCCTTTCCTTTCCTTTCCTTTCCTTTCCTTTCCTTTCCTTTCCTTTCCTTTCCTTTCCTTTCCTTTCCTTTCCTTTCCTTTCCTTTCCTTTCCTTTCCTTTCCTTTCCTTTCCTTTCCTTTCCTTTCCTTTCCTTTCCTTTCCTTTCCTTTCCTTTCCTTTCCTTTCCTTTCCTTTCCTTTCCTTTCCTTTCCTTTCCTTTCCTTTCCTTTCCTTTCCTTTCCTTTCCTTTCCTTTCCTTTCTTTTCTTTTCCTTTCTTTTCTTTTCCTTTCTTTTCTTTTCCTTTCTTTTCTTTTCCTTTCTTTTCTTTTCTTTTCCTTTCTTTTGAAAAATCTTCATATTGTAGAATAGGAACAGTATTTGAAGCCCCATTTTCCAAAGCCAGAGGTAGGTCTCTGCAAATGCATGTGCAAGTCATGGAGCTAAGTTGCAGACAGCTGTTGCACTGCTTTCTAGCTGTATGGATCTGTGTGGATGATCAGATTACAGCTACTTTTTTCTACATAGTTTCTGAGGCATACCTGAAATGCAGGTTCCCAAGTTGTTGCCAATAGTCTTCAGAGAACGTGCTGATAGAGCTGTAAGCTTAAAATTCCTTGATCTCATTCTGAGGCAGACAGCTGTGTTCTGGGAGCAGCCCTAGTGAAACTTATGCATGTGAATTTGAGAAAATAGTTTGATCTTTTTCTAAATGCTTCCAGGTTTCAGGAGGAGAAAATGGTGGTTGAATAAAGCCCAAGACTTGATCTGAATGGTGAGGGTCTTTAGAAGAAAGGATGTTAAAGGTGTGGATTTCTGATCTGTGAAAGCAGGTGCTTGTGGTTTTGCTATTGTTTTGGAATTATCCATGAATTTTCTGCCTTCCAGCTCTTAGTCACTTCTGCTTCAGGGCAGGGGGGATACCAGTGTCAGCTCTCTCACTCTGTTTAAAGCAAACTGAAGTTTAAATCCTTTTCAGGCTTATTTGCTGAGTGCAAACAAAGGGTTGTCCTTTTGAAAGAAGGAACTTTCTCTGCTTTTTTACTGCCATGTGAATGTAATCTCTTATTCTTCTACCAGGTTGTGTGTGACTTTGTGGACATTACCTTGCTTTTTATGCCTCATGCCCCTCTTTCTAAAATGGAAGTACTTATTCATTTCCTGGGAAGTGGGAATAAGCGTGGCTGAAATGGTTGAATCTCTTTCTTTTCCTCCTCTAACATTGTTGTCACCAGTTCTTTCGTCTTGAGTCTTCAGTGTGTTGGGCAACCCTTGTAATCTGAAGGCTTCCTTCAGACTCCAAGCTTTTAAAGCCTCTTTCATTGTGTTTTCATTTTTTCTTTTTTCTCCTTTTTGCTTTGTTGAAAATAAAAAAGATAGCAGAAGATGTATTTCTCTGTGGTCTTTCTACACCAACTGTGCACTGAGAAAAGAAACAAACTTTTGAATGGTGATTGCTTCTACAGTCTCAGAGGTGTGCTTGCTGGTGGCTCTGAATTTCAGTAGATCAGTGAGCCAAACCTAAGTATTTTTGGAGATATATTTGCTGATGATTACGTTTACTTCAAAGATAGAGCATAAAGGGAATCTTTAAAGTGATCAGCAAAGCACAGATCTGATCTGTAAAAGTAACAAGTGTAACAGATCAGTCGGGTAGTTTAGGAAATGTCTAAAGTATTCTGGAATTCTTTCCTTTCTCTGCTATCCTTACATACTTTCTAAATCACAATTACTCTGAATACAGAAAGAAATCTAATTTCTTTTTCTCTCCTTTTGGAAACATGAGGATGGAAAATCTGCAGATAGCTTCTTATTTCTGAAAGATCCCATGGCAGAATAAAGTTCTGGAATGTCAAAGTTCAGATTTCACAGGGACAGATGAGTTCAGCTGTAATGATGAAAAGAGCACTGAAAATTAATGAACAGTCAGAGAGGAAAATAAGAGAAAGACCCATTGCATTACACTTACTTACTGAGTCCTTATCACTGACATTATGTTTGTTGGTGTCTTATCCAGCCTCATTTAAAACATGTCAATTAATTACATTTCCAGTACTTCTCGGGAAGAATGCTTTATGCCATGCTCCTTTTAATAAGTTTTTTTATTAATCCTTTGTTGCTCCTAATTAGTAGGTTTTGATGCCTTTGGCTATTTTGGGTACCAGCACAGCACCTTTCGTGGTGTGCAAGTCCACAGCCTGGAAAGCACAGTGGTGTTCCCAACTCTGAAACTGTAGTGCTAGGCTGCTGTACTTCCTGAGCATTGAGAGCATTGATTTTATTGCAATCTCAAAATTATATTAATAATATATATCAATAATTCTCAGTGGGGAGGAGCTTATGACTGCCCATCTGGAATGTCAGCAAAGACTTTGTTCCATTGTGTCCTGGTTTTGTGTTTTACTTACAGTCACTTCATGCTGTTTAGTAGATTTTTCATTGTGGGCAAGGGTTAAATTTCTGCCAGCTTCAGTAAAAGTTAGCTTGCCCTCAACTGCTTCTGAAAAATCTGTTCTGTTGGTGTCAGTCCTTGAGAAAACAAGAAAAAACAGAAAGTATCTGGCTGGTAAGAATCACTGCTTTCAGGTGTACAAGATGTGTGTTAAGTCATTGAATTATATTGTGTTGGAAGGAATATATGTGCAGGACTGTGCAGGGTATTGTACTGTAGTTGTTGACTGTGATTACAACTACTGGGACAAGTTTCACAAGAAATAATAATGTTATACTTCTTGTGATTTTAATCTAACTTTTGTGTATCACACATTACAGCAGTGTTTCTTTGAGCTCAAACTCAAAGGGTCCACAAGCAGAATCCTGGACTCAGCAAGAACCCCAGAATTACAGATCTATGAGCAAACCCTTTCTGTTTACCATCACAGAAATTATGTGAGTTTTGAGAGGGGAATATATGGTTTGCTGAGTGTAAACTGTCCTTACAATTAATGCCATACATTACTGGGTGAGTAATTTCTCCTTAACTTTCAGCCAGATCTTGAACAGACCTCTTTAAATAGTCTCCAGATGGTTATTGTTACTTGCCAGTCATCTGAATGCCTCCGTAATGACAATCCATTAAATCCTCTGAGTGTCTTTGCACAGATAGTCCATTTAGGATTTTTATACACCTATTAGATTTCTGTTGGAGTAATCTGTGGGATATTTGTAGCTCAATGAAAAATACTTTAACTGCTGTGCACTGAAGTGGCCAGGAAGATACAGGGCTCATCATGCCAGCACATTGGGGAGTACCCAGAAAGCTCATGCTCTTCAAGAACTCAGACTCTTGAAGAGTTAATGTGATAAAACCATCTGAACACTTAAATGCAAAGTTTTTAAGATTGATTTAAAAGGATCCAGTTCAGCATTATCCAGGGTCTCCCTGGTGAAGCATGAATAACAGAATAGAAACCTTTTGTCTAGATCTTGCCTCTTTTCTCTGTAACTGTCCATAGGTTTCTGCAAGTGAGATTGAAAACTTCCCCTCATCAAATAACTGAAATTTACTTCCTGAAAATTTGGACTTGTCACTATCTTGTATCATCACTAGGCAAGCAGTGTTTTTGATTAGAAGGGAATTTACTGGATGTGACTCCTAGTGAGATTTACTGGGTATTACTGGGTATATAATTTGCTGGATGTGCCCCTGATGGAGCACATGCAGAGTTCAGTCCTGTGAATCCTCATTAAAGAGTTTGCCTTTTACTCTGGGTCAGTATGGCACATTGGCTGTTCAGGCTGTCCTTGTTGCTGTGGCACCAGAACCAGCTGGGAAACAGCTTCCCTGCTAAGCTAATTGCTTTTAATTGTGATGATCTCCTTATTAGGCCTACCCCAGTACTGCTCATGGGCTGGGTTGTTATGGTTCAGGTTGGGTTTAAACCTAGATTTTACCTTCAAAATCCTTTGCTCTGCCAGTAAATCAAATGAAGGAGATGAGAATCAGCTCCCCAGCATGCAAAAGCATCAGCATTTACAGTTAACTACAGATGCCAAGTCATATGTTGCTTTGTTCCATCATCTGAGCAGAGCATTACTCACGTTACATATAGAAAAATCTGGAAACTGAGTAAAAGGAGTGATCTGTCTTCTAGCTGGGCAGTAAGAACATTCCTCAGTTTTAGCTTTGTGGCTCCTGTGTCTGGTGAGTTTGTGCTACCTTATCAGCTACTGTTCTGTGCTGTATGTTATGTGCTTTCAGGTACAGCTGTTTGCAAAAAAAAATGTTACTCCTATGTGCCACATTAGTATGTCTTTCCAGATGAAAGGGCTCTAACTCCTTTCAGATACCTGGTAATAGAAGAAGCTGAAGATCTTCCATGGTTCCTGGGAAGTTTGCTGTTTCTCTCTTCCTCGGTGGGCTCTGTAGTGTTTGCTTGGTCTGGTTCAGTGAGAAACAGGGGTGTGGGCTACACTGACCAGTAATTGGTCTTCATCACAAAGTGGCTTTTTCAGAGTCCAGAGTCCTGCTGATGCTCTCTCTGAAGCAGTATAACATTAGATTTCAATCCTTTTTTTTTTTTTTTTTTTTTCCCCTGCCTGTTGCAAGTTTTCTGCTGTTAACTTCCCATTCAATCCTTTTTCATTTAACAGAAGATAAGATCTGGACTTCAGTGCAGCATAACAACACAGGGCTGACCAGGGTCCAAGGAGCTGATCCAGAGAAGCCATACACCATGTCCTTTAACTACAACAGCAGTGCAGAGCAGCTCGAAGCCATGATAAGCAGTGCAGAGTACTGTGAACAGGAGGCAGCTTACCACTGCAGAAGATCACGTCTCCTCAATACCCCAAGTAAGTGCTGTGATCCCAAATCTTTCCTGAGCACTGTCACTGATCAGAAAAAAAAGGAAAAAAAAAAAAAAAACCAAGTCAAAATTAATAGTAGCAATACAGAACAGGGTGAAAAGTCTCACTTTCTTGGATGCCACTGGGCAGTGCTTGTCCTCTGCAAGAGGGTCAGAGGTCTGCAGAGGAGCTTCCACTCTGTAAGTTCATGTGTACTAATGCTCTTAAAGCTTCTACAATGGAAACTGAGAAACTACTAAAAACTACTGTGTTTAACTGATGGTAAATGGCTGTGTATATTATTTTACAGTTTTTTACTCTATATTAAAGATAGAAAGAATCCAGATTGCTCTAGACTCTTAGAATGTTTCTAGAGAAGAGGGTTGCACCCTCTTCTGAGTCCCACATGCCTGAATATGATGTCTAAGGTGCTTGGTAGTACAGTTTCTGGAGCAAAACTAATTTTCCCTTTGTGGTAAAGGGGAAGGTTTTTTCCCTGGTTTAATGTACCAGCAACAAGAAACAAGAGGGTCTGATTAATTTGTGTCTCTCTGTGGTACCAAGTTTCCAATGACTACTCAGGATGGCTGCCTTTCATTCAACTATTTCTTAGGTTTGAGATTTTACATTTGCTTATCCAGAGAGATGAATAACTTTAAGGGCAGACTTCTGAATGTCTTCAGAGTCTCATCTGGTTACTTGCAATGTCTGCATGGTCCTGGTGATTCTTTGATTATTGGCATCTCTTGAATTTCTTAGTAAGTTAGAAGAAATTCCACTGAAAGCCTTAAAAGGGGATCTTGGAATGGAAGCTCCTAATGTGTTAAAATACATTGCCTAGTGAGATGCATATATATAAAAAAAAATAGTGATAATCTTCTGTAAATTGACAGTACATAGCTTTAGCCCCAAAGCAGGATAATTAATCTACCAACTGGCAGACTGGCTAAGATGATTCCTGACAACCAAAGTTGTGAATCTTGACTCCTCAATGGAGAGGACATGGGGATGGTGTCCAGCAGCCCAGCTTGCATTCTTGTAGCTGCTGCAGTGCCACTCTTGGCCTGACAGTTGACCACACAAGAACTGCACAGATCTGAACTCTTTAATACAACTCCAGCTGATTAATCAGAAAAAAGAAATGAAATCCAGTGCTACACATGTGGTAGACACTATATTTTTTCCTCTTTTTTCTTCTTTTTGTATGGTTTTTTTATGCTTTTTAATTACAGTTTCAATTTTTCATCCTGAACTTTCTCAATATCCTAAGGCTGTAACTTGGGCA
Source organism: Heliangelus exortis (assembly GCF_036169615.1). Lineage (NCBI taxonomy): Eukaryota > Metazoa > Chordata > Aves > Apodiformes > Trochilidae > Heliangelus > Heliangelus exortis. The sequence continues at coordinate 13,759,435 of NC_092427.1, forward strand.
ACATGTGGCACATACTGAAAAATAAGTTGTTTGAGTTGCTGAAATTACAAGGTACAATCATAATGTGTTCTTATCTGAGAATTGTGTTTTTAAATGATAGAAAGGCAGTTTTTCCCTGAGGTCTTAAATAGGAGTAGTAGTTGATACTAATTTTGGGATAAACTGCTGCTACATTATCAAAGAGCTTAGAGAGCCAGTGGTGCTGAACACGATTGATGTCTCGTAGATTTCCAAAGAATTTTCATTCATAAACTGGAAGATGAGCTACAAGTGTGAATAACTACCAGGGTGTTTTGCTGGACTGACTGCAGAAGGTTCTCACTTGTGTTGTTTATGCCCAGAAGTAGCTGGAGGAAGTTTGATTTGGGGCCAGAGTAACAGAACAAAAGTCAACACTTGTTTTTTTTTTTAAATTCAGCCTAGGCTTTTGGATGCCTGAAGCACTATGTTCTTTCTGAGTTGCCAGGTCATCATAATCTGTAATTATGGTTAATGAACCACACTTCAGCTCATCCTTCAGAAGTCAATGTACAATGCACATGTATTGATTGCAAGGCTGCATTTGTAGGCCAGCAGGAAACATTACATGACCTAATCCAGCCTGGTGAGCATCTCTACTCGTTAATACTTCTGGACTGAGCCCAGAAGTGAATGCTTGATGAAAAGGCATCTCCCAAAGGTACATCTGATCTTGACAGAGCTATAAAAGTTCCCCTTACTGCAAGGAATCTAATCCATTTCTGAGCTTTCTCTTGTTTTGGCCTTTGTTCTTTTTTTTTTTTCTCCCAAGGAGATGGAATACATTATTAGGATATCTCAGCTGGTAGCACCAAAGCCCCACATCCTTGTCACGTTTTATAGAGAAAAAAAACATTTCTTTTCCTTTTGCATTCATAACAGTACTCTTCAGCAAAGATGTATCTTGTTACATAGCAATTTTGGCTTTGACCTGGGGAAAAACAGAAAAAATAGATGTGACTGGCCAAGGGGACAATCACGGCACTTTGAGCTGTCTCAGAGAAACCAAGGGAGACTCCTGGTTTGCATGGAATTGTCCCAGTTTGTATCAAGGAATTAGTCTCTCCACTCTTCCTACTACCTCTTGCCCTGAAGACACAAGCATATCCCCAGCAGGTGTGATTCAGCATAGTCTCCCTGTTGAGTTGGTTGGATTTACATCTACAATGTGTCAGACATGCAATCTGGCAGTTGGCAAAGGAGTTTACTCATCTCCACCTCCTGCTGTCTGGAACAGCCTTATCAGTTCTCACTGTCATACTATGGCTTAGCTGCAAGCATGTCTTTGAAAACTAAAATTAAATTGCCCCAAACTGCATTTTTGTACATCTCTGCCATCAGATAGATTTTCAGGACATTTGTGAACATCAGAATAGATATCTATTCATTAAAGGAATAAATGGCTTTCTCATGATGCTGACAAATGAAACTTAAAATTTATGACCAATAATTTTAAGTCTCTTGGGACTTCTCCATGCCTGCTGGAGAGAGACTCACATAACTGGAGCAAATCTGGCAGTTTGCATTAATTAGGAAAGTCAACCACACTCTTAGCAGAAGATTGCAGACTGTACCACCTCCTCATCCTTAGAAGCAGAGACCAAGACAAGCTAGCAGGAGAGAAGTGTGCTACCTCTGAAAGTGCTGTCTTGATTCTGGGCATCTGAAAAGAAAGACTCCTGGGACTCTGATTTCCCTTCTTTGTGGTGCATCTCAGTTAATACCTAGGAAAAGGGTATGTGCACAAGGATAGGTGCATGTGTGCATGTGCATGTTTAATTAAACTGTTGACATATAAGATGTTTGAAGGTACAAAAACACTATTAACTGAGTAGGCCCTTGGCTATGACTGAATTTGCTCATTTTTCTAGAAGCAGTGGGTGTACTCAAAGGCTTAACATTTGGAAAGCTGCCTCACATCCACCATATCAAGGACTTAACACACTGACAGCTTTATCAGTGGCAGGATAGCTTGCTTTACAATACTTGGCTGACAGTCTGTCAAGTTCATAACACATTTGTGTAGGCAAGGACTGAGAAAAGATCAGTCCTGGAGCAAAATCAAAGAAATAGAAATGACTTCAGGTGGTGTTTTTTCCCCCTGCCTTATTTATTTTTTCTTTTTCCAGTAGAATTCCTGTGCCATGTCACGTCAAGCTCTGATTTCAAACATCCATCCTAAACTGCACACCTCTTCCCTGAACTTTCTGCCTGTCCCTCTTAGGATCTGTCAGTTCCATATTATATGACTTGCACCAAGGTTATCAACTCTTCTTCTCCCCTCTGCCTCCTAGCTAGACTTATGTCTTGGTGCTGAGGTGTACCATGTGCTGCCTCCAGGTCTGTGACCCCTTACACCAGAGACCTGGTTGCCCTCACATGTGAACCACTGTATTTGCATGTTATACCTCTGTTATTTGAGGGAAAGATGGAGTGCTTCCTCACAGCAGGGAGCCTCTCCTGATTTCTGAGTTGAGATTTAATTCTGCTGCTGAGACAGTTCAGTAGTGGTTGATCTATGCCCTGTATGTTGCTAGGGCTCTTCATCTGTGCAGGCTCTCTCTTTGGTTCCAGATGAGATCTCCAGTCATGTCAGAACATAAGATGCTAAAATATGACCTGCAGGGTCCTGCCTTCAGTAGTGGCTGCTGGAGAGGTGCAGCTTAGAGTATGAAGACTGATTTTTAGCACATCCCTTGGCATGTTCCTATCACCAGCAGCTGCTCTGTTAAGGGGATTAGAGTTTACACAATTGCCAATCCCTTTTAGTATCTACCATGGATCTGTTGCCTATAAATTCGTGTAATCGCTTTTTGAACTTTATTATATTGTCTACTTCTGCAGCCTCCTAGAAAATCAAGCTCCAGGAGTTCCTTACTTGCTGCATACAGAACTTTTTTTTTTTTTTTTTTTTTTTTTTTTTTTTTAATGTGTTTTAAACTAATGTATTACTCAGTGTACTGAGTTCTGACATTGCAGGATGTGGTGAATCACAGTTCTGCACTCATCCAGTGCTTTTATAGAGCTTTTAATTGTCCTTGGACCTTCACTAGCTCTAATATTTTATTCATCAGCAATGGCCCACAGGTGTTTTGAGGTGTGGTTTGCACCAAGGTTTCCTATAATGGGGACACCACTTTATATAAATGCTATAAAACCACTTTATATAAACTTTATGGAGAAAGAAGTGTGAAACCTGAGTTCTGATGAAGTTTTTTTACGTAGATGTACCATGAGGTGACATAAAAGACCTGTAACAAGCAGTCTTTTACCATTGGGGTTTTGCCCACTATTATTTTATGCCTTTCAAATATAATTTTAATTTTATCATTACAGGTACTTTAAGTTGTTATTGCATTGCCAGGAGACTATTTGTCATTGCACAAAATAACTTTAAATTGTTATTGCATTACCAGGAAACTATTTGTCATTGCACAAAATAATGGAACAGGGCAATCTGCCCCCAAGAAGTGGTTCACATTGAAGGGAGTAGTGGATAGGTGCCAGGTGTAGATTGTGTGTTGTAATTAATTGTAGGTAATTAGAAACCCTTTCTTGAGAATGATTGACTTGCCATCTGTGTTTCCACCACCACACCTTGTTTCTCCTGTCCAAAGTGTCAGTGCTGACAGCTTCTCACAAGCACAATTTTAGATAACTTGTGCCATATTTAGAGACTTTTGAACAGAGTTCAGCACAGTAATGCAACATTCCCCTTATTTGTAGGGAGAGATTTAGAGGCTGGTTTTAAAGATGCTCCATTGTTAGCAGTGTGCAACAGATTATAATACAGGTGGTCTAAGCAGAATGAAAAAGCCGGCTGCTTACTTGGCATCTAGCATGTGTGCACCTGTGAGTAATGGCAATATCATTATCCCAATTTCTGACCCTTTACTTCCCTTGCCATATACAATCCCTCCTGACTGGCAGGGAGTTAAAGTGTGCTGTAGCTGCCAAAGAAGGAATGGCAGCTGCTTGCAGTACTTCTCCTCTAGTCCTGTTGCGCTTCTCGGAGATTGCAATGCAGCCAAGAAGCCGAGCCATGGGAAGAAATTCCTGGTCAGTCATACACTGGGTGGCTTCTAACCCAGTGGGAGGAAAGTGTGCTACCTCCTTGAGCCCTGCTGCAGGAGAGGACAGGATTAATGTTACCTGGCATACTTCTGGAGTGACACCAGAAAGGCTCAAGTCTCCTGTGACTCCTTCAGTGAGCACTGGAGCACCATTATCTGTGTCTGCTTCAGGCACAGGGTGTCGTGCTTTTAAGGAGTAGTGAATAAGGAGCATGCATGGGCAATTCCTTTTTGTTCCTGTGGAATAAGTCTATAATACTTCTGCTGTCACTGGAAATTGTGGTTGTGTTTTTTTCTCCCTTGAATTACTATTTTATTTTTTTTTTAATTTGGGAATTATACTTCTATTATCTTTTGTTCTTTTTTTATAGTCTACCTAGAAAAGTAATTTGCCTGAATAGACCTGACATGGAAAGTACTTCTTCCAATATACAGGAAGCATGTATTGGGGTTTCAGTGAAGACATAGGACAGGGAGATGAAATGTAAACCTAGACAACAGAATTTGAGCCTGGAATCTGGAATTTTGTGAGCTGTTACTGCTGTAAGGAGGTCAGTGCTGCGAACTGATGCTGCAAGATGTAATCCAGTAGGTTGGGACTTCTGTTCCCAAGGAACCTCTGGTTTGGAGTGAAGCTAATCACATCTGTTTGTCAGCCTGTGAAACTTATGGGATGGCATAAGTGCTTCTACCACAAACGCTTGAGTTCAGGGAATTCAGCAGCCCAAGTAAGAGTTTGGAAATTGATAGTTTTATGAGACACACATGTGCCAGAAACATAGCCTAATGACACCTCTGACTTGAGAAACCCAATTGTATAAGCTATTTTTACACATAACTTGATTTTTTCGGGCCATCCCAGCCATCATTCCCTTCATCATGTGCAGTGATAGTCTTTTTTACTCAGCGTATTGTTAACAGTAAATAAATAATGGCAATTAGAACCAAACAGCTAATCCATGGCTTGTTATATTAATGGGTCATTAGCTATGACAGCAACCTGTCCACCATTCAAGAAAGCAAGCAGGACTGCTGCCTGAGCAGAAAAGTGTGCCTTCTCCCTCATTAGAGCCACAGCAGGGGGTGTGTTCTCATAACACTTCCATTTATCTGCTTTGTGCAGCTGTCCTACTTTGAGCATCTTGAGCAGCATTAGACACAAACTGTCTCACTGACACTAAACCAATTTCTTAGTCAAATTTGGGCCAGTGGAGAGAGTGATGTGTTTGGAGTCAGGAGAATAGAAAATGTAGTAAGTCGAAGAGTTTTCAACTAACCTCTTCTACCAAGATGCCACGTGAGTGAAGAAATTTATGTTTCTATTAACATTGTCTTTGAGGACAGCAAAGCATTTGGTTATGTGTTCTCTCAGTTTAATGTGTATGTTGGGTTCATTTGACTCTCATACAGATTTGAGGAAGTATGTGCAAAGTACATGCAAAGCCAAGGTACTCACTGAAAATCAGATGTGATAGAGCAAGTGAATGGGACAGAGCCCGCATGCTTTGGTTTTGCTTTAATCTGACCTATCCAGGAGAGCAGAGGTGTTAGGAGACTATACATGGAATAAACAATGGCATAATTTAATTTCATAATGTAATTAGGAGAAAAGAAAATGTAAGCAAATGGAAAAAGAATTCAAATCTTACTTAGATATGCTCAGACTCATTGCATGTACATCTTTAGGCCAGGAATTCTACCCCCATTACATTGTGAAGACAGCCTATGGGAAATGTATTCACTATTTTTGAAAGTGTGACAGCAAATGGGAAGAAGGGGAAAAGAAGGAAAGAAGGAAGAACACAGGGGAAAATAAACCATGAGGGTCAGCAGAGGCTGTGTTATCATCATACTCTGTGCTTGTGTTCAAACAGCAACAGAGCAAGAGCCTTCCCTAAGGCTATTTAGTTCAACATTTTTTGTATGTGAACCATATGATGTTAAGGGGAACATGAAAATATCTCTTCTGTCTTCTACTCTCCTTTGTAAAAATATCTCAAATTATAGAGTGAAAGCAAGCATGCTTGGAAAAAAAAATCTGCAAACCTTTGAGGGGAAAAAAGTTTTGTACTTCTGCATTTAAAGCAAGTGAGAATTATTTAGCTCCCTCCAACACAGATTGCTTTAGGGACAATCAGATTTGACTGAGACTTGTCAAGTAGCTAGAAAGTTGTGCTGACCTGGAAGAAAACAACCCTTTTCAAATCCATTTTTGTTATCTGCTGGGCCAGAAAGACTGAGAACACAAATGACAAAGATTTTGAGCCTGAATTTGTTCAAGACCTCTTTTATAGCAGAAAGGCTCAGACTTAGAGGAGACTTGTTTAGCCAAGGGGTGTGTTCCTGTCTTAGCTGCTCAGGACTCAAAGCAGCAAGTGTCGACTTTGCTCTCAGGAGCAGAATTCAAAAATCAATAATGCTTTTTTATTTATTTTTTTTTATGCTAGCATTTAGAAAGGTTAACCAATTAATCTGAGCAGTCCTCCTTTAAAGTTAGTTTTCATATCTTGTTTAGCAGAGAGGAAAATTGAGGCATCAGACTGCAACTGATGACGATTTTGCCTGAAACGGGTATAGGACACTAGATATATTTGAAAGTACAACCCTAAGACCAATGGGCAAGTTTGTGTGCAGCCACAGAAAAGAACCATTGAAAAACTGTTCCTTCCCAGAGGAACAGCTCTGAAGTGTTGCATTTACAAGTGTGAGTTGTGCCTTGCCCTTTTGATGCTGGTGGAAGAATGGACACATCCTTCCTTAGAGGTCCATTTGGTTTTCGTAGTGCAGTGATTGACACAGTTAAATGGATTTAGCAAGGAAAGCAGGATTCCATTAATTTTTATCTACCTATCCGATTACAAGGGAAGTAATAGGGTATGCAGGTGTGGTATAATGGGATGGTAAATAAGGTTAGGGAAAAAAACTGTGATTCTGAACTGTAACTCAGAAGTAGTATCACCACTCTCAAACATCGATCAAGCATTCACATCTTCCTCTTCTTTTTCGCTTTTCTGAGGCAGTATTTGGTGTGAGAACCCCCAGCCTGCTTCCTTTATTAGACAATTAGTTGCCATATGGACAGCCCTTGTCTTTTATCTTAGTTGAAGTCTTGACAAAAAATCAGCTCACCTGAAAGTGAGTGCAATGCATTCTGAAAGTACTAGCTTAGCCATGTTGGCTTGAATCGAGGTATTGGTCTGAAAACAGCCAGATGCAACAGGCAGGGGTTCATAATCTGGTCTTCAGAGCCTTTCTCTAGTAATGCTTATTCAATGCTAGAATTCATCCCACTGTTTTTGCCTACAGGAATTACACAGTGACCAATACAACTGTTCTACCTGTTGTCTTGTCATACCTGCTACTGTAGTATAGGGTGTAGTTGTATAGTAAGGATGTTGTCTTCTTCTGTAAAGGACAATAGGGGACTCGGTGTAATTAAGAAACAGTGCCTTTGTTTTTTGATATGACCCCTGTTACACCTATCTGAAGTAGCCCTGTATGTTCCCCTTTCCCTATATCTTAGGTTTGCCAAAAAAGTTTAAAATTACCTGTCTAATTTACAACATGTAGTGATTCCGATATATTAACATTCATAATGCATGAAAAGTGCTCCCAGTAGTTTAGTCTGCAATCAGTAGCTAGTTCTTATTCTTCTTGTTCAGGCTGCCTCATTCAATGCCATCAAAATTGTTGGCACTTGTTGGTAAGAAAAGATGATAACACTTTCTGGAGTTTCTTTTTCTCAGTTTTGTATTACTGAACCTGATTCAGCTCTGACAGGTTTGTTTTACTGATGAGTCCAAGTCTGTGATGGGATGTTTTAAAAATTAACAGAGATCTGAAAAGTGGTTCTGAAGAAAACGTAACATCACGTACGTGATATGTTTAATTTAAATACTTATTTTAACTTGTCTTTTAGCTGCTGATTCAAATGGTCAGTACAGTCCATAAAATTATCTATTAATATAGAGTGCTCTCTTGTATTTTTATGTAGATATGTGCAGATAGGTTTGGAGGAAGAATGAAAGCTGACTGTAATTAGCCAGTTGGGATAGATGGATCATTGTCAGGACTGGTGCAAGACAATTACTGCTGGTTACTTTTTTTTTTTCTTTTTTTTCTTTTTTTTTTTTTCCTGTAGAGCTAAAGGCTTTCTGTACACTAGTGTTTGTTTAGCTCCCACTATCACCATGATTTCAAGCTCTCAGATTTTACCAGAAACTATTTTGTTACATGGCAGAAGTTTAGGGGCTGTTACTCAGAAATCTTCATGACTGACCACTAATGTAAAAGCAGAAGGTGGGATTCTAGGAATGGTCATTTCCTGACATAATCTGTTTCAGCTATGTATGGCTTTTTCTCTTTTGGTGAAAAGTCAGTTTTGTCCATTGTTTCCCATTTTAATATCTGTCAATGAACTAGGGAAGGTCACTCAGGCAACCAGAATTTTTCAGGCTCTATTTTGGGGTCCTGTTTTCCAGAACCTTCAGATTAAAAGCAGTGCTAGCTTTCTAGGTCACTTCTCTCCCAGTGCAGATTTATGTTCTGGATTCAGACAAAGAGATTGTGTTGCATTTACTGCCTCTGTGAGACATGCTAGGGCCACCAGTCAATCTGCAGAACATTAGAAGTACCTGCTTAATAGAGATGGAATTTTATTGAGTGAATAATTACGTTCTACTACTGCAGAAGTAATCACCTTAGATAGAACCGATGCCTCCAGAGGGAGGTATGTTCTTTCCAAAATGCCACCCTGGACATTTCATTTTACTTCCATACAAAACTCCAGAATCTGTCTGACCATATTGTACTACAGGTTGTCGTGTTTTCAGAGGATGAAATTTATGTTCCATGAAATATGCCATTGCCAAAATTAATAGGTAAATGAACAAAGTGAAACAGACCATTAGAACCACTGTAATATTGTAGTTGCTGGATTGTGGCACAAAAGCAGAAACTAATGGGTAAACATAATCATATTATAGTGACAGGAGCTATCGATGTATAGTACACAGCTGTGGTTACACAATGGAAAGCAGTCGACCATTATGAAATATGATTTGCAGACAGGGCAGTTGCAGGTAATTTTGCTTAGAATAATACTTTCCTTGGCTAGTTTGTATTACCTGATGGAAAATTATAAATGGCAGCTATTTTTTTTCTATCTTACTGGAATTTCATTTCAATTTTACTTTGATAATTTTCATAATCTTTTTTTAATGTTATTCTGAATCACAATACTGAGTTTTTTGTGTTGGCAGAAATGTTCCTGAGGCATGAGCAGATTGTTCTTGAATATTCATGCAAATAGGAATTCAGCCAAAGGTTTTTAGAAGGAGTGTTCACTCTAACATCTTGAAGTCTTTTTGATGCCCTTGTCTTTATTGCTGTTCTAAGACTTTGCTTCGTAATTTTAAGTGAACACTCAAACAATATCTAATCAAAATAAACAATTCTTAGGCTGAACTGTGTTTGTGTAACATGATTAAAAAGCTTTGAATAGCTAACATAATCATAACATTGTATTAATGGACAGCTTGAGAGAAGCTACAATATCAAATGATTCAACTGAAAAAAATACAAAGCTCAAAGATATGCAGGATCAGTTCCATTGGATTCAGTATATTTGTACTGACTTAGGCAAGGAAGCTGGTGGATTAATTCCTTAGTTATCACATCTTTTGTTAAAACAGTGTAAACCAAACTACTGAACACAGAAACACTGTAAAGTCTGGTATGTATAGAAGCTAACAAGTTCATCCATAGCTTTTAATGAAGTATTTGCAGAATCTAAACACTTTGGCACTGATGGATTGAAAAAGCCGATGCTGTGTTCCTCTAACAGAATAGATAGGTACAACCTGCACAACTGGACTAGAAAGGGGAGGAGAAGCATCTTTAAGCCTGGTTACTGGAGTGGTGTGATATAAATTACAATACTGTCTCTGGCCATTTTTCAGAGCCAAGAAAGGGACTGATGCAGGAGCTGCTTCAGATCGCTCTGCCACTCAAGAGTTCACCCATGCAGGAACATTTTGTCAGTGAATGACTGAAATAGATTCAGAGCTGCTTTATTCCACCAAAGTGGCTCAGGGTACTTCAAGCACTGAACGATATTTGGGTGCTCCCTTGTTTAGCTTTCTCTCCCAGAAGTTTTCTCTCCATGCATATGCAAAAAAAAAAAAAAAAAAAAATTAGCAATAGTCAGTTACTGTCATCTGCACTGAGCAACATCTTTTGAGGGACTATGTGGTGGGGAATTGAGTCCTAATGATCTGTTACAGGGAAGACTGAAGTGGTTCAAAGCTAGCCTGGGCAACAGCCAGCATTGCTGATTACATTTTTGTATCACAGGCCAATGGAGGGTTTCTCTACACAGAAAAAGAATACTCTGTAGAAGGTCTTCAGCTTGTTTAGATCATGGAATTCAATACATGTGTTTTATCATACTTTTCAACAGCACATAAGTGCTTCCACTGAACAGGATGTAAATTTGCATAGCTACTGTCACCTGTTAGCTGTACCCGAGTACACGTACTTGTACACTTGTACAATTGTGTCTGAAGAGACACAATTTACTATTTTCACCCACTGAATTAAAAAAATCACATCCAGCTGAAGTTGCAAGTAGAGAGTTAAATCTTGAAATTTTAGGCCTCAAAGCCCTGCTAAAGTCCTGCTGTCATTTATCAAGAGGAATGCTTACTTATACCATGCTACTTAATGTGGGATATTGCTATGGTGAGTGTAACCTATGACAAAACAGTGAAAACTTGAATGTGCTAAATGCAGAATTAGGTGACTAGTTGAGTGATAATATATTGCCTAACCTAATGAAAAGACATTACCTTTAAATAATGGACCGCATCATAGATTTAATTATCCCAAGGCAAGGTAGTAGGTGCTTCATGCAGACAAGGTCAATTACCTTATCCAGAAGAGCCTGTTTGAAGTGTATTATGAATAATTCAGACATAGAAATTAGCTTTGAAAAAGTGTCCCAGGTATAATGTGATGAAAGCATTCAATTTTTAAATATATTTAAGTCAACACCCAAAGGACAATTATGTCTGCTTAACTGGAAGACTACTTAAAAGACAAGAAATGACAATTGTGTGGTCAAATTCACATCAATGCATTACAGAGGGAAGCATTGTCATGGGGGCATAATCATATCAGGCCACAAGAAACTGATTTATAACTTCATCTGTAGTTTTACGTATTGAATGAAATTCCGTCAAAGATTGATTCACGTACTGAACTTTCTCAATACAAAAGAGACATTTTTTGCTATAATGGCTTTTTTATTTTGTTTATTCGGGGATTTTAGTTCTTTCTCTTTCAGGGGATAAAAGGAAGGTCAAAGTGATTGACTTACTTGTGTGATTTTGGAGTGTGACAAACCCAGAGGTGGAACCAGAACATTTAACTTTCCATCTTTAATCAGAAGAGCATTCTTCAGCTATAAGCACTAAATTGCACTGATTCTAAAACAGTATTGTTCCAGTCTAGGACTATTTAGCATTAGAGTTAAAATGATGACAGTAGCCATGGTAGCACAGTGCATGCTCACTTGACATATGGTGACCTTAGGTGTGAATTAGAAATGCAATAAACCGGTAAGTCTGGGGAATAACATGCTCTCTCAGCATATTTTGATTCCAGAGGCAAAACAATAACCTTAGCTTTCTCACTTTGACTTTGCAATAAGTGGTAGCAGCCAGGGGAAATCCCTTGGGAGCTGCAGTTTTCTAAGATGCCTGGCAAGAAGATGGCTAATTCATCAGGTACCTCAGTTTAAGTGTTGAAATGTAATAGTGACATTTCATGGCCTGTGAGTTTACCTGCTTTATTTGCTTCAAAGGGAGAGTTCAGCAGAATTTTAGAGGGTGCTATAGAATAGCATATCTAATGGGACATGCAGCCAGCCTAATCCTGTTTCCATTCATGTCAATGTCAAGAATCCCATTTAGTTCACCAGAAGCAGGCTTGGGATCCCTGGGACTTTGAAAAGATGGTTTGAATAAAGGGGAATAAAAGTTTGACACATTTATACAGCAAGCTGCTACAATACATGATGAAGTAGGAAACCTCCACAAAGAGACAGGAAAGAAAACTTCTATTAAAGCAAACATACTGAAAAATAGAAGACATGGGAGTTGAGTTTTTTGGTATTCTCCATCATCCATCTTCTCTCTAAGGATCAATTCTCCAGAAAAAGCTTAAGAATTTCCTTTCCTCCCCCTTCACACAGTTGTTGGCCTCCACCCCAGTGGTTTCTGGGAGGATTTGATAAAGACTAATCTGAGCCTAAGAGACTTGCTAGCTGTTGTACTTATTTGCATGTACGAATATGAACAGATGTTTACATATTAGTGTTAAGTAGGCCAGCTGTTTAGGAGTCATTTATGTATTTTATTTAAAAGTAAAGCTGTACAGTTAAAACCTTTACTCACAATGTGGAAAAGATAACCAAAGAAAACCAAATTAATTTCTTCCTGTACTATAGGGTGGCTTCTTTTACACACATCAGTTCTCTGTATCTCTGAATTTGTAGCATAGTACAGCTGCCTCCAATCTCTGGGCGTCTGTACTTTATTTTGACCACTTGCATGTGAGCTGAAGAATATACTCAGCACAGTGTCAGTGTTGTAAAATGTCATTTGTCTGAGGGTGAGAGGAAAAAAAAGCAATACTGAGATGAGATGGGGGGAGAAAGTTACCACTTTTCTCTACAAGAGGTTGCATATTGCTGATTGTTTATGCAGTCAGTTCTATAGTGAAGTATGCATAAGGGTAATGTTTGACTTTGCATTTGTTCTGCTCCTCACTCAAATGTGAGAACAAAGCATAATCCTTAGGAGTGTATTACAGCCATAAATGTGTAACTTATATTTATTAATTCCTTAATGTAAATCTGAATAGGAAAACTTCATTATGGAGGTGCTCATGTTCATGCAGGCATAGGGATAGAAAAAAAGAGGCCTGAGGAAGGAGCACTCATGTATTTTTCAAAGTTGTATGTCCCTTAAGGATTTCCATTTTTTCCAGTCTGAGACCTCCTCTAAAACAGGAGTGTTGGGTCTGATCTTCTGCATAGCTTTGTTTCTTCTGACCCCAGGCCCTCTGGGGCTCTATGTCTTGAAAAGAAAGCAGACAAATGATGTACACAGTTAAATGGAAGTGAAGGCCTCATGTTATATTTTTCATAGCTGTTGGAGAATTCTAACAACATATATTAGTCTATACCTTGCCAAAATCCTCTGCCAGTCTTAGAGAGACTTGCCTGCCTCTGTTGTATTGCTTCTGCCCAACTAACACCACAGGAGGGAGATGCCTACATCTCTCCCAACCAGCAGCAGACGGGATTTGTAGTAGGTGATACTTTCCTTGAGGAAGGTACATTCAGTGAAGGAGCCTCACTCTTGGAAGGAAAGATGGTGGCATATGTGATGGAGTTTTATTCACAGCCTTGATGCAGCCCACTAGAAAGATTTGTCTTCCATCAGCTGTGATGAAAGCCCTATGGTACAAAGTGACATTGTGTGTAAAGATCTTGATTTGTACTTCATGAAGCTTGTAGGCTGGCTGAATGGCTCCAATGGTGGTTTTCTTGCACCATACAGAAAGCATATAGATGTGGTGATCTCATTTAATTACTGAAAATTGGATTGAATAAACACAAGACTGATTACTATGAAAATAAAATTGACTGTATGTTCATGGGAAAAAAGAAAATGAGAGAAAAGGATTTGATATACTCATTGTGGCTATGATCCTTACAAGTGATGTGGCAGCAGGGCTCCTTTCAAGAGTCAAGAGCTGTGCTCCAGTGCTGCCAAGAAATTATTGAACAAGGCCAGGACATCTTCTGCTGGACTGGGATAAGATGCCTTGATCTCACCCAGAGGGCTGGAAGGTGCTGCCTCTGTAAACTGTAAAGCTTTGTGGCTGGCTCCTTGGTAGTGGGCATGTGCTGATGCATTTCCTAGAGCTGCTGGAGTTCCCAGCCCCACTCTGCACTGTCTCTCCATGTGGTTCTGTTCAGCATCTGGAAAAAGAGGAAGGGCTGGTTGGCTTCTCGTGGTTGCATGTCTGTCATTCTGCAGCCTCTGCCCATTGCAGTATTCACCAGAGTGGTAAAGCTACAGCTGAGTTCTTCCTTCTGCTCCAGGAGCAGAAAACCATCTCCTGAGCTGAATAATAAATAATCTCTGTTAGTGACAGTACAGCTACACAGCATAGTTGAGCAGTTCACGTTCGATCCAGCATAGTCTGTGGATGAATGTATATACACACTCATGTATATATCCTTCTGTTTGCTACAGCTGTAAGAAGAGATATAGAGGAATCTGAGACCAATTAAACAGCAAAAAGTAAATAGAAGATCTATTTGAAACATGTAAAGTTACTGCTAACAGGGTGAAGAAAAAAGAGCTTCAAATTGATTAAGCTGCTCCACAGATAAGACAGATTGTTGTCATCCTGACCTTTAAAGCTGGTCAGGATACATCAATAGGAGCGTCTTCTGAGTACAGTATTCTACGATTTTTAATTTATTTTTTTTCATTTATATTCTCTTGTTTTTCTCCTTACATGCTGGCTTGGAGCCAGTTCATTTCATGGTCTTGCCTATACATATGTTCTGCTACAGCTGCATTTTTCCAAAGTGCCCAATTTCACAGCACTCCAGCCTTCCTTAAGATGACAAATGATGCCCCTGCTGCTCTGACCAACAGAACCGTAATTGCAGCCGGAGACAGGAACAGCTGAACCAACACCATGCTGCAGTTTGGGTATATCCTTAAGTTGGAACTTGACGGCATTTGTTTATTGTAGTCAAGTTTCCAATTCCACCACTTAAGGCATTAACTGCTGGCATTAATTGTAACATTGAGGAAAGCAGAATTGCTCAGCAGTTGAAAGCAGTGTCAAATCAGCAGTTATTTATTTGCCGTTGCTCTGTAATGTGTTCTAACACATTGGACTATAAAGAAGTTTAATGAGTTGCAGTAGTGCTTGTGGCCCCTCAGAGACACTGGGATCCAGTTCAATGAGGTTTTTTGACAAAGCACTTAAAATTGGACTTCTCTACTGCTGTGCTGGACATCCAGATGGGTGCTGTTATGATCATTGTCAGTACAACTGAGTTGCCTACTAACGCTTTCTGTGAGCAAAAAAATGAACAATCTGGTTTAACTGTGAGATTTGGGTTCAGTAGGGATGTGACAGAAAAGTAGAAGGAGAAGCTAAGACCATGGGTTTTGCTCTGTCCCAGGAACCTTGATGACTCATAACTAGAATAAGACTAGGAAATATGTCTGAATTATTCTCTAAACTCTTTTCTGGTTGTTGGTTTCATTTTTGGTCATTTACAATACTTGTCTTATAGAGTCCCTGCTCTGCACAGGGACATTTTCAGCTCTTTAACAGAAGCTTAAATATACTGATTTTTTTGCCTTTTTATTAGGAAACAAAAAGCAAAGCAAACAAACACAAACTCTCTCTTTTTATATATAGCTGCATGGGGAATTATTCTGGGTTTCCCTCTTACCAAAGATGCTCATTTGCCCAATTAATTTTACATCTCATTTTCTGAAGAATCCTTTCCAAAATCCCAATAATATCTGTGAATGCTATTGTCAGTTTTAAGAAAGTCCCCTACTTTATTTCATAAGCCATTGCCACTTCAGAGTGAATTGCAATACATTGTTACCTCTTTTAATTGAAGTTCTATTAGTATTGTTTTTCTCTTTTCATTCCAGTTCAGAAATTCAGCCTGTTTACTGATGATATTTTCTGGATTTCTTTAAGTTTAATTAAAGCCGTGAAATTCAGTAGTTAGTATCATCCACTTTCAGGAACCAGTTAGTGGTTACCCTTCAAAAAGGCACTCTGTGGAAATTACATTGTCCCAATGACTTTCTCATAAGATTCACTCCTGGTAAATAGATGTTGTTATTCTCTAACTGTCAGCCATGCTGTATTAACCCAGGAGCTGAAAGACAAGGTGTGTTCTCGTTGGTTCATGAATCAATATTGCTAATAAAGATTCTCTCTACCCAAATCTAACTTTTATTGTTCCTAGAAGCTGTCATCACAAGTACAATAGGAACAAAATTCATTGGTCTTTTGTGGCTGGTTGTCAAATGGTAAGACAGTCCATTTCAGTCACTAGTGACTGTAGTGGTGTAATGTGAGCAGGAGGGAAAAAAAGTAATAATAAGGATACTTTTCTCATTATTAATGCTGGTAGTTAAAAAGTACTTATACAGGAAAAAGTTCTGTTGAGTAAGGTGATTCCATTTTTAGTCAGACACTTTTCAAAATAAAAGGAGGGGAAAAAGAACTGTTATTAGTGTATGTAGTATCTCCCAAAGGACCAAGCAAAGATTGCTTTCTTCAGCATGCTTGTTTGTAACTAATCCAGTCTCCTATTAAATGCCCCAAATGTCCCCATTTTATATATATATATTATTTTCTAGTCTACCAAATCGCATTTTGCTGTGGGCATAATGCAGTAAAGTTGGACAGGTTCTTGCAAGACTTGGCTTAAACCTTGTTTGAATTCTAATGGACTTTACTCCAGTTGACTTGTGTCCATTAACTCGAGCAACCTGCTCTGAGTTATTCCCTGGCTTCCAGACTACCCTTAGGCCAGGCTGCAGACCTGGGGCTTTGTGTGTTTCCTTGATGCAGGATTCAGGCTGGTGGGAGGACCCGAGCCTGGGAGCTGTGCAGAGCTGGGGCCTTTCCTGTTCATTTCCACCCTTGCACCACACTGAGTGCATGGGCTGCTAAGTGCTGCAGGTAGGGTCCCTGTGTTACTCTTCATCCATGCCCTATCCCAAGAGCTTAAGCTGTTGCAATGGTTCTTGCAAGAGTAAATGGATCAAATAGATCATTAATTTTTCTTTTTTAGCCCCTTTAAAATAGTTGCTTTGGGCCTTTATTTCACACCTGCATATGGTGCTTTTATGTCTTAGTGAAGGCCACACTGTTTGTTTAAGGAGTTCTTACAACCCAAATCTGTTTCAGAACAGCTTGAAGTAGGAGGCTGGACTAGAGAGTCTCCAGAGATGACCCCCAGCCTCAACCATTCTGTCCTCCTGTTGCAAATCAGCACAACCACTCAGATTTTTCTTGACCTGATGACATCTACACCAGTTGCTGGATCAGGCCCTTTTTATCTCTGGAATATAATACTGAATAAATGAACTGTTAAGTTTCTCCTCCTGGCAGTCTTTTCTGGAACAGCTGCTCATAATGTAGTTTTTACAGTTCTGTAAAAACTCCTGTCTCACTTCAGCATTTCCATGAATAATAGTTGAAAACCAAATTTTCTTGTGGTGAAATGGTTAGTTTAAGGTTTGATGCACCATTCATAGTCTTTGATGCTTCAAATATCCCCCTCTGTCCTCTACAATATTATTTCTAGGCTCTGAAATTGCTTTCCTCTATGAAAGCTTAAATAGCAATCATGAACAACAACTACTCTGATAAACAACTCTTCTCATCTTACAGTAGTTTATAAGGTGCATTAGTTCAGTAGTTTCTTCTTACCCTTTATCCCTTTTACATCCATTGTAAAAGACTTTAAAGCTCTGAAGAAGAGGATATTATCTGTCTAAACTTACAAACCCACTCATCTCTTCCATGCTTTCCTCCATTCCATGTGGTATATGGTGATCTAAAGCCAGGCCACCACAAGCAGTGCTCATAATATAAACTGTGTGGGACTTTAGTGGAATGTTGAGAGACCAGGCTGGGTCACTGGTTGCACTGGTGGCTGTGAATGTCACTCCTCTTGCCTTCCTCAGGCTATGGAGAGCCACTGAGGAGCACTGCTCTGCTGAAGATGGTTTCTGTGAAGCATAACTATAGAAATAAAGAAAGATGTGCAGAACCTAAGTCTTAATAATGTCTGACCCTTCAGTACTCCATGCCATTTTCAAAAGAACTGGAATGGCATCATCTGGCTTGTCTTCTGTTTATTAATCCATTAATTCAGCAATCGCTACTGTTAACTCCCATTATTTTTGTAGAAAAACTGAGGCACTGCACTGAGCCACCACAGGAGATGGACTTCCAGTGGAAATAGGTGAGATGGTACTGGTGAAAGAGGATGAGAATGAACACACAGGAGCTGAATGAGCAGTGTGAGGACAACAAATGATGATATCATCTTACTGCCATTATTCTTCCTGGCTATACCTATGATATAAGGAAGAAGTCCAGTCAATCTTCAGAGCAGGGCCTGCTCCTCTGTCTCAGGCAGAGTGATGTTGGAGCCCACCATGGCTTATTCATGGTCATTGTTCACTTAAAATTGAATCCAGACCATGAATGGTTCTGGTCCCAGCAGAGTAAGGATGTGGCAGGACATGCATCAGTCTCTTAGGTCTATTTGTTAAGGCAATGAATAACTTGTTTGTCTGAATTTACCTTGACAAATTGGGCTAAACAGGGAAAATGGGGAATACGGAAGAAGAAATGGAGTTGAAAGCAAGAAGTTTGAAGTGAATTCGAGATGGAATGCAGGAGATAAAGGAAATAAGATCATGGTTTTTCTTCATTTCAACAGGGAAGGCTATCCAGTCCATCTTCATCAAAAATCCAGAGTATTCAAAGCTGATCTTTTCTCTTTTTTGTCATTTATCCCTAAACCCTGTAATCCTCTGCATTTTTCTTTTTGGGTTGTTCTTGTAGCTTTTTCTTCCTAACCTGCATGTCTTCAGGTGTTCCCATAGTTTCTGTTGCTGACTGGAATACCATTTGCATCTTTCAGGAAGCTTGTCACTTGGCCAGAAATTTATTGAGAAAGCAATCCAGTCTGAGCTGGCAGGAGAATGGAAGTACTTTTAATATTTTCAGCCTTCTTTGACCTTCAGCAGAGACATTCATGAGGCATAAAATTTAAGTTTGGATGAAAATTCAGCCTTCCTCAGAATGTAAAAGTGTTTGGGTCTGAAACCCTTATGAACATCCTCAAATCTGTCTCTCTACAGGTTGATGATGATTCTGCTTTTATTGAAGCACCATAAATGTGCAATGGCACAACTCTGTCATTCACAGCTCAGCAGTCATGCTCATTAGCCTCCTATTAAATCTAGAGAAGCAAAGGTCCATGTTTATTTACCTTTTTTCTGCCTATTCTGATCTGTGAGAATATCTTAAAAACTCCAGGAATAAAAGAGCACAATGCAATAACAGCTGCTCCAGAGAGAGGGAGATGCAGTTTCTCTGCATAAGAAGAAGAGATGAAGTCAAATGCTGCTTCATGGTTGTTTATTTAGGTTTTTGTTTTTTCTTTGGTTTTGTGTGTATGTCTTTTTTGTCTGTTCTTTTTTTTTTTAAAAGCAATTACTTAATTACTTGCTGATGTGCTGTAATGGTGGAAAGACCTTTAACTGACCTGTTTTAATAACTTGGGTGCCCCAAAAACCTTACCTGTGCTAGGGGATGTGAATACTGGATCAGACTTTAGGTTTATGCACAAGCATTTAACAATTTATCTTGTTATATTCCTTTCTTGTTTGTTGCAATAACAAGAGGCATCTGACAAATGATGCAGACAGAGCTTGACAAATATATTGTTTAATACTGTTAAAAATGCATGATTTTTTTAACCCATGCTGTAAAGCATGAGAGCCAGTGTTAAGAATTTCTGCCTGTATAAAGTTAAACTGAGTCCACAAAAGTTGCTTGGGATTTATGTAAATATTAGTTTAGTCCTAAAAACTGTTGGAATATGCTGCTTCTCCCCCTCCTTCAGCTTCTGAGTGCCTGTACAAATAATTTTTTTTAAAAATTCTCTGCCATTGAGAACATGAGCCAGCCTAAAACCTTTAGAAATAACTTGTATTGCTAGCAAAGTCAATGCTTTCTAATGCAGAAAATGAGAGAACTGTCAGTACAAGGAAGAATTAAGAGGAGAGGACAGACATTTTCTTGTAAGCTGGCAGAGGGACACCGAATACATATTCAGCCATTCTTGTCATTAGAAGAGCCAGATACGCATTGCAGGGGAATTTGATCTCAATCTGTGTCTTCTAAAGATCTCTGGAAACAACCTCTGTGTGTCTGCTATTCTCTTGATAGTCCTCAGCCTCTGTGCTTATGAGCAGTGCAGTCAGTGCCAGCCTTGCTTTTGCTGAAACAGATTTCATACAGAGAACAAACCACGAAGAGTTAAGTGAATTTATAGAGCAGGTGCTGGAGATCTGCTGAAGAACTGACAATCTGAAAGGAGCTTACTCTCTCTGTCTTGCTGGCTATAGAAAAACTGAATTCTTGCCCACATGTTTCAGTACTGCATATGCCAGGGTTTCCACGTTCTTACTTGGCTATTCAAATACATACGTGCAGGAGCTGTTGAATAGCTCAATAGACTCCAAAGGACCATCTGATGGAGACAGGGAGAGGGAAACATCAAGCTGATCAGCTGAAGATGAAACCCCTTATTCTTTTCTTTCAGCAGACCTCTGCCAACCTTGCTTTCTGCAGTCGGTGCCTGGCAGTGTGAATGAACAGCAGTACTTGATCTGACACAAAATGCTGTCTGCTTGAATCCTTCATGCAGTACATATTTTTCATTATTTTTACTGGTGAATTCAGACACCTGGAGCTTACTTGCTTTGTTTTGTTTTGGGACTTTTTTCACACATATTCTCCTTCAGAACTACATTATGAAGTTCAGAGACAATCTTAAATTTATTATAGTGGATTTATTTTCAGTTCCAAACAGACAAAAAATTATGAAAAATAATATTTTGTGCATTAGGCTTTGATTACCTTTTGGACTAAATGTGTTAACAGATGCAACGTAAGCACAAAATGAAGTATTAGTAGCACTTATTTAGTGAACTCTTTGGCTTACAAATTTTAAAGTGGAATTCTACAGAAATGTGTAAATATTCATGGGGCTGTGTTAACTCCTTGATGAAAGTCATTGACTTAGTTTGTGGCTTCAACACAGAAAGGAAGTAAATTAATTTTGAGATGGTGGATAATTGATAATGTTTTGAAAATCATTAGAATCCCATGACTAAAAAAGTGTAGATATTGCAACAAGTCTACAGGCTTAGAAGAAAGAATCTTAAAAACATCTCTTGGCCAAACTCAATCTCAATGCAAGGCACTCTCTAGCTCTGCCAAGATACAGTGGTGTAAACTTTCTGTAAAGAACTTGTGGTAGATTGATTTGGATTGCTAGTAAAATGTTGCATTACTTCAGTATTACATGTATATCACATACAATATATGTCTCAGGAATTCCTAAACACTTCAAATGCCTTCTAGAGTACCTTAGATTTAAGAGCTTTGCTGAATAGCTCTGTGATTTCTCATGTGTTAAGAATTAAGCATGTGGAAATGAAATTTGAAGAATCAAGGCGTTATTTTCCTTGTATTACAATTGATTTCTAAGGGGATAGTTATGGAAAAAATCTGCTCATCGTGAATAAAGGGTGGCAGAACTCTGCTTAATAAATAGAATTTTTTTTAAAGGCAGTGGTTTTTTAATAGTCTGTTCCCTGGACAATCTATTGTTCTTTATAATGTTGAATGTACTGGTTTTTAGCAGTGTATTTAATTTGGTTGTAAATGTGTTGCTTTTACCAGTTCCCCAGTCTATATCATAAATCTGAATGTGTATGTGTTTGCTTGGTGTATTGCTCGATAAAAAAAGTAGCAGCAGATCTGAAAAAGACATCAGAAAACTACTTATTCTTAATTCCTGTGAATGATTGCTTAGTTCACTGTTATGTTTAAGTATATAATTATTTCTGCCAAAAGAATCTGACACAAGTTGAATTTGAATAATGAATACCATTATTTGCTGATGGCCTGAAGGATTTATCTTCATCTAAATATTTTTTTTCCAGAATGGGCATTTTTTGCATTAGATTAAGCATTTCTGTATAATATCTAGTTCAATTCCTAGACAAATTACCCTTTTATTCAATTATCACTATTATAAGCTTTACCGAGTACTTTCCTGGTACTATAGACTGGTTTCACTGGCTGCAGCAATCAAATCTGCAAGAAAATCAGCTGAAAAGAAAAAAACACAAAAGGAAACATAAATGTGTTGATAATAATAGGAGACCTACAATGAGTGTGCCCGTATTTGTAAGATGAATCCTTAGATGTTCTTGAATTGTGTTTTTCTAATGAGGACCACAGGGTATTGTTCCAGCTCGTCATGTCTTAATTGTTGGTATTGTGAGAATGGAGTTACTCTTCCTATTATTATTTTCCCTTTTTCATGAATTTACAGTTCAGCAGTCTAAGCTTAGAAGGAAAACAAATCTGAATTAATTTTGCCAAGTGATTCTAAAACTCATTTTAATTAGTCCCTTACACTCTACAGTTAACCTTGATTGCTTTTCATATTTTAGACTTTCTTGCTTTGTATAATGAGGAACACTGTCTGATAATAATGTTAGTAGAGCAGAAGAATAAATTTGTATATTTTTCTACATTAGCAGCGCAGTTTATTTTTCCAAGCTCCTTTGATCAAAAAGTCTTGATATGTCAATTTTACTAAATTTTTTCTATTCACCTGTATGTATAACTGATTACATTTCTTGATTTCAGGATTAAGAAGTCAATGATAAAGTTCTCTGAGCGGGAAGACAAAGTTAGTCTTAGCAAAATGTTAATGGATTTCATTACATCTCAATCTGCTTACTGTATCTGACTGTTAATATATCGTGATTGATGTATAACAGCTTGTGAAATTTAAACAAAAACTATTTAGGTTTGTATAAATACACAGATCTTAGAGGTCCTGTAAATAGAAAATAAGCACAGAGACAAATTAAATCCCAAGTAGGAAAATTTTTTCCCCACTTTCCTCCTGCCTGAATCCTTAATCTAAGATGTTTCACTATCTTACGGAGCTTTGCATTTGCAAATTTCATCTTTGGAGAGCACATAAAAATCTTTTGGCCTGCTCCCTAAGAAACCAATACAAGTTTTGGTCGTAGTTTTGAGAACTTTATTAAGCCCAAGGTCATAGCTCAGTTTGCATGTTATTTCTGAAGATTTTTGTTCTTTATATTGGAGTCTTAAGGTGAAAAATCTTGGCCTAAGAGCTAGAGTCTCCTTCCTAATGGGCAGACACTTCAACAGGTCCTTGGCCAATACTGGGTGGTTCAAGACATCTGTGCAGCGTGAGTTATGGCATAAGAATTGTTTTCTGGTCCCTTGAGTGACATAAAAGTGACATAAAATCCCATTTTATGTGATGGCCCCTAGCATCACATAAAAGCACCAGACAAAGCTGGTGCAAACACTGGTGTTGGGTTTGGATGTCAAAAGTCTGTGCAGCTGAAAGCCCCAAAGTTCTCCTTGGCGACTGGCACATGAGCCCTATGGAGAAAACATCTGCTCCTCAAACCAAACAGGATTACCATAAAGCTGCTGCTTTCTTAACATGTATTTTTTAAAGATGGAATTTGGACAGAGTGTATAGTTTGTTACTTTGTCTATAGTTTTCATCTTTTCCTTCAGTGTTATTTAACATGTCCACCTCCATTCTCTTTTTCCTTCTCAGGAGAATCCAATTTGCTTATCAAGTTCTTTTTCTCTCTCTTTTTCTCTTTTCAATTTTTCCCCCTCTCTTTCCTTTTCATCCAGATGGAATGCCATTTGCTTGGTGGGTTGGCCGTGCCAATGAAAAGCATCTTTACTGGGGAGGATCTCTTCCAGGCATTCAACAGTGTGCATGTGGACTTGAAGAAAGTTGTCTGGATATGAGATATTTTTGCAACTGTGACGCAGATAGAGAAGAATGGTAATAATTTTAACATGTATAGTAGTGTCTGTGTGAGAGCTGGGGTTAGGAAGTAGAACAAGAAGTCTTAAATCTTTTCCTGATTCACAGCTTAGAAAGCTTGAATGAGTTGAGTATGATCAAATGAGAATGAAAGACTATGGACTTCAGATTTTGACTTTAATTTCTTATTTGAACCAAAGAGAAGATAGCTGACTGAAACAGGTTGCTGGGATGGTTGTTTTCAGAAAATCTTTGCTGTTGAAGGCCAAATCCAGTCACTTTGTTTAAAAAATTCCACTGATGCAACTGTAGCATTGTATGAAGGTTGATACATGGGTATACAGAGCAGAAAATCTAGACATAGACAGTAAAATTCAGGTACAGCCAGCTAAAGAACAAGAAACCTCTGCTATCAAAAAGACTTGGGTTTTTTTTTTATGAATCAGTGTGTCTGTTTGTTCCTTAACTGTCTTTTACATTGGGTCCCAAGCTTTTTGAAGTCAGTGGAAAGACTTTCTTTGGCTTCTCTGTTTTGGTTCATTCCCCATTGGAAGCTTTTAGATTTAACAGCTTGAAGTATTCAAAGACTTCCTAGGGTTTGGACCCAGAGGGTGGTGAACCAATGTTACATGGATCTGTAAGGGCCACCTCACAACCTTCTCCTGTTCTCTCCACTTTCAGAGACTCCAGCATCTGAGAGCTTTCCAGTTAATTCCATACTTGTGCTGGAGGGAACAGAAATGCGGCTGAGTGTTGTTAAAAGTGTTATTTGAAACACTGTAAAAATGCATGTGAAAACTGTTCTGCACTTTCTCTGCCTTCTGGATCATTCATTGATAGGACTGCTGTCCTTTTTTTTTTTTTTTAATATGTATATTTTAACCTTGAGTAGGTCAGAAATTACAAGTAATAGAAGCAGACAAGAAATGTCTTCCTGTAACATGTTTGAAATAGTGTCCAAATTATCCCTGTGAAACATCCACTTAAAAGAGAATTAAGCAGACAGGAACTATAAGGGGTCTCAATTAAAAAAATAATAATAATCTGAAATGAATTGTCAGTGTACTTGTTGAGTTTTTTGGTTGCTTTCCAGACAGCCTGATTATTTGGTTGGACCCTTTTTATCCTTGGAGTTAGTATTCACTTTCAAAAATCATAGCTGTAAGGGGATTTCTTGGGGAGGATCTTTATGTAAATGTTCATTTATGAATGTGATTTGTATCGATTTGTATAGAAAGGCCCGGCTGTGCATGTTAATCTGTCTTTTTTTTAATGTTTGGTTATCAGAAGCACTTTGGTTTGCAAATTAGCATCAGAAGTGTCAGTTCTTACTGGTACTTGGCTCTGCTCATAATCCACATTTCACTTTTCACTGAGCTGCTACTCAAGCAGAGCCGAGTTTTCCTCTGGCAGAGCTTTGAAAGTAAAGTCTGAGATTGCAGGACAGGGCATCACTAAGTTGTACAATGCAAGGTGAAAGCTAAATGCAGTTTCATAATGGTTCAGCTGAGTCTCCTAAGGAAATTATACCTAAGTGAGTTATACTGTGGGTGTTTATCTCCATTCCCCCCACACACCCGATGACTTTGAAGAAGCAGACACACATCAGACATCTTCAGTGGAGAAGGAGAAATCTCAGAAGTATTAGAAAGTACACGTTCTATGAAAATTTATGCCAGGCTGAGGGGAAAAAGCCAATTAAAACCCACAAGAAGGAAGTTGAGGAAGCTTGCAATTTTATTAGATTTTGGAAAATCCTCATGGGAGAGACATGTTGGAAATCATGCTTCATTATCTTGGCAGCTCACAGAGCTACTTGCTTCCTCTAATTTCATTATAATAACAGGATATGCATAGAAGTTTCCTCTGCTAAACTGCCTACTATTTGTTGGTTTGAGACTCCAGGTATTTTGATTTGACTTTTAATCCATTTAAAATTTGGACTTTGGTCTGCAATTCTGAATTGCAGGTTGCCTTTTTAAAAGCTAAAAAAACCTGTGACCTTTTCAAAGAGTTTCTAAACATAAGAAATTTCATGCCTCTTGAAGATTACTTTTGTGTTTCTCTGCTAGAACACTGACCTCCTGATATATAATGACCATTTGAATCTGAAACCTGCTGAGATCTGAACTGTGACTTTAACCTGCCATACATTATGCTGGAAGTAGCAAGACAGCAGTAGATGCATTTATTTGCCTTAGCATGAAATAAAATGGGTGCTGCAGAGCGGAAAACCAGGAAATAATTTTCACTCCTTTTAGATAAATCAGGCAGCTCACTGCATCTCTGAAGCAGGAACTCACCAGAATAGCTGGGGCATCATTGTGGAAGGGAGGCAAGCTTAGGATTTTGCTTTGGTTTGGTTTCCCTGGGCTATGGCTGGTGTGCAGAAGAAGCTATTGTTTGATTAGAACAGGAAGAAAATACAACAAACAAACATCCCCCCCCCCCCCCCCCCCAAAAAAAAAAAAAAAGCACAAACTCAGAAATAGAAAACAAGGTGACAGCCCTGAAAGAAGTCCTGAGCCAGGTGTTTGGCAGAACACAAGATGCACTTGTAGGCATACTGACTTGGAAATGATATCTAATCAGACACCTGAGCCAGCTGCTGTCTCTGGGTTCTTACTTGACATGACATGAAGTTAGTCCTTCTGGAATTATGCTGGCCAGGTGAACAGGAAAATAATTGATTGCATGCTGTATGGGGAAGGCTTTTGTATTTTTCAACTTCTGCTGATCCTGTGAAATCTATCTTTTTCCTCCCACCTCCTCACCACACTTCCAAACTCTGCAGTATGATGACAGCAAATTCTGTCACTGCAGAGTAGTGAAGCATCTTCATGGGATTTGCTGGAGAATGGAGTACTTAGGTTCAAAGCAATAGTCTTTCAGCAATAATGCCTTATTTCTAACAGAAGGTGTGTTCTTGGTGGAGGCATTATTGGTCAAAGGTGTTAAACTGCTTTAAAGAGTGAAGCATTTCTGAAATGCAGACAAGGTTGTGTTATCTTCAGTCCATTCTTGACATTTTTGGATCATCAGTTACCGCTCCCACACTGTCTTTCATCTCAAGCAAAACTCTCTTGCCTTGGTGATGAAAGTCTTGCTGCTCACCAGTCCTTTCACTTAAATGGGAGGAACCTTATGCCAGGGTGGCACATGACTGTCCTGAAGTCTGTTTGCTATTTTTGTGTCTCTGTCTGGAGTGTATTTTCCACTCCAAATGCAAACGCTTGATTGAAGCAAATCATCAAACCAAACCTGTTTCTTACTGACTGCTTTTTATGTTGTACAGCAAGAACAGCATCTATAGAATTTGTGCAGGAAGTTCAGGCATCTCAGCAGAGTGTTTTAGGCAGAGTTGTTTCTAGACAATAGCTGATTGGCCATCCTTTTCTTTCTGTTCTCCATCCTTATTATTCAAATTATAGGAATATCCTCTTTTTTTCTTCCAGAACAGCTCCTCTTTTTTTCTTCCAGAACAGCATTCTTCACTGGGGAGCTAAACCTTTGAGTCTTCCCATTTCCAAAGTAACACAAATTCACCTCTTTATCATGCCTTTTATGTACTGCAAGCAACAAAAAAACCACAGGATATGAAAAGAAGGGGAAGAAAAAAAGGGATATGCATGTTTCAGACCCACTTTGGCTCCAAGAGATACATTGGTTATATCCAGCTTTGTTCAAGAAGGAGCAAAGCCCTGTGGAAATTAATGAAGTCCTCTTTGGATGAGCTATATTTGTGCAAAGCTGTGCCAGAGCCAGGATGCTAAACCTGGAAGGGCTGAGGAGAGGAGGGCAGAGAAGCCCAGCCACTGACAAGCCCAGATTTGACAGGTTTTGTTTGCTCAGCCACCATCCCACACTGAATCCATTCCCCCAGCAGCAACGCAGGCAGCTCCACAGAGCCTGGAGCTCATAAATAAACCCTGCCAGAGGTGACCTGGCCTGTATAGAGCTGTCTTGGATATCTGCCTCCATGACTGCATTTGTCAACAAACTAGAAAAGCTGCCTGCAGAGAGCTGACTGTAGCAGGCCCTGAGTGAGGTGTCAGGAACCAGTTCATTACTATCATTACCAAACTCTTTCTTTGTACTGCTTCTCTAATTCAGCAAAATTTAGCCACTGCATCTTGCCTTCATCTATTACATCTGTCCCCTTCTCCTGCTGGCTTTTTTCTTTATCATGATTCCATGTTATTGTACCCAGTAAAGGATTTTTGGATACAGCTAGTGGGTAAGATAGCAGTTACAATGAATTCCTTTGGATTGGTAATAATGTGTCTTACACAGGACCCAAAACCTTTCTGGTGGAAGCCTGTTTCACTGACCCATTCCACTTCACTGACATCTGATGATGCTATTCTTTTCCCTAAATGTATTCATGAAAATCTCTACTGAATATCAGAGCTACTGAGGCTCAGACACCACCAGAGTTTTCATTAATGAATAAGAAGAAAACGTACCAATATGGGATCATATGAGAAAAAATTATATTTAATGGCACTGCCACTCTACCATCTGTTAGAAAAAATAAAGAAACAGCTACAAATTTATTTATTTATTTTTAACAGATAACCAATCTGACAGCTGACACTATTAGGTTACCATAGAGTGAAATTTTGTAAATATGATTTTATTACTAGCCAGGAGAAAGAAGAAGAATCTCAATGTGTTACCATCAGAACACTTAATTGTCATTTACAGGTAAGACTGCCTGGGCTACATGTTAAAGTAACTTGCTGCGCTAACTTTATCATTGCTGAATTTGCAGTGAATTTTTTTTTCCTTTGCCCCTCTCTCCCCATATTTAGAGCTTTTCTTTGATTTGTAACATGAGTCAGCTTTTTGAGGAAGTGCTTTGAGTTGATACAGGCATTAATCTTCAGAAATGGATAAATAGTTGACACCCAACTGTATTTAATACTCACAACTAGAAATATTTTAGTGATTTAATTTAAACGACATTATTGGATTTGGTTTGGTTTTGCCTGTGGGAAGTATAGGCTGATACTACCCTTTTATACAAAGAGCTCAGAAAAACATCTGTTCATTGTGGGTGCCTTCCACCCTCTGAAAAACACTGAGATGTTCATCTGAATTTGTGCTGAATTGAGTGCCAGGTCAGGCAAGCAATAAACTTCCCAAGTTTATTAATTTACTTGTGGTGTTTTCTGCATGTACAGGGCTCTTTTCAGGAAAAGGATAAAACCTGCTTTAATTTTTGTGAAATCAGGGCTTAATTTACATTCCTGGCCAAGTAGCATTATCTCCCCCAGACTCTCCTTAAGGCAGGACCCTCCCTTAATTCTCAGTGACATGGCCATGGAGTGCTGTGTGAAACCTGCTAAGAGAAATAAATTACTGGTTCTGGCTAACCAGAGAAGCATCTATGGAAAAACAAATATAATCCAGTATCAAATGTAGGTGAACTGCTAAGTTAAAATAAATATAAGTAAACACCAGCTTTGGCAAAAAATGCAAAAATAATGAACTAACAAAACAGAAAAAATGACTCTAACAAAAGTTTTATATTTGTTTAAAAGACAAAAGTATGTATGTACACATCATAGTGCAGATGCTTTCTATCAGAAAATAACACTTTTTATTTGAAAACTGTAGTTCATTAACAGTGCTCCCCAAGCTGCCTTCAGGCAAAATTCCAAATGTTTTGTCCAAATTTTCGAATATTTATATTTTTTAGTGCCACTATAGTTCCGCCAGGAAATTGTTGTATAGGTACATGAAGCCCTCTTGCTCCTCTCTGAGGCACAGTATAATATATTTGAGAGGTTGCCATGGTGTACCATGTAAAGAGAAGAGGAATCATGTTGGTTTGTAAAAAATAAATCTGAAATAGAGTCAGCTTAAAGAATATCAGGAAATTAAGACACACTTTAGCTCCCATGAGGTCCTGCATAGTTTCTTCCCATCTCTTTTCTGCTTTTCTTATCTAAAATATCTTAGGTGTTGACTTTTCACCAAAAAAATTGATTACCCCCCATGAGATAATAATAAACTGCAACAGTAACTGTTGTTCGTGTCACTAACACATTATCTGAAAAGTAGAATCTTTTTCTCATAGGTTTGTTCCAGTATGTGCTTGTATGAGAATAAATATTCTTAACACATGTATTTTTTTCCATGTGTGAGAGAATAAAATACATAAAATGTGCTTT
Source organism: Heliangelus exortis (assembly GCF_036169615.1). NCBI lineage: Eukaryota > Metazoa > Chordata > Aves > Apodiformes > Trochilidae > Heliangelus > Heliangelus exortis. Next base: position 13,789,488 of record NC_092427.1, read on the forward strand.
TTGAGTTTCAAGAGAAACTTGAGTGAGTTTTCAAGGCATTTATATAAAAGTGAAGATTTTTATTAGATCTAGAATGTTTTTCTTTCTCACAGTTGAGCTATGCTGTTAAATATCTGTGTGAGTCTGGCATATAACTAGTGAAAACTCAGTCATAAAATTTGATATCAAAGAACTTCATGCAATATAACAGAATACTAATAAGTAACACAGTTTTCAGAGATGTGGAACAGATATCTTGAAAATGTCACCATTTAATTTATTCTTTTTTTATGTATGTTCAGTGGTAGCTGTAGGAAGGTACTGATTTTTTTTTAATGCCGATTACAATACTGTAAAATGCCTGCACTATTTTTTAAATGAAAATAATTTTGCTAGAAAAATCCTAACTATTTTTGTGAATTTTTTTAAATTTTAAAATAAATACTAGTTTAGTTATTAGTGTGTATATTGCATATTTTATGTCCTCTTTCTGGGCATCTTTCTACCTTTCATTCATTCAGCCTGCTCTTCTTCCCTTCACCTGCTGAATGTCCTATTTAATGATCTTCTTAAGGAACAGTCAAATAGTTCAGCTTTGTAAGAACTATTTCATCTCCTCTTGAGAGCACTTACACTAACTTTCAGATTGGTACAATGAGCTATGAGACACCTCTGTGAAGAGATTTGGAGACCATGTATATTTGTATCATACATGGTGGTTTTCCTTCTGAGTCTGTATTGAAGGCATCACTCTGCCTTGTGTGTTGGAATTTCATCTTGCTGCACTTTGTCTGCAATTATCTGCATTTCAGAAACTCACTGAAGCAAGAAAAAAATGGTAGGGTTTTAGAGGGTAACTCTCCTTTTCCCCATGGAATTATGAGACAATTAACTGTGCTGCATGCAATTAGAAACAATGAAAAATAAATTAAATGCATGCGGCCTTTATAAAAAAGATAAAAATACACTTTCTATTTTTTCTGACATCAATCAGAGTAGAGCACTTAGCCAAGCAAACACCTGAGACTGTGTCAGACCACAGCTGCAGTGCTCACCCTGATTATTTTTTCTTTCCTGAAGTCGTTTGTCCCTTCCCACAGCTGGGATTATAATGAGAGGTACATTTCTGGAAGGTGGTGTTATGAGCAGCAGGTAGGTAGTCTGGAATCTTGCCTGGCATGTCAGGCTGTCTAGCAGTGGTATCACCCAAAAAGTGGTATCCATTTCCTGAGGCTTTGTGTCATACCTGCCAGAAAAAGCAGTGGGTGAAAATTTGGAAGTATTGGCATTTTGGATATGATCATTGTTGTCATCCTCCTGTGCAGCATGTAGTCCTTCACCTCTGAGCAGAGAGGTGAGTTGAGTCCAGACCCTGCACACAGATTGCTGGATCATGCAGAGGTTTGAATCCTTTTCTCCAAAACTATTGAGATTTAGCTCCATGAAGGCTTATGTGCCCAGGTGCACAGTAGACCTCAATCCTGAGATAAAGAGCCAGGAGAAGAAATAAACTCATCACTATTAAGATAAAAGACAGTAGCACTTGCCCCTCTTTAATCAGTTGATAGAGAAATACCTTGAAAGAGCAGTTTGGCTCTGGTCAGGTCAGAGTTGGATGCCTGAGGTTCAGTTCCTGAAGTACAATGGCACAAATTCATGTCTGTAAACCCTGCCAGAGTCACAGCCACTGATGCTGCTTAGGGACCAGAGAGCAGCCAGGAAAAACTGTTCTGCATTTGGAGTACAATTTGCCCAGCACACTCCAAGAAGGAACAAAGAAATGATCCTTTAGGATCAAGCTTTCTTTCTCTTTTCTTCCTTTATAGCAACCATGTGTAAGTTGGTCACAGCTGGTACCAAAAGAGTGTCTTTTGCAGATGCAGTCAGTTGGCCTTAGGCATGTTAGTGGCTGAACTCAGATTTCCACAGACCCCTAATGCACGGGGCTGATTCCACACAAGCTCTCTCTGCCAGTTCAACCATCTTTGCAGAATGCTGAGTCAGTTGTGTCCCAGCCATCTTGGGACTGGATCAGGTCCTGTCTGGCTGCCTCATGCTAACAGTTTGCTGCATCAGGTATTGTGTCTCCTCTGCCTGCTCAGATAAAGCCTGAAGCCAGCAGAAGTGCCATTATCTGTCTCCAGCTAACCTAACAGGAATGCAAACCTGGACGTAGAGCTGCTCCACATCAAATTCATCCTGCTGAGAACCCAGTTTACATCAGTGCCCATCAGGCAGAATGGCAGCACTTTCCCTTGGTTCATGATTGTTCTGCACAGCTGAAAGGCAGTTACAGTCCTCACTAGACATCATCATGTATCCAAATACTTCTGCAGGGGTCTGTGAGCACAGGGTTCACACATGCACCTGTCTATCTTCAGCAGTGTGTACCAGTCTCAAGTCTTCTGGGTAATTCTTCAAAAGACTTTACATTTTTAAGTAAGCACTTTCCAGTATTGCTCTGCATAAGAAGGCGGGGGATTTTGTCTGTGGTTAACCTGTCTCTTTCTGTTTGTTTGTTATAATCCAGGACAAATGATACCGGCCTCCTTGCTTTCAAAGACCATTTGCCTGTAACTCAGATAGTGATCACTGACACAAACAGATCAAATTCTGAGGCTGCTTGGAAAATCGGGCCTTTGCGTTGTTATGGAGACAGTGAGTACCAGCTCTTCTCAATTTCCATAGGTACAGAATGTTCCCTCTTTTTTATTGTGGTTTGTTTGGGATTTTTATTTTGGTTTTTGTTTTGTTTTGAGGGTTTTTTGTGTTTATTTAAAACCCTGTATTTATCTGATGAAAGGGGACTTTCCACACGCAGCTCGCAGCTGCTGTCCTGTGCCAATTAACTATAGAGAAGGGGGCTGTGTTTGCAGGGCAGTTCTGGAATGCTGCTTCCTTCAACACCGAGGCCTCCAGCCTGCACTTCCCCACCTTCCACGCCGAGGTCAGCGCAGACATCTCCTTCTTCTTCAAAACTACTGCTGTTTCTGGGGTGTTCTTGGAAAATCTGGGGATGAAAGACTTCATACGAGTTGAAATAAGCTGTAAGTTTCACTGTTGAAAGATCGTGGCATATTTTTCCCATTTGACAGGTGCAGGGAAGTTGGAAGGTCGTGTTTTCTTCTTTGTTGAGATGGTTGGAAGTGCCTGAAGAGGAGAAGATGAAGACATAATGACTTAGTAATTTAGACTTATGTGCCTCTCCTGTCAGAATATTCCCTGTATAGCCTTGGTCATTACAATTAATCTTTTATACCTGGTTTTATCTTTCTTAAACAAATGGGTGACTGAATTTATTTTTTCAACACTGATATCATTTTTTTTTTCTCTTTTCGAGAAAAAGCCACGGGCTAAATGTACCCATAGATGGTCATTTTGGTTGAGAGATGAAAAATTTAATACTATCACTCCAATTTTTACTATTATTTCTGTGTTAGGAGCTCTGCAGAGGGTTGAAGTAGATGACCCTTAAAGGTCTCTTCCAATCCAAACCTTTCTGTGATTCTATGAGATATGCAATCTGATGCAGCTCTGGTGTTTCAGAGGAACTCAGTGTGTATGGTACAGCTCCAAGGTGAGAGTCTATGAAGAACAGGATGCTAGGGCAGGATAATTCAGTCACAGTTGTAATGGGCCTTGAATACTTCAATATCTAGTAAGTGACTGCAGTATAATTGCTATTCAGTATATAAAGGAGAGTAACAGGAAGCTTAATTAGTGAGGTTATAGCTCACTACCATTCTGATGACTTCAAATATTTATTAGTGACAAAAAGGTGCCATGGCTTTCACATGAAATGTGATTTCTGTATTCCAAATTCTGTCAAGCTTGGGAAAAACAGAGTGCCATGCATTTTATAATACGGTTATAATAACCCCAACATCAAAATTAATAAAACAGGGCCCTAAGGCCCTTCGATCCATTAAACAAATGATAGATGTTGTGGTGCATTATCACAAGGTAATGAGGTATGATTTACTGTTAATTGCACATTCAAGTCCAACATGGCCATACTTCAATGTACTAAATTTTATCCTCAGAGATACAGAAATATTATTATGATTTTGATATCAAATATATCAAACACCAAAGCCAACTTGAAGGATCATTTAGTAAAATCTTTTGTGTGAGTGTTAAAGCTGTACTCCTGGAGAAATGGGTTAATTAAAAGTTTGGGAAAAGTCTTGTCTTGTAAACTCAAGCTTCTCATTAGTAGTTGGTGTTGTGTTTCTTGCTGCCAGATGGAATTTGCAGCCTAAAGGCCTTGTATCAAGGAAGCTCCACAAACCAGCTGCTTCGAAGGGAAACAGCCTTTTAGCAGATGCAGGGGCTCAGAATAGATCTTTGTCTATCCCTGTGGAGTGTTTTCTATCTTAACTATCTAAGAAGCAGCTTGCAAAACCAGACCAATCCAATTTGTTGGGCTTGAAATAACAGGTTTCTATGAATTTTCAATCCACAACCTTCTGGTTGTGCAGTCTGTGGACTTGGTCTTTCTGGTGCATTTAGCATTTTAGGAAGAGGAAAAATAATCAGTAATAAGGATGTTAAATGTTCTGTTGCCTTTCAGGCTTCCAGCAGAGCAAGATGGACTCTTATATGTGGCTGTTGTTTTCCAATTATTGTTCTGTTTCTAGAAGCCTTGCTATCTCTGGACATGTGTTACAAAGGCCTCTTTAGTTTAGAATCAACAATGAACTAGTTTTGCTCATCTGATTTTCCTTGTTTCCCAGGTCAGGCTTAAGTCAAGCCAATGAATGCTTGTAGGATTCTTTCCTACCATGTGCAGCCAAGTTCTGTTGCTGTTAAAGTACATGCAATTTGAAAAATTTATTCAGAAAGAGCTCCTTCTTTCTTTTCACCCCTCTTAGCATTATTTGTCCAAAATCTTGTGTTACCATAGTGTAACTTCTGTACAGCATGCACTTTTACTTGTAAACAAAGTAAGCTACTATGTCTAGAGCACTGTAATTGTTGTAACAACGAAGATGGATACCCACAGCCAAGCATAATGCCAGCAGGGATCAAACAGTGAGGCTGCAGGCTTAGATTTATGTATAAGCTGCTGTGTAAAAGATAGGAGGTAAATGAAGCTATACTGTTTGGTGACATAAAAGCTATTGGATCCTGTGTTAATTCAAATTTTCCAGATGTCAAAACTATGATTTAATTCAGACCTTCACTTCCTCTTCACATCTGTTTATCTGTTCCAGCCCCCAAAGAGATCACCTTCTCCATAGATGTTGGGAATGGCCCCACAGAAGCCACTGTGGAGTCTCCCAGAGCACTGAATGACAACCAGTGGCACTATGTCCGAGCAGAGAGGAACCTCAAGCAAACCTCTCTCCAGGTGGACAACCTCCCCAAGAAGGTCCTGGAGGCACCTGCTGAGGGACACTTCCGCTTGCAGCTCAACAGCCAGCTATTTGTAGGTAGGAGCCATTTAATTCTGTAGAGGTGCACAATATTACTATGTCAATACCTTGTTAATGCTGTTCTTTCACCACTGAGTTTGCATGTGGTGACCTGATTTTGCTTTCTCTTCTTCCATTGCTGCACAGGTAACATAAATTAAACCAAGAACTCATACTATTTATTCATGTGCAGCACTGGCTGTGTAATTCGCTGTAAGAAAAGTGATCTCTCTTTATAGATACAATGTGAAAGACACAAATTCTTTATATAAGTTTCTGCCCTGATGACAGTATGATCTTAAAGTCTATTCCTTCAATTATGGCTGCTGAAACTCTTGTTTGGCCATAGTGTGTATGTGTGAGAGAATGATGAAAACAATCAAAGCAAATGCAGTTATTTTAATTGAAGGTAGTCTTTCAAAGAGGAGGAAATTATCTCTGTTTGCATACAGTTGGTTTCTCTACCTTCCAACTGAAAACTAGATTGGGACCAGCTTGTATTTGATAATATAAGTACAAGGGGTTACAAAGGGACTTCTCTGTTTCCTATACTCAAATGCTGTCTTTTTGAGTAAATCACTCAGTGATGGAGTGGGATGTAATCTGCCTCTTATTCAGGGCCACTCAAGTAACTACTGATTCTTTCCTTAAAATGCATTCTTTTGCTTAACTGAAATGCTGTATCAAGCCTCAGTCTGTCAATTCAATTTATAAAGTTTGACTGTGTATCCACACCCTTTGATTTAAAAAGATTTTGGGGTAATTATTTGATTTGTTTTTTCCTAGTGTATATGTGCAATAATTACTGGGCTCTGAATGTAAGGAATGAATCTGTTAATAGATATATCTGCATCAATGGCCAGGAGTCCTTCCCACATAGCTGTTGATTTATACTAAAATGATCTCTGATAGACTCAGCTGGAGGCAAGTCCATGGAAGAACTTGCAGAAGGGAGGCTTAAGACTATCAAAGTGCAAGTTTTCTGTTTTCTGATATGAAGCATGCTGCTATTCACTTCTTTCTGAACTCCAAGATCATCCTAAGAACCTGTTCCACAGGAGACCAGGCCTAGAGGCAGTAGGGTTGGGCTGCTAGACACCTTGGAGACCTCAGAGACATCTAGCCCAAGGTACTGCCTCCAGTTAGAAAACAAGAATGAATTTCATGTTTAGCCATTTGCGATTTTTGGTTGTCTTTTTAAAGGAGTAAAAATGGAGGATTTATCATGTCATTTGTCAGATATGTCAGATATCAGCTGCTTACCATCTCACATCTGAAAAGCAGTATCTTCCCATAAGTTTCCCTCTCTCCCTCACCAAAATAAAGGGGCTACCTAAGTGAACTTCACAGTAGTTTTAAAGTGACATATCAATGAGTTGCATCATGGAAGTCTGTGGTAGCTAAGGACCTCAGCAGAGAAATGTTCTAAGAGGAACCTTGTCACCAAAAAGAAGCACAAAGCCTTACACCTGAGGCAAATGAGCATCATGCATCTGTACAAGCTGGGGATTCTGTGGGGAGGTAGCAGCTGTGCAGAAAAGGTCCTGTTGGTCTTGGTGGAGAAGTGACTCTGTACCTCACCTGAAGGTAGTCCTGCTTTGAGGAACAAGTTGGACCAATTCCAACATTTTTTTTTCTGGTTTTACTTAATATTTACATTAATAGTTACTTTACACCTACCAAGGGGTGAAAAGTTCTCACTGCCTGCTAAATAGAACGCATTTTCACTTTCCCATCCACACTTTTACCCTGAACCCTGAAAAAAAAGGTTTTTAGGGGTGCATTTTGGTCCTTAGCTCTACCTTACTGAAGGCTAAAAGTGTCCATGACTTCCTGAGTTTTCCTTAGTGCAGTCAGACTTAGTGCATTCTCAGACTGTTTGCCCCTGGGTGTTCCAGGGAAAGGTGGCAGAGGTCCAGTGATACACAGATGTGGCACAATTTGTCTCTATTGAAAATCTCATATCAGCCTCTAATTGCAGGCAACTAATTAAGTACCTGAACCACGCAGATTGAATTTTATCCCGTATGAAAAATAAATGCATAAACAACATTGTAAAACGGAACAGAGCAGCAGCACATAGTATTACTCCCTGCTCCCTCATGTAATCCACAATATATTTGTTTCTACAGCATTCCACATACCGACAGTGATTAAGGGGTTTCCACAATTAGTATGCACACTTTTAATTAATAATCTATATAACTGATGTGATTTGCTATTTTAGAAATGTTCCAAGTATTTTTTTAATTGAATCTCCCTATTTCATTTCTTTTAAACATGGAACTTTATTTCCACACTGGAGGTAGCTAGTCATTGAGATATAACTTTTTTTTTTTCCCCCTTGATTGTTCTCCAGAATCAATTAAAATATTTAGTATAGCTCATAAATAAGGCTCAAAATTTAATTAAGTTTATTTATCTTCTGGAAGGATTTATTGATTCTTTGGTATGAAGGAACTATATTAGCATCACACAACATTATGACAATGATCGAATGGAGATCCACTGTAGCTTTCAAACTACAATTATTTTTCTGTTACTTCAGAGACATCAGCCTATATGCAGTATGCGTGAGCTGGTTTTGAGTCTTTTCCTTTTAGGCAGTTATACACAGTAGATGATACATATAAAATAAATTTGGACATTTGTAAAGATTGACTACAAGGGCAGTTGACATATAATATAATTTTAAAGAAGCTTTTCTAATTTGGACCGATTAATTCCTGATCAAATTTTTCTGCCCATTTTATGTACAAATTATTTACTTCTTTTTTGGCCAGATTTTTCCTTCTTAACTAAAAAACCAGATAGATACATTTGGTACTGTATGTAATAGAATGATATAATTCATGGGGTTTTATGTTAGTTTGTTGTGTTTTTTAAACATTGGCTTGTCAAACAGACTTTTTACTTTATGTGATTTATGGTAAAGAAAGTTGAAAAAAAGCTTTTTCCAGCAATGTTATCAGAACAGTCAGTTGCAGGCAGTTGTGGAGCTGTGCTTCATTTACTCCTGACCCAGCAATATTGATACTCTGTGAGGGACTTAACCAGCCTGAAATACTTTGTAAGGGTGGAAGTAAAAAAGCCCTGACTTTCCTTGGAAGTTTATCTTGATATTGACTGACTTGTGTTTTTTAGGAGATTTAGCCATTAGCTTAAGATTTTCCAATTACTAAGCACAGAGAGGATTTCTTTTTTATTTGTGTAGATTCTTTTATGTCCAGTAAGGGATGAATTCACATTTCCATCTTCCTGAGTGGAGCCCTTGGTGGTGTTTCTCTCTTATTTACCCTACCAGTTTTCTTCAAAGATGGGGGAACATAATATTCTCTTTCAATTTTGGGCAAGAAATTAAAAAGACTTCATTCAGAGATAAAAATGTACCACACGTGAGCAAATACTCCCTTCCATAAGAAACCAAACCAAACTGTATCATAGCTGTCCAGTCCTTTTAGGTGGAGAAAACATTGATGGAGTGTGAACAAGAGCAAAGACGTGTCCTGAAACTATGAAAAATGTGAACTTTAGTTGGCTCAGAGGGATATTAATTGATATATGACAGTGAACTCAGTGTTTGGATGTCATGGCTACATATTCCAGCAGAGTAATGCTGGTGTTCAGAGACTACAGCAGAACCTGAGAGTCTCACCATGACTTACATTATCCCTATGCTAATTTTGAGTTATGTATGTTCTTGAATTTAAACCTGTCTGGGTCATTGCTAGGGTGAAAATCAATTTTCATCTTGCTCTGTGTACTTAGATGTAAACCATGGGTGTGTATAATGTTCTTAAGCCGCTTCTTCATGTCAGGCATGTCTTCACATTACATTACTTGGATTAACAGCACTATCTACCAGGAAGCTTCTTCACTCACTTCTGGCCTTGATAAGCATAAAGTAGCTGTAATCCAATATCTGCACACCCAAAAATACTTCCATTTTGAAGCTGGTAATAGAGAAGTTCATACAAGCTTTACATATCCTGGAAAGATGCCCTCACACAGGGCTTTCTGTTTACTCCAAAGTCTCTTATACATTGATATTTTATAAAAAGAGCTAATAGAGCTGAGAATCAGATCTTTCTTCCCATTTGCTTAAACTAGTTGTATTCACAGAAATGATGGATTTTGGGTGTCATTTCTTGCCATAGCACCTGATCTCCATGCAGTTCTGACCTGCCATCTTGCATTGCCACCTTTCTGTGTTTGATTCAATGGTCTCAGCTGTTCTTGCATCTTGCTGACATGATGTCTGCCCTGCACATCAGTCTTTGGGGGACAGCACATCACATAGCATGTGTAAGAAACTGTCATTGCCTGATGTTCCCAGGAATCAACTGCAGTGATGATTTCTTACAAAATAACCTACAGAAAATGGCTACCTTCTTATGGGATTTGCCTGGAGAGAAAACCAAAAGCAGGGGAGTAAAAAATGGAGGTGTTCAAATCTAATCCCTCTCCTTTTATCTCCTCATCCATAGCAACACAATGTGACAGGATTCAAATTGCCAATTCTTGCTTTGTTCCATCGCTTCCTATAAATATTTGACTGTATCCAAATGTGGTTTCTCTCTGTTATGGAGAAAAAGTTCTGCAGTCAGTAAGAGATGAAAGTTTAGATTACATAATGTTTTTATGACTGGTTGTTGTGTTACATTTGTAATTGACTCACTGGGCACTTATGTATTTATCTATGTAGTAAGAAGGAGTTTTTCTGTGGCTACACTTCTTGCAGTAACTTTAAGACAGTCTGCTTGAGGCTGACATTGGCACACATGGAATGTGTGGCAGGCTTCTGTGGTAGCTTTCTGTGTGTGCAAAGGGGAAGGGAGAAATGACTTTTCATTGCTAGTACTCTTTAAAACAAACCAAGCTTCGATTTTAAAGCAGCCTAAAAGAGTTAGAAAACCATTTCTCCCCTTCTTTTTTTTTTTTTTTTTTTTTTTTTTTTTTTTTTTTTTAAGTGGGTTTTGGATATCTAGCTGCGTTAGGCTGCTTTATAATCCTTAAGATGGATATTCTTGCACCTGGCTATGTTTCTTCTGTTAATTTTTTAAAAAATTACATTAGAAGGTGCATACCCCCAACAAACATACAAACTAGATGAAATCAGCTGCACCAAACTGCTCAGCAACAGGGAAATTTGGCACATACCTGCTCTGCCAGGACAGGCAAAAATCATTCCTTTCAATGGGCAGTCAGTTCCAGCATTCAAAACAAGTGTCACACTTTTGGATAGTGCAGCTGTCTCCTGTGGTCCTGGTGGAGGTGTGTCCTCATCTCCTCATGGTAATGTTTGAGAGGAAGCTCTGTGTAAACTAGAGGAGAAGGCATGACCGTAGCACTCCAGTGTAGGGAGGGGAAGGATGGTCCTCACAGACTGCTTTGAGAACAGGATTTACACTCAGATTGGTAAAATAGAGAACCAGAATGCAAATCCTAAGAAGTTAATTTGCTGCATAAGGCCTTAAGTAGAAGTTTTTGTGCTATTCATTTGGTTTGTTAAGGAGACTGGCAAAATTCAGTGTTTGGATTTCTGGTTTTGTCTTGGGAGCAAGGGATTGAGGAATCCTTGGATGAATCTTCTCTGTTGTAGACAGTATAAAGGCAACATAACTGCAGAGTTGGCATCAGAGGAACTTTTCTGGGAGACAGAGAAAAGGAAGGAGTGAAAAAGAGGAGGCGGGGTTTATTTATTGTTGGTGTTTTTAAATGAATCTGTAGACACTCCAGATATTTTGGAGGCCAGGAGGAGGAACTAATGCTTAACTACTTATGTATCCTGACTGCTCTGTACAACTTTTAGTTTGAGGCTAACAAGTGTGACTTGGATGTCTTCTGAGGAATATAATAACAAGTACTTCTACTCCTGCATAACAATAATTATAAGTCTCATTCTCCCATGCCCTTTCCTTTTCTTTGTATCAATTACATAAAGCAAGAACGTTCTAATACTTCCCTATGCCATTTCAGCTTCCTTAGTCCAGTTCTTACCAACAAAAAGTGCTTTGTTTTTTGAATAAAAGCCTCGATTAATTGATATAATCTTAATTATTTAACCAAGGGTGTCACCAAGCTATATTGAGTGCTCAGTTGTGAGTTTCTTGCTCCCTTCTCTCAAATACTTTTTCCTTGCCCCAATGCTTCCCAGCAAAATTCAGCCACATAAATACCTTGCTGAAAACAGCATGGCTCATTTGACTGTCACCTCCACTCAGCAAAGAACACCCTAACCTTGTTACTTGTGGTCCCAAGGCTTACCCTAAAATCTGTTTTCCTGAATAAAACATTTAGGTCATGTCCATGAAATTGTCAGGCCTATTAAAAGAAGAATCTACAAAGCCTACTGGAGATGAGTTTTGTTTCTTTGTTTTCAATTTTTCTGTTATCCACAGGAAAGTATTTGAAGATTAGATCTAGCTAATTGAAGAAATGATAAACAGATTTACTTAATCAATATTGCATCTAGACTCACACAGACATCTCTTAAGCTCTATATATCCAGACATTACAAGAGGAGAGTAGTGAAAAACTTCCTTTACATGACTTTCCAAAGTGCCTTAGAGAGCATTAAGAATACAGGTTGTGCAATAAGCATGATATCTGTGGAGCAGTTAGCAATAGTTTGTACTCATTTGTTAGATGTTAGAGCTGGGATTTGTATGTGTGCAGAGAGAAGAGGCAAGAGGGAGAGGGAGCTGTCGTTTGTCCTTACAATATTTGTGGTTACCTCCCATGCAAAAGAAAACAGAGTAAAATTTCTTTTTGTTTCTATATTACTGAAAATTGCGTATGGTGTGTTTGGTTTTGGAGCAAAATCTCAAAAGAATTGTGTGAGTACAGTGCAGAAAATGCAGGAGGCTCAATTCTTATGTCCAGAAATCCTTTAAAAAAATAAAGCTAACATTTCTCACCTGAAAAGAATTGCTGGCTAAAGAGGAATTTAAAAGTATGTTTCTGTAAGAAAGTCAGCACAAAATTAGGATTAAATATACCTTTCTTAAATATACTATTAATAGTTCAATTACCCCGATTCAAATCTAGTATTTCTGCTGTTAGTGTACCAGAAAGGAAAATGTGCAGAAGAATAGGAATTTGGTGAGATTGCTTTTCAAACCATTGCTTCATTCTCTTATTTTGCAGAAGTTTTCTTTTAATTAAACAATTTGGGAAAAAAAAAAACCCAAACAGATGGTCTTCTGCAAGGACTTCTCAAAAGACATAATCTTTTATCTCATGCACTTTGATACAGAATCAACGTCTACAGAAGAATAATTTGGAAAGATAGCATCTTTCATACTTTTGCAGGAGAATCACCAAAATTCTAGGATTTCAGAGCCTACTAATGCTCATAACTCCTGAAACAGAATTAGAGTTCTAAGCAGCAATCAAAATTGCAGTATCTTCAAATGCAAAACCTTGGCAACTGCTAAACAAAGCCAACATTAATAAAAATGGCAATATTTTCACAAATTACTCTTAACAATCATCATTATTATTGTAATTCTCAGACACCACCTGTTATGGAAGAAGTGTCTAACACTGTTAGCAATTTGATTGGGCATATTAGAAGCTTTCAGAGACTGAGCTGCTCTCTTGCAGAGATCCTCACATAGATCTGGTCTTCAGGAAGAAATGCAATTATGCTTAACAATTGTAATAAATAACACAACTGTGACCTCAATTCATGTTTCTTGCCTATAACAAACATTCACATGCAACATCAGGTTGGGCAATCATGCAAAGATTCTGACTCAAGTAATTTCCCTTCAGCCAGCAGGCCTGGTGCTGAACATGATTCATCCCTGCTATCTGGACTCATCAGCATGTAACTCACCTGCTGTTGGGATCAGGGTGTTATTTATACTCTGTTCTATGGCAACAAATAAGAAAAAAAAGCATTTTAGTTTTGGGTTTCTCATGTATCAGATGATATGCAGACATACAATAAACAAGCAAATCTTTTTTTCCAATGAATTTTCAGTTCAAATACCAGACAGGGCAGTAGATAAGGCAGGAGATAGAATAATGGCAACAAGAAAGTGTCACATGCAGCTTTTTAGTCCTTTCATAAAGACAAGTAGAGACCTTTAGTTTCCATGGCCGTCCATCTGTCATCTTTTGCTACTGCATTCACTGATATATAATAGATAATATTTTCTAATACTTCTGGATTCATGTTTGTACCTCCGGATTGGATTTGGCTTTGGTTACTATGCAGGCTCACCAATGAATTCATGTATTTCTTTCTCTCTTTTCCAGGTGGAACAGCTTCCAGACAAAAGGGCTTTTTGGGATGCATTCGATCCCTACACTTAAATGGACAGAAACTTGACCTTGAAGAGAGAGCTAAAATGACACCTGGTGTTAAACCTGGATGTCCAGGACATTGCAGCAGTTATGGTAATCTGTGCCATAATGGAGGTAAATGTGTGGAGAAGTATAATGGTTACTCCTGTGATTGTACCAACTCAGCCTATGAAGGACCTTACTGCAAAGAAGGTAGGCACCAAGCTTTCATCCCAAGTCCTTAGTGGTCATTGAATTACTGCAGTTTCACCCCTGTCAGCTTGGTGTCCCTGTGTTACAATGTATTCTAATACCAGTTACCCCTTCAGCATTTTATCTTTTATTTATATTTAAATTAAGCAAGCTACTATGCTTCCTTTTGTTGACTTTGGTGGTGGCCTGGGAACTTAAAACAATGTTACCTGTACTGGTAAAATTACCAACTTTATCCCAGTATGATTCTGGTATTCAATTGCATACAACTTGGACCAGACATTAACTAACAGGGCTGAAATTTTTCATAACAGTTGCTTTCCCATGTCTGAATATTTAGTTTGCTTGTTTTTAAAGCTCATCCAGCTTTGTCCATCTTAAAAAAATCTCAAGAGCTTTTCTGTACAGAATTTTGGAGCTATGGTGTGGCAAAAAGAGGTAGTCTTTTTATGGTTTGTTTCACCGTTCCTGTGACAACTCATCCAAACCTTAAGAGATTTTAAAAATAAGCATGATGCATTCAGGAGAAAACTGATTTTTGTGGTTTGGTCTCTGTGTCATCACTGAACCTTTCTGGTGGCTCTTAGGAGATGTTGCCAACACCAGAAAAAGGAGCAGGGCAAATGAGGAATGTCCAATTTAGATAGGATGTTCTTTTCAAGAGGAAAGAAAACTCCTGCTCAGTAGCAACAAGGTGCAATGTGAGTGTTTAAATTTCCACAGCAGGCCCTGACCTTGCAAATAGAGCAGATTTACCAAGTGGGCTGCATCATCTGCTGGTGTAAATCAGCATAGTAGTACTGCAGTCCATGGAACTATGCCCACTTACTGCTGAGGATTTGGCACCAAGAGGTGCCACAAGAGGTGTATCAAATACAAGAGGCAAATCACACAGTGCCCTGCTAGGAGATGCAACTCCTATAGAGGTGGAGCCATTTTATTGGAGAAAGTAGCTTGCACTCAGTCTCCAGCTGAAGATAACACCATCCTGATCATACCCTGCCTCTCATTAGAAACAACAGCTTTTATCATCTGTATTTTGGGGCCGGACTGTGTTGTGTTTACTGAAAACACAAGTGTGAGTTCTTGGGATCTGAGCACGCACAGGTAGATATTTCTCTTTTGGAGGTTCCGAAGGAAGCTTCCCTTACTGTCTGTCTTTGTGTCAATGTATTGCTTTATTTTGTTGAAAAGGTGACTGGAGAGGACAAATATATTGTCTTTACTGTGGGTAGAAGACAGAGAATATTGCCTTACACATCAGCTGTCAGAAGATGGTGAACTGAGCATTTATTTGGCTGACAAACATTTTGGCCTGTTCCATCTTGCAGAGCTCTAATTCCAGCTCTAAAGTAGCCCGTCTCCATACACTGTCCTTCTCTGTGCCAGACAAATACCTGGTAAGGAAGGACTAGTGAGTCCTTCCTAGTCAAAATTAAGGAACAGTGATGTTAGCTGGGTCAAGGGCATTTTGCAGGGTTCTGCTGATGATGCAGACAGCTCATGTCCATGCTTGTCTGGGATAGCTGAAAATAAAGTAGATTAAATTATTCCCTTGGTTTATGTATGATTTCAGAGGTTTCTGCATTATTTGAAGCTGGCACTTCCATAACCTATATTTTTCAAGAACCTTATCCTGTCACAAAAAACGCAAGCACCTCAAGCTCTGCCATTTATGCGGATGCGGTCATGTCCAAGGAAAATATTGCATTTGGCTTTGTCACAGCACATACTCCAAGCCTTCTGCTGTACATCAACACCTACTTTCATGAATATTTGGCTGTGATTCTCTCCAAGAATGGTAAGTACTCTTGATTTGCTACCAAAGGGAGACCAGTGTAACTGTGTTAAGATTTTTGTGATGATAGTATAGAATTCTGCACTGATTTAAGTTCACTTCTGTGTCTGCAACTTTATCAACTTCGTAGTATTCAGTTTATGCAAATTAGCATCACTCTTGTTTATGTCCCTTTATTTGGCATTCAGAGCTACACTTGCCTATTCAGTCTTTGAATAATCCTGTCGTTGGGACTTAAAATGTGCTTTGACTTTCATTTGGCAAGACTCTACAGTAGCAATTTCTTGCTACTTATTCCACACTGAGATCCATTAGGCCTCTAGGGTAAGGGAATGAGAAATACCATGAGTGTACAAGAACGCTTGGTGCAGAAATATATTACTATCTTATCTTTTGCATTCTGTCTTGGCACATGTGTTGCTCTTCACTGGTTTGTGTCAATTGAATACAGCCAATATGTCTGAATATTAAAGCCATAAAATGTCAAAGTTTTCTAGGTTCACTGACCAAAACACAAGGTATAAATCCATTTGCTACTAAAATGCACATGGTCTGAGGACTTTCTGAAAACATGTGAAAAATTTATGGGCATAAACTTATTCTCAATAAAACTCTGGCTCCTGAGTCTTTTCAGTGCTTTCAGAAAACTTATTCCTGACAAACATCATCCTACATAAAAATATTTGAATTATTCAAGAGTAACTCAGGCACTGGAGTACTGGAAGTCATGAGTAAGCACATTGGTGAGTCTGCCTGTGGCAGAACAATAGGAAGGTAATGCTGTGTGGAATATGTGCATTTGACCAAATGATCCAGACCACTCTGAAACCTTGCAAATTCCAAAATATCTAAGCTTTCAAGTACCAGCAAATCAAGCTATAAGGAAAAAAAAAAAAATTGTCTTGTGGCTGGCTTTCGGAAATCACTGGTTTCAGGAGGGGTGGCTGAGAAAGTATCAGCCTGAGCCTGTCTCCCCTAAGCAGACTCCCAGCAAGGTTGTGGAACTACCAAGGAAACCCTCCATGCTCTCTCCTCTCCAGTCCAGTCCCAGATTTCCATCTCTGATTTGCTCTTGGAGGCAAGTGTTTGTGATCTTCAGATATATTCATATTCCATTGCATAGTGCCAGGGTGGCAGAGCTCCTGCTGAGGTGAAACTTTGAAACCTGCTTCACAGTTACACTCAGGCAACCAGAAGTAGAGATAAAGTGAACGAAAACGTAATATCTATTTAAATCACCTCTTCTGCTGCCAGAGTAGTGTCAAATGACTTTAGAAACCAGAGGCAATTGGTTGTTATTGATTACATGCAGCCATCAGCAAGCTATAATTGGGAGGTTCTGGAAAGGGGGGAATCTCTAAAGGGGCTGGGGGAAAAGGTTTGGATCAGGACACTGGCATCACTTGTAGCAGCTCAGCAGGAGCACGGATAGGCCTTGCATTTTGGCAGCTGCACCATCTGCAAATCTCTGCTCTGGTTCTCAACTTCTGGAAATTAGAATGAAGCAGCTCAAAGCACACTCAGGCAATTTAGACAACGATGCTTTTATTTACCATCTTGTAAAATTAAGATAACAGTAGAATAAAAGGGTTTTGGAGATGTCAGACTCCACATCTGTGGTCTTTAAAATGTAGCACAATGCAGACAGTTATTAAGAAAAGTAGGTAACCTTGGTTAACTCATGAAAGCCCCATTCAGAGTTGCTCTGTGCATGCTTCTCTGTCATTCTTTCAAGATAATAATTTTAGTCACAAATATTCTCTGCCTCTTGTCCCAGTTGCAATAATTTTTTAAAAATCAAATCCTCTTTATTTTTTTCAGTCTTGTGGGAATTGAAATTATTCCAATGAAAATAATGTTCAGATATGTTACTCTTTCTTCTTACAGGTTTATGCTTGCCATAAAATTATTAGACTATGAATAATAATGTCCCTGGTATCATTAAAAGTGAACATGATTCCTTTTGTTTTACTGGCCTATTTTCAAGGAATCTCGCTGAGTCTGACAATGTCCCAGGTCCCAGCTGGACCACTGATTGGTTAAATAAAGGTTAGACTCTTGGTGAAATGGGAATGGACATTCTCACTTAAGAGGTGAGCAGCAATAATTCTTGCTGTAATTCCAAGACCATTTCCACTTGTTAAGAAACTATCCTAGAACAGTGTGTGGATACTTTAACACCTCACATTTTTAAAGCATTTTTCAAACTACTATTCATGTATTGTTATTCTCCTTTTCCTTTATACACAGAATAACTAAGCAAATTATTTGCTAATGAAAGTGACACTGAGAAGAATGTTTCTAGTAATGCAGACTTCCTGTGTTAGATATTTAACATAAAAGAAGGGAAAATAACTGCAAGGCTTATTCATAGCTAGACAATATTGAAAGGGTTTATATGAAAATGAACTTGCATAGGCAGCTAAAGTCTAATCCAGTCAGGTGTGAAATGTTCCCTGTAAAGTGAATTCATTTCAGTAAAATTAATAAATAATCACATTTAACCCAAACACACTTTTCACTGTCAGTCTGTAGAGAAGGTCATATAATTAGAAGATACAATATGTATTGACTGAGACACCAGTATTGTGGTAGTAAAATTATTCATTTAGAGTTACCCAGCAAGCCAGTGTCAAGTCTGGGAAAAGAATTAAAATCTCCTCATACCCACTCATGGCTTTACCTGCTCAGATCAATGCTGCCCACAAAGAAAGCCCTTGCAGTGCTTGGAGCCCTAGAGGGCAGGTGGTTCGTGAGGGAGGTAAAGTTACCACAATGATACAATATTCCAGGGCTACACAGATGACCTCATTCTCTAAAATTTGATACTTGGTAGTGTGCAGCATCTAATATTTCTAGAAATAGTTCCCAGCCAAATAACTTTACCTATATCACAAGGTTGTTCTTAAGTCTGATCAGCTGCCTCGTGTCCTGGCAGCTTATGGATAATTTTGCAAATTTACATTTTTAAAAGATGATTTAGGGATTCTTTCCACCATTAGTCGATACTTAGGCTTTTAAACCATTTATGTTCCTTTAAAAATTCTATGCAATAATTTATCATTGCTCTCTCCTCCCCAGTCCTACATATTGTGCCCATTGTTTTTCAAATTAAATGTATATATAGATGGGTATGCATTATATAGATGGATATGTGTATATGGATAAGTATGTATGTAAAGCTCACCTAATCCCATTAATCCAACACCCAGAACATAAGCAGTATTGTAATATCTGGCAGAGCATTTTTAATATCAGTGCTGTAAAAATTTCAAATTATAGTGCCCATTACTTAACTAAAAAAAAATAGGTAAAAGATCTTATTAGTCTTTTACAGTATGTCAGTCCACAGAGGTTTTCACATCATGGGAAGCTACTTTCAATAAATTATTTTTTTTCTTTGTCAGGCTAAATTTTCACTGTACATGATTTCCCCAGATTACTAGTACCTTAGTATTATGATCAACTTGTCTTGATCCCTAAGGATCCCTAACTGATGGGGAAGAAAAATTATAACAAAGAAACTGTTATTGCTTGTCCTTTATCTATACTTCCTCCCCCCTGCAAGTAATCAAGTGTGATATGAAGTATACTGTTTAGAAAATGTTTTCCCAAGTCTGGGATTTCTTTGATTCTTAGTGGGTTTGGTTTTCTTTTTGAAAACAATTAATCCCAATCTAGAGACACAGCAGATAGCCAGCACTAAAGAAAAGACATAGAATGCCAAACTATCCTAGAGTGGCTGAAAATTTATCTGTGTATATTACCTGATCTCTTAAGAAACTGAACAATTTGAGTCAGGGTTTTTTCTGTATTTCTCTCCAGTATCTGCTGCCATCACAATGATCTCTCAGTTCTTTTGGAAAGCAAGACTCTGAAATTGCATAAGAAAGATTAAAGACAAGGAAAAAAGAACACTTAAAAATAAAAGTAAAAATGAAAATATATTGAGCAATTCTTCTCTTAGGTCTCTGATGTGCAGAATATAGTAGCAGAATGTAGATCAACCACACTGCCCTGTCCTTTATGGTCTTGAAATCAGCTGATATTCGAAGGAAACAGGAAAAGAAACCAAAACCTGTAGTAGAGGTGAGCTGAATTAACTCTCTGCAAAAGAAGAAGCAAATGTAATTGGTGAGAAGCAACTGATTATTTCCTTTCTAATAAATCAGAAATCTTCTCCTGTCTCTAGTTTAGAAGCAAAGGATCCTCTCTGCTGAAGACATTTAAATTCTCCTTATTAGTTTTGCCTTGCAAGTCTGTTCAGCTTCAGTTCCAACAACTTTTTTCAAGCAAAACCAAAGGTTTTGTCATTCAGTGGTAAAGAAAGGGAAAATATCTACTTTAGTCTTTCAAGCAAAGAATTTTATATTGTGTTCACACTGTGTACTCTGGAGTTAAGTGGGGCAAAGCTAAAATAATTAGGGAAAATAGAACTTACTGAAATACTGGGGTGGGTTTTGGGGGTGATTTTGCTGGTTATTTTGCTTTACCACCTTGTGGGGTTTAGTTTTGTTATGTGGCTACCACAGGACATAACTAACTTCTGCAAAAAGCCTCTCTAGGATATGCTATTGCTAGTGCAACAAACAGTCTTATCTTTCAAGTACACCTTCTGGCTTGCAGACAGACTTTCAAAATCCATTCGACAGTGTGCACAATTTATGTGACTGAAGTGGAAAATGGTGCAAAGGTTCAGGTATAGTTATTTTTTCCAGGAGCAGGAATGTGAGTCACGTTGGGAAGTGTTGGAGACAGCTTTGTTGAGCAGTGAGAAGTTTTCCTCAGTTGCCTGTAGCGTGGGAAGTTTTGCCCAGTAACCCTGAGGCTGGTTGTGGCACCATGAGTAGAAAGGGCTGACATGGCAAGAGATATCCCAGTCAGTTTCTTTATGTACATGGAGAAGGTCCTGTGGTTAGAAACATCTCTAGTCCCTTGGATTATTCTCTGCTGTAAACACACTTCACAGAAAATGGGAATGCTGCTTAGAGTTTTCAGTTTAAATCCAGCACTATAAAGTCTTTAAGAGAAGAGGTAGACTCAAAACCATTTTTTGGTTTTGGTGTTTTTTGTGGTGTTTTGTTTGTTTTTTGTTTTTTTGTTTTTTTGGTTTTTTTTTTAGCAAATGGCACTCTAAATCTCTGTGTCTCTGTGTGAATGAGTAATTTGAAATGGGAAGCAACCACTGCATTCAGCCAATGACTGGCAGATTTCTTTATTTTCCAAGAGGAGAGAACTGCAAAATCTGACTCAGATGAATTCATGGACATGTTTGTATTCATGAAGATCATTTTGTCACACTCAAGGGTCAAGAGATATTCTGGAGACCCACAAGGGAAAAAACAGAGGACATGTAATTGGGTTACACTGAGCAGGAAAGGCTGAGCATGAGGTTAATAATTGATCTGTGCTCTGCATGTGTAAAGGCTGACTGAATTTACTGGTATCTGGCATTAAACCCTAGACTACTGGCTGCAGATGATCAGCTAGGAATAAATATTACCATTTGCTTGGAGGAGGTGTTTATCTCCTAGAAGATTTAAGTTTCTAGCTCACATTTTGCAGCTGAAAAGTCATTTTTATTGTTGGATTTCTGTGGAGATATCCTGAAAGGTGTGGGGAGGGAGAACTAAGGGTCACAAGCTCCTGTGTTTAAATGGATGCTGCAGATACATACATGTTCTTCAGTAGTTTTCAAATGAGGGTCTTTTCAGAACCCATTCTACCAAAACCTCTAGCCCTGAGGAATGATTGATTTTTCAGCTATTCTTAAACTGTGGATTATCTGCACTGCGGATGTAGAGAGCTGTGTAGTGAAAGCTGTAGCCCAGCAGAACTACTGACTGAAGTGCTGCCTTGGAGCAGTGTAGCTGTGTCCACAGAACATAGAGAGATGTCATCACCATGGTACAATTATCTAGAATTTTTCCTAAGTAAATGTTTCATCCTTCCTCTAATTTTCTCCATCAGATAACTTAAGAACTCAAGTCAGTTCTTTGTAGGACAATGGTAGTGGCTTGTTACAAAACTCAAATATTCAGAGTTTGCTCTGAATCAAGGAGACGGTCACTGATTAAAGTCTCCAGCTTCTCCAGACACAGAGGGTGGCATAACTTAAAAAAAGGCAGTGGTCTCCCAAGTTAAGGGTGGGCTTTTACTGGTCAGACAAGCAGAATATTTCCCAGAGGTCCATGACCAGCCAGCCAGTGTCTATAGAGCTCAAGACAAACAAGGATCATTAACCTCAGAAAGCCATTAATCCACAAGTTCTGTACAGTTTCTGTCATGAGTTAAGAGTAAAAAGGAGATTTGAAAGAAAGACATGTGATTTTTTTTCTCTAGTTTTATTTAAAAGATTACTGTTTACTCTCCTGCTTCACAGACATCATGTAGTGCTCAAATTGATTGTTTCATTTTTTTTTTTCTGTTCAGACCATCTTTTTCCATGTTCTTATTGCTGAACATTACGTTTATTTGTTAGGTCAATGCGAAACAAGTCCTTGCTTGAAAAGTATCTGTTGCTGCCAAAACTGAAACAGGAATGGTTGAAAAACATTAGGAAAAGTATAGAAACCATGAGCCAGGATCTCAGTGAAGGCAGATTGGGATGAATTCCTCAGAGTATCACAACAGAGGATCTCAGTCTTTTTTGCCTGTGAGCTGTTCACACAGAGTTAGCGATGATGCATAATTTACAAAGCCAAGCTGAACTTTTGGAATAAAACTCAGAGCATGATACTTTTTATTTTATTCACTGGGTAAAGAGTAAGAACTCTTCCTGCCAGCCTGGCTGTTATGCTAGTCTTAAATGAAAAGTACAGTGTAAGATGAAAGCCTGGCAAGAATTTTCTACACATAAAGGTGAGTAAATCATAGGGTCTACTGAATGTCTGACTTACAAAAGACTAGTGGCATCCAGTGTGTGTTGAAAGACAGGAGGAGAGAACATCAGATCCAGTAGTATCATAGTAGTATCATAGCTTTTGTTAATGAGGGGTCTTAAAGTGATTATAAAATTCCAAAGAACAGTTAGAAAAGGCATAGGTTTCTATATCCATCCATTTCACCGATGGATGAACTGTGACATAAAGAAGAAACACAGTTTGTCAGCAGTTACCAAGCTGACAGATTCTGAATTATTGCAGTGCTCTTTCCATCACCTCCAGGGTACATAAATACACCCCTGTGTATGTTTATCTGTGATCTAGACTGAAGAGTCAGTGCTAAGTATTGCCCCACATCCATGAATTAGCCCAATTCCCATTCTAGGCCCAGACAAATAGGCTGTTTTTATTAGACAAATGTTC
Organism: Heliangelus exortis; assembly: GCF_036169615.1. Taxonomy (NCBI): domain Eukaryota; kingdom Metazoa; phylum Chordata; class Aves; order Apodiformes; family Trochilidae; genus Heliangelus; species Heliangelus exortis. The sequence continues at coordinate 13,812,497 of NC_092427.1, forward strand.
CCCTTAAAATCACTGGAATAAGCTCTGTGTTTAAGCCACTCAGTGTGTGCATGATGAGCTCTGTGACTCTGGTCCTCTGTGTCATCTTTTAGACTTGCAATATTTTCAAGCTTTGGAGAAAGAAGCATCTGTGAGTTCCTTTTTAATTGCTGGTCAGCCTGTGTTAAGCCAACTGGCAGCTAGTGGGAATGAGATGTCTACAAAGGTTAAACACATTTGTCAGTCATGAAAGAGAAGTAGCTCCGTTTTTTGATGTTTAAAGTGACACTCTCAATCTGGCTCCAGCTGCCCATCAGGATCGCAAAGTCAACAGAGGCCATGGGCCTACAGATAGGGCCCTTTTGGGGCTTTTGAGGGGGTGTTTTTTTCTAAGTTGAAGAAATGCAATGTGAAAGTTCTGGGTTTTTTTAGTATAGGATACCCTGAATGTGATCCTTAAGTCCTGAATGTCTCAACTATTGAGAGAGAAGTGTTCAAATAGCACCAATTTTTTTTCCACTACCATGAGTGTAGTGAAACAACAAAACATTGAGGGGTGTTTTGTTTTGTTTTAAACCCTATAATACGCTGTCATGTAAACAAATGCAATAGCTGAGTAGTTATATCATGTTCAACAGTTTTGCCTCTTTATTTTCTCCATGCAAAACAAATAGCAGAAGTCAACTCCTAAAAATGTTCAAGTACTTTTTTAGTTAAATGCCACTGGATACTGAAGAGATGGGCCCTGTTCTTTTGAATCATCCATGGCACTGCCACTGAAAAGAAAATTTGCTGAGTAAATATCTTTGGGGAGAAGCTGCTAATTAAGGAATAGGTTTCTTAGCTGGCTGCTCCGAAACAAGAAAGCAATGGTTCATTTTTAAATATCTAGGGTATGAAGAGGAACATTTTCATGATGAAGCTGTGCAAGTTTCCAGAGAGATATTCTGTGGCAAAGATGACTGTTCTGCAATGAGGAAAGAACAAGAATTTTCACCTTACAAGCTACAAATGGCTTTCTGGGCTATATACGTTAATTTTTGGTTTGTTTGTTTGTGGTTTTTTTTTCATAATAGCAACATCAATAGCCTCATAAATATATACCACCCTTTATTTAATTAGTGCCTTCCTTAATTATTTTCCATTTTAGCTCAGGTAAGTGCTGAGGGTTGATGGGCAGTGTTGTTAACATCTTACAGTTTGATGAGGGTGACTGCTGATTTGAGACAGCTGTAAGAGATTCTGTTGGTCCTAAACTCCTTTCTTTCTGGCTGATTCCAAGGAAATGGGACATGCAGGGATAGTCCAAGGTTCTTTTCCTAATGCAGTGTTTTATTATTTTATACATACACACTTCTCCCAAATCAGAGTTGTCAGCTGTCCTGATTTAAATTATTTTTCCAGATGTTATGTGATAGTGATAAAGTTGTATGTTTTACATGTGCCACCCACATGTGCTCCCTGAACTAAATTCAGCTTCTCCTAGTGATGCGATATGACTTGCCAGCTGCTTCAGCCAGTTTAAGTCATTAAAAAATGCTGCTGAAGTCGACAGTGATGTTGGGTTCAATCTGGGCTTATTTAGAACCAGTTTCTGTAAACTTAAGTCCTGCAGAGAAGTCTCATCCTCCAAGGGCATGTCATTCCCTTCTTTGCTGTATGCTTCTTCAAGACTGTAAGACACAAGACCTGTGGTCCTGGTGACCTGACCAAATTCCTAATATACAATTTTTTGTTTTCTGCAGAACTGCTTTAACCCTTTTTGCCAAGTATACATCACTGAGTAAGATCTTTAAAATCAGGAAACTATAGCATTGCCTTTCCAGCCTTGGTGTTCCAGAATGAATATAAAGTTAGTGGGCATAGGCCACAAATCCACCAGATGTTTCTGACATTCCACTCAGGCATTGCTGTAATCAGAGGCAAAAGAAAAAACTCTCCTGCTGGCATGTTCAATCAGAAAAAGTTTTGGACATAGAATATGTAACATCATGGCCAAGGTATCTCTTCACACTGTGCAGTTTGGGAATACTTTTTCTTCAGGCTGAACACTTTGAAATCTCTAAAAAGTTTAATGTCCTTATTACCACTAGATTAAGAGCTGTTACTAACTACATCTTTCTAGCCCTCAGCAAAAAGACAGAAGCAGTTTAAAGGTGCCATGCTGTTCGTGTAGCTGCCTGAGGTTGGTTATGCTGACATCGATCATTAGTGTACTGTGAGAGAGTACTGACCCTGGCCTCCATCACCTCTGAAAGAATGTCCTGGGAGTGTTTTGTTTCAGAAAAGTTGTCCCCAGCCTAGACACCAGCACGGGATGGCGTAAATACTGCCCTTTGGTCTCTGTTTCCCAGAACTTCCCTCTGCACTAGGGGACTCCCAGGGATACTGTTAAAATGGATCTGTACCTGTTTGCTATCAGCAAAGAGATGTCATTCAACCTACAGTTGTGGATTATACTGCTGCACATTGCAGACTGAAGACCACAGGATGTGTAGCAAGCCAGTGACGATACTGGCAGTGGTCTCCTGGCAGTAGCATGGATTCATGGATTCATTTCCTCCAGAAGAGGTGAAAAGAGGCCACACTGGGCTCTGTGACACTGTGGCTAAACTATGCCCACTCCCATCTTGGACTGTTGTGGAGCTAGCACAGCATATCTGCGTGCTGATCAGCAGAATTTGAAGCTGACTATAATAATCAAATGTGAATGTACTCTTACCTTACACTGCTGGGCTCATATGCCCAGTAAAATTTTGTAGCCCAAGGCCAAAACCATGATACGTCTCTCTTTCCCTCCCTCTGTCTTTTATGGACTTGATAGAAATTGCCTTCAGCAATTCCACATACATTAGAGAAGGAAGAAAACACAACAGGCAGTGCATTGTTTTAGCATTATAGCTCTCCAGGTGTGGATACTCAGACACGGGGAGCTGAAAAGAGAACAACAGGCATGACTGCAACAAGACTGCCAGAAATTACACTGCTAGTGATTAGTGTGAATCCCTGTTGAGAGGCAAAAATAGAGAATAGGGACAGCAGAGCTGATTTATGCACAGATTTTTATTTGCAGCTAGTGGCACAATGCTGGTGCAATAGAGGAATCAGTGGACCAGATAATCAAAATTCAAAGGAAAAAAAATTTAAATCTTAATAATAATCCTAATCAGTAATCCATATATTTTCCCTGTCAGGTAGCAAAATGGAAATGTAATCTGCCAGACAAATTATTCTGTACTTTGAAAACAGAAAAAGTTTTGGTAGTGAATGCAACCCAAAATCAGCTCTCCACTACAGTGATGCAAGTTCCAAAACAACTCTGGAGACTTAAGCCCATGAGTTTGTATTCTAGCAAATTTAACTTTAGGCAAAATGCCAACTTGAATTCACTGGTTTCAAAGAGCAGCCATAGAAAAAAAGTTGACATTGGAATTCAAAGCAATTTGATAAAATGAGGTGCTATTCAATGATGTCTTTAAATGATCTAAGGTAAAATTGTGCCACTATAAGAATGTCTGAATGGAAGTCAAGAACCTCCTCCATTGTCTCCCAGAAAATGGAAGAGATGGTTTCTGGTTTGAACTCAGTGATTTTTCTGATTAAGTCAGTGGGTAAATCCCTGTTTGTAGCAGCTGAGGGCATAGACAGATTGTGCATCTCACTGGCTCTCTTTGAACACTAATGTTCTGGCTGCTGTGTTAATCACCTGGATACAGAGGTATTGTTTATATTTTATTCAATGGTATGTTCATAGCATGTGAGAAGAGCAGAAAGTTTTTTCACATTTACAAACTAAGCAACAGTACAAGATCACAGATCAAATCTAGGCCCTGTTCTATTTTTTGCATTATGCCTTTTCAAAGGCTCCAGTGGCAGCTTATGAAGTACTTCTGCTGGGATATGATTTTTATTTTGGTCCAATGTGTTCCTCTATCCCATAGCAGTTTCAGCTTATGTGTGGTCATCTCAGCTGTGATGTGCAGTCAGGCAACCTTTCCATTACTGACTCTCCCACTGCCCTAATGAGTAAGTCTGAAATCTCTTACCTGCCTTGCACTTTGGCTTTTCTCATGTCTTTCTCAAGTAAACTGACTAAATTTTTTTACACTGTTATTCCTTGTTGATTAATCTTTCATTTTGTAACAGAAAATGGAATTGTGATTTGAGTTCCGTCTTTAAGTGTGAAATTAGTGGAAGCACTTTTTTCTTGCTGATGCAATGAGAGGGTGGGAACTTCACAATATTTGGAGCAGCTGAATCAGTACCTATAGTATCACACTGAATAATTTAGCACTTGTTACTGACCTCGATCTCTTCACAAATTTCACCTCTAGCATCTATGACTATATGTGAGAAAGCAAATGCCTTTTATCTCATTTTATTTTAGTTTATTTTAGTGAAAACTTTAGTTTTCACTTTTTTTTATTTTAGTTTCACTTTGAAAGCTCACCTGATCCAGCAGCCCTCTAAATCAACTAAAAAGCCTTCATCCTAGTCCTTCATTCTCATTCTCCCTCTTGTTTTTGGATCATTTCGATCCTCAAAAGGGGGCAGGGCTCATCTGGGATATACTGAACATTACAAAGTGCAGCTCTTAGGAGCCTGAGCCAGACATCCTGGTGAGAGAAAAGGAGAGCAATGCACCACGCATACGGATCAGCTCGTGCAGGACTTCTCTGACATGGAGCTGCATTGCAATGTGCACTCAAGCATTGCCTCTGCAAACACTGAAACTGGTCCTAGAGCTAAAATGGTGTGAACGTGTCCCTCAGGGACAAGCAGCCAGTCAGTCCCCATTCAGCACAGACAACCTTTGCAGCATCCAGCAATGGTTGGAAAAGGTTGACCGTGTCCTAACATAAGTGCTAAAGTGGAAGGGGATAAGAGGTACCTGTGATGACCTTCAGAACAGGGAATAAATGAAGGACTTCACTCAGGGTTGTGGTATTGTCACCGTTCATTTTCTCCTTGGAGGCACTAACAAAGTAGCCCCAGAAAAGTTTTTTATCTCTCTGGTACCGCTGTTCTGAATATTTGGCTGCTGTTGCATAAAAAGATCTTCAAAAGCTCACAGAATTCTTTCTCCTTGCTACATAATTCCTAGAAAAGTAAGGTTGCAAGGACTTCAGAAAAATAGGTTACCTTTTAAAGTATATATATGTGTGTGTGTGTGTGTGTGTATCTATATATCTACACCCTGTAGTCACTTGTGGAAGGATTAAAATTCATATGAGATTCCTTGCTCTCTTGCACATTTTAATTTTTTATGGTACTGTTATTTATCAGAAATCATAATGGTTTTTTTGCTACAAAGGCTGAAAGAGATGTTTGGAATTATTTTTTATATGAATTACATTTATTTCTTCAAATACGCTAGATCAACAAAGTAAAAATATTTTTTCTGTATAATTATTTACAATTTATCTTTTCGAATATTGCATATAAATCACATTGAGGCAGGGCCTCTAAATGTTTGAAATTAACTTATAATTCTCACAGTGTTCACTGTCTTCTGCATTATCTCTAATATCTGGATGAAAAGGAACAGTAAAATCCACCAATATAAGTTTAATACAAGAGTGCAAGACCTGCATGCCCTCTGGTGGAAGTGATCCTTAACAGACTAATGCAGATCAACTTCTGTGGCTGTGCTAATGTCTGACCTGCAGACACACTCTCCTTTGATATACCTAATTACTCAATCAAGTTGTATTTCTCCATAGCAGAGTTTGTTAAGAAGGAAAACATTTCCAGTGCATTTTTTTCTGCACTTTTCATTACAGTTCGAATTCTTACATTTCTCTTCAACCTTCTTTCTCTTGATTTTTTAACCTTGTCGCTTCACTGTAATGAAAAGAAAATTAGTTATATGTTGTGTAAAGCTATTGAGCAGTGTCTCATTATGGACACAGGATTTATACATAGAATTTTGCTCTGCTTTTAAGGAAGTTTACAGGTCCGATACAAGCTGAGTAAGGATGGACTTCTCATTTTCACTATTGACTCGGGAAATTTTGCCAACCGAGAGCTGCACCATGTGAAGATCAACAGAGAAGGCAGAGAGCTCATCATTCAGGTTTGTCATGGCTTAGACTGCATGTAAAATAATACTTCATGCCATAAACAGAGCTACTGATTTCAGTCCTGATAATCATCAGGAGACAAAGGTTTCACATTGATCTGGTGCAACCAAAGCTGGTCCAGCAACAGAACAGCCCTGTGGTTTAGACCCTGCTTCAAAGACTGCCTATCCATGGTGTTTCCCACAGAGTGATCCTTCCCTTGTCTTTGACAATCTGTGAATTTAGAAACACCTTTGGCTAGAAGTTCATCCGGACCATTGGACTGCATCTGGGGCTTAGGAATGTCTATGACCTTTAGTCTCAGGGGAAACACACAGTATGGTTCATTAAGAGGAAGAAAACCAGCTGGAAATCTAATTTCATTTAGTGTACGTGCTCCAAGGGAATATGTTACCTCAGCAGCCAAGGAAAATCTGAGGGAATGCTTGGTGCAGCCATCGTGTGCAGGATGATGCCCTGTTCTTTTGCTAGAAGCCAGTCATGCTTCCTGTGACCGCTTCATGAGAGACAAGAACCCTCCTCTGCCTTCTTTTCCCCTGCAATGCCTGTTCTTCCAAGGCAGGACACTGTTACTGCTCCTTCTGCTTTCCTACTGAGGCTAAATATAGCAGTTCATATTTATAAAACAACTTGGTTAGACATGGGCGGCAGTGGTTTAGCAGGGAAGAGTGGCATAGTCTAAAGAGAATCCATCTGCTAAAGAACTAGGAGAAGGAGGCAGAAACACAGGGAGTGTCATGGTTTGTCCTCTGCAGTTTCCATTTCTGGGTGGTAAAATGATAAAATAGTTAGCACACAACTAAGGTGGGTAGGCCTGATTATCTAGGAAAGAGATTTCTGCTAAAAGCCAGGGATTTCCTTAAGTACTTGTCTTCCATTGTCTGCTGCACTGCAGTTTTCTTCTGGGCAAAAGTAATTCTTCACAATAGATTTCTAGAGAGGCCTCTTTTGAGTATATTTTGGAGTGACTTGATATGGATTTCAGGAAGTAGGGGGCTTTCAGTGTCAAAACATTTTAATCTTTTCTACAGGCAAAGTTTCTTCAAAGCCCTTTATATAGTAATTCTGGTGTACCTTTCAGCTTCTTATGCTAAAATCAAAGTGCCTTCATTTTGCTGTCTTTAGAAATTGAATCACGCTTGAGGACAGAATTAACTGATCTGCAGCTGAGGGTATTCCCAGAAGTTTGCAGTACAGAGAGATATGGGGGTGTCTACATGCTGCTGTAATTAACTAGTTTTATTGACCTCTTCCAGGTTGATCAAGTTCTCAAACTAAAACACAACTTTTCTGAGATCGATTTTAAGGCCATCAAATCACTCACCTTGGGTAAGGTCACAGGTAAGTTCTATTAAAAATAATCCTGATTCATCAGTTGTTGTAGTACTGGAGTTACCTTGTGCTTCATGTTGGGTTCTTAAAGGGGCTGAGTTTTTGCTTGACTGGTTTATCTGTAAAGGCTGGCCAGTACTCCAATTTTTACATCATCAATGCAAAAATTCAGAAGCTTACTTGTTTGCACTGATAGCAATACTAGGTCCTCCCATTGCTTCCTCTGGTAAGGTGCCTCATACTTGCCTCTGTGGCTTCATAAGGTAGTATTTAGCCTAATGATATCACTTTCCTAACTTCAGCTTGCTCTTCTCAAGCCATCTCTGTTTCCTAATGATAAGAACAGCACTGCAAGCCTTTATCCCCTCTACCCTCTTTTCCATTCCCAGTACTTTCTGCAAGGAATATTTATATTACATACAGCATTGAGGCCAAAATTCTGCATGCTCTGTGCATGGACCTTCTTCATCTTTGTCCCTTCATACTACTACAAATTCATTCCAAGAGCAGGAAAACTCACAGAAATCTGGGAAGTAGAACTCCTCTATTTTGTTGCCACGTATGTTACATTACTTTATGTTAAGAGTCTTATTCATTGCCAGTAAGATTGTAAATGCTTCCTTGGTTATAGACATTTTTAGTCCTTTTTTAGAATTGGCCTCCATATCAAGCCTGACATCTCTTTCACTATTATAATTCTATGTTTTATTATTAAGCACCCAGGGTCAGCAGGACTGGTACCTAGACAGAGACAATGGACATCTTCCAGGGTCTCCTTGTGCAGTATAATTGTATATAATGACATCAGTGCATTCTTCATCAAGTTTTACTAAGTAGATTAAGGGCAGGAACTGATTTTCCCCATAATTATAACGAATGTTTGTTCAGAATGTAGTAGTCCTCCAAACCTTTGTGGACAGCTTTTGGGACCTGACACTTCAGCCCAAGTCAGAGCTATGCTAAAAATATCATTTTGTCAGCTGTAGTGCTGAAAATCTAAAAGAGCATTTCTCATCATGACCTCTACCAAAAGATCCAGCTATAGACACCAAATCAATAAACCAAATCTTTCTTAACCAGCAAGATGGGACATAGCACAAAGACCTTCAAATATGCAGGCAGCAGGCCGACAAGGTGCAGCACAGCATCATGGAGAGAAACTAGATTTATTCACAAAAATATGATTAACTTTCAAGTACAGAGTTGATGCAAAGCCAAAAAGCCCAGATGTATCTCTAGAGATCTGGCACAGTTCCACTGAGCACCACAGACTTGTCTCCAGACAGCTTTTAATGGATATACCCGTCTGTTATTTGTCTCTTGCCCCAAAGTTTATTGGGATTTTGTTTTAGCAATATTATTGTTGTTGCTGTTTTGTTTTATTGTTGTTGTTACTCATAATAATAATAGCAGAAATAGTTCATTTTCTGTAATGACACTGAAGCCATAAACTTGGCCATCCAGATGCTGGGAGATCTTATTGCTGTATCAGGAATCATATAATGTATCCCAGAAACTCACTTATAATTCAAGCCTATTCCTAATTGGCCATAGGCTGGACTTGATGACCTCAGAGGTCTTTTCCAGCCTCAATAATTCTGTGATTCTGTAATTCCAGTTTGTTCTTTCTATGGTAAGTGAATTTCCACAAACTTTTTCTTCTGTGTCAGCATTTCATTTTCTTGGTTTATCCTACAGCTGTAGCTGTGCTGAGTAGAGTCCTTCTGGCCTCACAGAATAACAAATACTTAGCCTTAGCCTCTACAGGATAAACAGTCTGTCAAGCCTCTTCTCATATGAAGAAGCCTCTTTCATTCCTTCAATCATCTTTGCAGCCCTTCACTGGACTCACTCCAGTGAGTTCATGTCTGTCTTCTACTGGGGAGTCCAGAACTGGACCCAGCACTCCAGTAGTGTTACAGCCATGCAGAGTACAGAGGAAGAATAACCTTCTGTCTGCTGGCAATGCTCTTCCCAAGGCAACCCTGGATGCCAGGGTAGTGCTGGCTGCCTTTGCTGGAAGGGTGCTTTTCTGGCTCATGGTCAACTTGTTGTCCACAAGGACCCCAATATCTTTTTCTGCGAAGCTGCCATCTACTCAGCCTCAGCCAGTGTCAGTAGGTGGGGTTCATTCCTAACCTAAGTGTAAATCTTTGCATTACCTTTGTTGAACTTCATGAAGTTCCTGTTGTCCTGTGTGTCCAGCTTGTCAATGTCCCTTTGAATGGCAGCATAACCATCTGGTGTGCAAACTCCTCCTCTTAATTTTATATCATCTCCAAACTTACTCATTTTGCACTGTCCCATGCTGAAAAAATAAAAAAAATAACACTGAAAATCCCTACTGCTATGAAGTCAGGAGTACTGCCTTGTGTATCAAGAGAAGAGCTGGACCTTGTCATTTTAGGAGTGTAGAACTAAAATGAATATCTGTTCATCATTTATACTGTTTTACAGGTAAAACATTCCTTGTCATTCTCATCTCCTCAGCAAAACTTCTGGGCCTGTGATGCTTTGAAGTAGACCTTGGCTTTCTGTGGTGTTTGTTCTGGATGCCACTGTAATTTAGGTATCTAGAGGCATTCATTGGGACCATTTAAGTGTCCACTGAAATACAAAACTATACAGAAGAACTCTGTTCTGTGTCCTATATATCTGTGCTGTACTCTTCTGAAAATTTGTCTCTCTTTCTCATCACACTAATGCTCATTTGCCTGCCCTAAAAGCTTGGTCCTGGCTGCTTAACCAGATGATTATTCCACCTTCTTTCTCAACTCCACATTCATTTCCCACTGGCTGAGATATCTCAAAGAGGGCTTCCAGCTGAACATCATTAAAGACTGAAACCTCTTTCTCACCAGATTTTCTTATGATAACCATTTTAGCACAGTTGGAACTCTTGAAAAGAGCACTTCTGTAAAATGACCAGTTTTTAAATAATAGTGGTTCCTACCCCCCAGCCCCATTACACTCCCTTTATTCTCAACCTGCTTAAACTGACATATTTTCTGCTTTTCAAGTCTGCTGCATGTTCCAATGGCTTCCCTACACTCAGCTCTGAAGTCCAGGAAAAACTCCTCCATTTAAGGCAGAGTGGGCTGACCTGACGTATAAAATATAGGGACAGTCTCTCTGCCACCGACTGCCTGAATGACCTTGGGCAAGTCATTTACGTGCAGATATAAAGATAAGCAGGCATTTTATTCCCACTGGAACCAGTCTGAGCTTTACTATCTATTCTCTATCCGTAAAGCATGGATAAGAGAACATCCCTACATCAGAAGGGTGCTGGGAGGATAAAAGCATTAAAGGCTGTGAGCAGTTCAGATCCACAGTAATGGGGCCATATAGCTGCCTTAGACAGATCAATCTAAATATAAGTGTGGCTTTGAAGACAAGGGAGTAAAAAGAAGCTGCATTCAAGTGGCCAACAGACATTTGTTGAATTCATCCTCACAATATCCAGCAGCAATAGAGAAAGATAATCCTGTAGTTTGTTGCCATTTTTGCTTCACCAGTACAGAGGCAAGACACAAAAGGACCTATCCAAAGCTCATCATTATCCATGGGATTTTTTTCCATGGACTTTAGTGAATACTGGATTCAGACCCCAAGTGGGTAATGCAGTTTATTGCAAAGCCTCAGTGAAATCTTAACCAGAGCCCTAGTTTATTTATTTTTAGTACTCATTGCAGAGATCATACTGCTGTATTTAACCACATGAGCTCTATTGGCAGTCTGACCTAACTGTGAAGCTGGCTCTGCTTTGAACAAGGGATTGAACTGCTTGACTTTCAGAGATGTCTTTCCACTTAAATTATTCTTTAAATCTCTGATCTCAGAGATAAATTTGCATATAGTTAGGTATTTTCTGTAAAAACCTGCTATGTCAGTGGAAAATGCAATTTATTTGTTTTGGGATTGACCTTAACGATTCTTTGAAAACTTCTTACTGTGCCCCAACATGTCTATATATTTCATCATTATGGTTCCTGGAAAAATAATCACTGATGCAGATAAGGAGTCTCATTGTCTGTAAATCTGCTTCTGAGCAATTTAATATACTAGTTGTGTAGTGATTCTATTCTGAAGAAAAACATTGCAAAGATTTCTTTAGCACCTATTAATGTTAACCTAATTTACTTGTGTCTTCAAAGTGATGAAATAGCAGGCCTTCTCACACTGGCAATGTAAAAAACTGTGTAGTCTAGCACATGATCATGATATCTTTTATCTCTAAAAGCTTGAGATAAAACACACTCAAGTTGTTGGAGTCCTTCCACTGAATCATTCAGCTTTGATATATGCAGAAAAAAAGTTTATCTGGAAAGCAATTTTAATAAAATCATTATGTAGGTGCAGTACAATATTCATATGATTTCTACAATAGCTTTTCTTATTAAAAGTTCACAAGAAGAAAATAGAATCTGAATACTGAAGGGGTCGTAGAGCAATTCATTCAAGAGATACTGGGGGAGATGACAATGGGATAATTAAATCAGAATGGGTAAGTTAACATTAACTCTGAGATACTAAAGCTTTCCTAAAGAAGCATCTCCTTTTAGAGTTTCGATGAAAAAGATGAAAGTCCACTTTTTTGGTGCAAAGTCATTTCCTATTTTTAGCTTGTAAGATCACAGTTTGCTTGAGAAATTTGAAGGTGCAGTCTCTGAATACTGTGCTGTAGCATTTGAAGCAATGAAGCTGTGAACACAAGAGATGTTGGAGTCTTCAGGTCACTGAAAACCTCTTTTCTTTACTGGAGACTCTTCTTTCCCTGAATATCTATTTTTTAAAAGGACCACGGTGTGGAAAAAAATCTCGTGCAGGTATTATAGGGCAACTTTAAAAGTGATTGGTTTTCCCCCTAGTAGCCTAGTAAAACATTAAGGAACATGGAAATGACTACATAGGGTAAGAGAGGAGAGTCATTCGGGACCAAGATGGCAGCAGTTAAAGGAAGCCAAGTTTGGCTACTCCAGCCACTTGAAGCTAACCAAGGTCTAAGCCAATAATGCCATCATGTCTCTATCAAAAAGAGGCTACCTATTCTGAGCTTTTTCTCAGCAGTATCATTCATTGCATGATAATAGTACCATGCTTAAATCCACGTGTCCTTTATAATAATAATACCTTAGAGTGTCCAAGGTCATCTACTTCTATCCATGGATTCTTATTTTTAGCCTGCATTCTTGCTACTTGAGTCAATTTTAGCTGTCTGCTCCTGAGAAAAGCAGGTACTCTTTTGCACATTGTCTCTCCATCTCCTTCCATATTTCCTTTTTTTATATAGATTATATTTTGAGTCCATGCAAAATCACAGGGCTGGCTGTGCTGTGACAGATTAGGATTCAAATGTCAAAAACTGTTGCATATAACAAATTTCACATTGCAAACAAGTAGCACTTCATTTTCAATGACAAACTGTTTTTAAGAAAACATACAATATGCATGTTTGAAATTATCTCTTCTAAGCCTAATGAAACGAAAAGTCTCAGATGTTCCACTTGGTACAAAATGTTCAACTGTCAGCAATCAAATCCTGGCTCATTCTATTAATTCCTGAAGAAAAAAGTACCTTTGCTCTTGCTGTCCCTTGCTTTTCAGAAGTGTCTTGGAGCTGCACTAAATGGAGATGTCTCCTATTCAAGCTTATCCTTTTTTCAAGCATCAGCCAAACCGGTTGACCTCATGGTTCTAACCAGGAAAAAATTGTGTTTGCTCTGCTGCCTCTCTAGAAGGCTTACACCAGTAAATGCAATTTTCCAAGATGCCTTTTTGTGGGTTCCAGTCTAACCTAAGATATGCTTTCTGCCCTTTCTAAATTAATGATTCATATCAGCAATGTCTACTGAGGTTGTTGAAGGACATAGCAGCATATATTTGAAGCAACTCTATAATACCTCCTAGTGAACTCTTCCAAGACAGGTGCACTGTGGAGTGTACAAGAATCCTTTTACTTCAGGGTCATGGGCTCAAATCTAGTGACAGTGTCCAAGAAGTAATCTTGTCAGTGCTGCTGAGCACCTTGTCAAAATGAGCTGATGGTTACATTTAAACCCAATAACAAAAATCATCTTTCTATTTCTCATAATTGAAAAAAAAAGGACAACCAGTGCTCCAGCATAAAGAGTACATTAGCTTTTGCGCTTTTACCAGTGATTCACTTTGATTAATTAATTAATTAGGGCATAAAAATTAGAACAGACTATGCCTGCTCTCACTGACGTTAAAATAAAATTCAATTAAGGAAAATCCATGATGGGCCTTCCTGGATATAAGTGAGCACACAAATAAACTTCGGGGTCTTATTTAAGTTTCTGAGTGATATGAAATTAATGTTTATAAAGAAAGAACAAAAATATATTGGGTAATGCTTATGTCCCATTTTCTACAGTGGTATCTTCAAAAGAAAATCTCTTGAGCCACTCTCCACACAAATAACACTCTTGATTCCTCTTTGATTACAGTTATGTTATTTCTATCATAGCAGTTATTGCTTATTATGAGACTTCGCTGCTACATTGCTGAGCAGCTTAATGCTTGGTCCCAGCAAATTCTAGCAGGATTCTATTTATTATGAAAATTAATTCCCCGTTACTGAGCTATTAAGACTTTAAATTACTCTGTTTATGTAAGATCTTAAAACAAGTGTGTTGTATATGGCAGAGGTGCACAAAGAAACATCAGTGGAACAGGATGTCTGCTTTGATGAAAAGGAATGAATCTGCAGATAAACTTAGGTTGCTACAATCAATAAAGTTTAAAATAATAAATCGACATGTTAGACTTAATCCTCATTATCACAGAAAGCCACTGGAAATACATACAAAAGAGAAAAACAAAACCAACACAGAAGTCAACTGAGCTGTGGTATTGCAGAAAGCTTCCAGGGAGCAGCTAGAGGTCTCAGCAAGAATACAGACCAACTTCTGTACAACTCAGCAGACAAAGCTTACTTCCTAAAAATATGAATAAACTTCAGGAGAATTATCAGTTAAATTTTTCAAAAGCCAAAAATTATTGCCTTCCCACCCCCCCCATGTAGAAATTACCTGAAGTAATTCGGTCTCCAGTACCAAGAACAGAAATGCAAAGCTAAAATGTCAGAACAGACAAAGCCAGCAGCAGCAATTCAGTCTGATTTTCCAGGCCAGTCACAAGCATAGAGACACTCACAGGGTTACCAGGTCAGAGGAAGGCTGCTGTTGTTTCATACGACCTTGCTTCAGCACAGACCTTGGACCTTCACTGAGCTGCTTCTCGTACTGAGCACCCTGTCATATAGTGAAAATATCTTTTTGAAAAGCATTTTATCGTGATTTAAGGACTTCGAGTGACAGAGTGGCCTTTAATAAGCCTTTGACAGAAGTAACCATGTCACAATGACAGATTTATGTTATCCACTCAAGAATTCAGAGGGCAGCATGAGTCGTTCACATCCAAGCTGTGCAGGTCTCTTGTTGAGCATAGTGAAAACTCCATGTTCTGAAAGACAAAAGCATGCACCCAAAGCTATACAATAAAGAAAACTGCATCTGTGCACATGGGATTTTTACCAGCAGACTCTGTGGTTGGTTTTGGCTTGTTCTTTGATATTGTTTTTTTTCCAAATTCCAAATACTTTCAACAATAAATCTCCTAGCTCTCATTCATGCAAAGCTTTCTGTGACAAAAGACTCCTGGAATTGCCCCTTAATTTGACTTTCACAAAAAGCTTTGAAGAGCACCGTGTCTTAAAATTTTCAAACTACTGTACCATGAAAAAGGAATTCATTATTTCTTAGGCTTTAACTTTTGCAGATTGGGGCAGAACAGACTTAGACTTCCTGATGTCTAGCAGATACTGCCTTTTGTGTCAGAGCTAAGAAAGCAGAAAAGGCTGAGAGCAGGGATGTTTACAAAGGGTTTTATAAATTCAACAAAGATTGCAAATAGTCTTAAGTCAATCTTTTAGTTTCATATTAACCTTCTTGCAGAAACCTGGAAAGAATTCTTTGTCTGTTTTGTAACATCCCTGCCCAAATCTCATTAAAAAACTAAATGCAGCCAATTCCTACACACTTTGAGAAGAGCAAATGTGAACCTCTGTAAGGCCACGATTTTTTTTTTTCCAGTGGTAAAGCCTCACTGTTTCTCTTCCCATCTCTCATTCTTGCAGTTACTCCCAGTCTGGAGCCTGTCCCCATGACAGCTCTGCAGACTGAGCATCTCTCCTGTACTGCTCCCCTTGGAGAGCAGCCTCACCCCATACCTGGGTTTGCTGACAAACAGCCAAGCTCTCCTATGTTACACTTCCATGAAGGCATTCAGACAGAAATCTTTCTTTGCTGATTCCTGCTGACTGCCTGACACAAAGGTCACAGATCTTGAGCACCAAAATAATGTGTGATTTGGGCAGGTTTTGAGATTTCTCTGTATTTTCTTATTTGTAAAACAAGTTTATCTAATTCAGAGAACAATGTCAGTTAAAGAGAATGTCTACTTTTTTTCTTAAATCTTTTTGGCTGAGAGCTTGTAAAAACACCATATTTGAATGATATTGGGAAAATTAGACCCTATTCTCAATTTTACCATCTTACTCTTTCAAGCTTTGAAAATAAACTTTAAAAGCTGGAAATCCTTATTTTCCAGTGTCATTGGAAGTATTTCCAAAACTTCCAGTGCTAGAAGTTCAGTATTTTTAAATTAAGAGGTAATTTTAAAGACTTTTAGTAACTTCTAATACCATATATGTGTGCATTTTTGGCATCTTTTTCTAGTTTGATTGACCTAGGTATGAGGCGCATCATGTTGCAGACCTCTGGGCAGTATGAATTTCAATTTCTGGAAAATAAATAAATGAGAGCTTGCAGGAAAGGAAAGATTGCTTCACTGTCCTTCACTGACTTTCCCAAACAATCTTTGATATTAGGACATTTGGAACTAAATGAAAAACACATACCTTTGAATTGGCTTTCTCTTTGTGAAATTTAAATGAATGCAGACCAACAAATAAATGAATTGTGCTATTTTCAGGCTGAAAAAGACCATAGAGATACTTTGTTTGGTTTTGATTTAAATTAAAGGAGGTATAGTTTGGGCTTTTTATTTCTTTTTTTTTTTTTTTCTTTTTTTTTTCTTTTTTTTTTTTTTTTTTCATTAATGGCTAGAAGAGTGAGAACCTAGCTTCTAACTTAGAAGGGTTCCAAGGAACTCTTATTATTAAAAAATGTAGCAATATGATGAAGGAAAACTTCTTCTGAAGGAGAACTTGAACAGCTGGGGCTGGATGAAGTAGTAAAAGGGATGGGCAAGGGTAAAAAGGATTGCTTTTTTTTTTTTTTTTTAATTCTTCCTAAAACAGATAATTCCCATAGTGTTTTTCTGTTGCACTGCAGATAGTTTGTCACTGGACCCTGAAGTCTCAAAGGCAAATGTCTATGGTTTCACTGGCTGCTTGTCCTCTGTTCA
The DNA here is from genome assembly GCF_036169615.1 of Heliangelus exortis. Classification (NCBI taxonomy): domain Eukaryota; kingdom Metazoa; phylum Chordata; class Aves; order Apodiformes; family Trochilidae; genus Heliangelus; species Heliangelus exortis. The sequence goes on from NC_092427.1 coordinate 13,829,344, forward strand.
GTACAACCACATTGCTCCCCTGAAGGCTGCCTTACGCCATCCCAGCATTGCTCCTGTGACTGTCAAAGGCTCCTTGACTGAATCCAGCTGTGCATCCATAATGGAAGCTGATGTGAACACAGTAACCACGATATATTCCTCATCAGGTATGTCCAGCCACGAGGGGCAGGAGGAATGTGAAGGGTACTTTTGGGTGAGGTTTCTTTTTGCTGCAATGCAATTATGATAGTGTAAAAATGGCAACTGGGAAGTTGCTGCTTATCTCAGAAGGAGAAGTTTGAAGGATGTGCATTAGGATTAGCTCAGGACCCATAACCAGAACTCTAACTGAGCAATTTTATAAAACAATATTATAAGATTATATTAAATGAGAGTTTTCAGACTTAAGTTCCTGGATTGTCTAAAACATGCCTAGAATAAACAAAAAAGTCCCAAAGCCACAATAGAACCGGCATTGGAAATATGGCTATGCCTCTGATTTGTCATTCCCATCCACCCCAGACTGCTCCAGTGCTGCAGATCTGAAAGGAGAACACATCCATTACGTATATTCCAAATCCCAGTGGTGATCAGCAATTGGAGTCGTACAACAAGCAAGTTGAATTTATTCCCACCCTATCTGAAATTAAGAAAAAAATCCTTGTACAAACCCCTTGACACATGTGTGTGACTTTCACTGAATGCTTGTACTTTATTCTCTCAGACTAAAGAGAAGGAGCACTATGTCTTACGAGGGACCTCTTACAAGGACATAGAGCAATAGGACAAGGAGGAATAGCTTTAAACTGGTAGATTTAGGATAGATATTAGGAAGAAATTCTTTAGTGTGGGGGTGGAGAGACACTGTTGCCCAGGGAAGTTGTGGATGCTTCATTTATGGAAATGTTCAAGACCAGGCTGGATGGGGCTGTGAGCAATCTGGTGTGGTGGGAGGTGTCCCTGCCCATGGCAGGGGGTTGGAACTGGATGATTTTTAAGGTCCCTTCCAATGCTAGCCATTCTATGATGCCTGAGTGGTACCAGTAAAATGGTCCAAAGAGTTCATTTATCTTTTGAAATCCTGACACTGTACTCTGGGAATCTTGAGTACTTTGCATATGTGAATTTGTATGCAGAGAAAGAAACCCAGAGCAGCTGGAAGTGTTGTAACCAGGAACAGGGGCAATCAATTTGCTGTTTTAATCATCAGTGTATGTGGCAGAATTCTTAGTGACAAGAAAAGGGTACAAATTAAGGGCTATTTTTTGCCCTTTGACCTATGAAGCCACTTTCTTTTTTCTGGTAACTAATAAAACTGTTTTAGATCATAATATGTTTTCTTTGACATTTGTCCTTGCATCAAATCCCCGTTTCCTGCAGCTTCTGCCTAAGATATTCAGCAGAAAATAAATGATGCCATTAGCATTCTACATAGGGAAAAATGCTGTTGATTGCTCTGTGGAGAGCAGCTGCCAGTGTCTGTGCTTTTTCCCACCCCTTTACTTTTTTCTCACCACCCAGAGTTGTCTCTGGTATCTGCTCTGACGCACAGAAGTGTGTCTTGTAAATACCAAATGAACAATGACACTGAAAAAATATGAACTCCTTGCCCTTTGATCCTTCACCTCAATGATCTAATTTTTCTAAAGCAGTTCAGAAAGCAGTAAAAACTGAGGCTCAGAACTGCAGGACACAACACAGAGCAGAGCAGAGCATTTTTGAACTATAATACTTAAAGGTTACAATTAGTGGCACTGTGGCACTCTTGTCAAGGTTCAGCACTGTTACATCAGAAATGCAGAATGGTCGTAAAAGCTCGTGCCTGTCTTTGCCACATTGCTTAAAAATATTATTTCCTCTCTGTGTGAAGAATTAACTAACGCTACTGCCTGACTATTCACACTGGATTTTATTAAAGCCTGAATAAGATCTTTAGAACGTGTTAGTTCTGAAGACTTTGTGTCTTTATGTGCTTTAGTAGGAGAACTGGGCGGTACGTTCCTGTTAAAAAAAAATCCAATTTGTAGCAAATTATACTTTGTATAGATGTACTTGAGAATTACATTTATACATGGAAAGGACACATTTTAAGAAATAAAAGGAAGACAGACTTAAGGATTAACTTTTAAATGTACTGCTTACATCTCAATTCATCAGTACCCAATTTCTCATTACTGAGTGTATAAGAAGAAAAATAGAACATCTAAGTTGATTGTACATTTCTGTGTTGATTTTCTAATGTACAGATGCAAGAAAAAAAGCCCTCTAGGAAATCTTTCTTTAAATGTGTAAAGAAAGCTTTCTATATTTATAACTGGAAAACAATGGAAGCTCTTTGCTCCAGAGAGGAGTACTTGTTGTCTTCAAGAAAGTTTCCTAGCAGAAAGATACTGAATAAAATCCAATCACTCACAGCTCTGTTATCCACACACACTCTTTCTGATTAGGAAACAGAAAATGAAAGGTAACTTCCTGTGGTTTTGATATTTAACAAAGCTCTGCAAATTACCTTCTTCATTGCTGAAGCACGTGTAGAGGTTTTGGTATTCTGAACTCTGTACTGATTGTATGGAGATAATCAACCTTTACCATGCTATTTTTTTTAATATTAAAAGACTAAATAATGCCAGAGCAGAGTCAGCTGTGTGAATAATGGAGTCCTGAGCTGTCTGTCTAGCCCAGCTGAAGAGCAGGTCTTCATAAGTCAGAAACTACACAGCAAAATGTTACTTCTGAAGAACAGCTTAGTGCAAGTCCTTGTCTCACTCTTCTTGTTGTGATGGACCTGGTATTCCCAAACCAGGAGGAACTGCCCAGAGATATGCTTGGATAGCCTTGGCTGTAGCAACTGTGAGGTGGTCCAGTCAGGATTGTGATAGGAAGATTGTGATAGGAAAATAGGAATAACCCAGAAAGTGTGACTATAATTCCAGACTTCAGAACAACCTTTGATGTGGCCACGGACCTGCTTGGAAGAATATTACAGGATACAGCCCTAGTCATAAGAGGGTTCCAGGAGAGCTGGTTCAAGGATTACCTCCTCCAAGATCAAGAGTGGTCCATTCAATGAGCAGGAAAAAGTGGCAGGAGCCTCAGAGCAGTTGTGAAGTCTTCCCCTTTGATATATTCAAAACCCAAATGGATACAGCCCTGAGAAACTTGCTGTAGTGGACCCTGACTTTGGTAGGGATTTGTACCAGATGATTTCCAGAGGGGCCTTCTGACCTCAGCAGTGCTTCCAGCCATTCACACTGTGATATCATCAGATTTATTTTAAAGGAGGAACTTGTCCTGTTAAGGTCTCATATGAGAGACATTATTGCTTTTCTTTGGCTTCAGAGATTATTGTCTTCCCACTAGAGATAGTTCTACTGTCATATACCATCTGCTTGTATGCAGCAAACCCTCCTCTCCTTGTATCCTGATTTAATTTCTTTGGCAAAACATAAAAATTCTTGAGGCCCATGTCCGTTGGTCACCATCCTGAAACAGATCTTCAATCTTAGCACTTAAATTCTGGTAACAGTTGCCAAAAAACAGTGGCATGTTAATAGCATTTGGTGTCAGCTCTTGCATAATCTTTTGAGCATGAATGACATCTTACATAATTTTTTTAGGCAGAAAATTAATTTTATGCTTTATTCATACATAGTTAATAGTCTTTTATTACTCTTCTTGAATAATACCATGCAGGAGATACCAGCTGGAGATTTTTCTCTTGTACAGGAGGAATGATGTTCAACAGATGTGAATTTTTATTGTAACTGATGTTACTGACACCAGCTGAGGGCTGGGGTAGAATAAATCTCACCTAACTTCCATTATCTGAAAGTTAAATCATCTTTAGCCTAAAAGAGTGATTACATAGGTCAGGTCTAAATCTGGAGAGTCTTCCTTTCCTTTTGTTTCTTCCTGATATTGTTTCTTAGATATCAAAAAAAGAGTTTTGACCAAGAAAAATTTCTAGTGAGCTATTAAGTTCTGATATCCCACTGAGTCCTCTGCCAATAAACTGACACAGCACTTTCAGATGTTACTGAGAGACTTTGTGTTTCCCTTGGAATATATCCTTAACAAACTTTGCCCCTAAAGATGTAGAAGAAAATTGTCCTGCAAGCTCACTTTATTTTTTCAGAGAGATTTCTGGTTTGATTCTCCAGTCTCCCAAATCACATCTTTTGAGAACAGATTAGAATTCATGAGAATAAGAGAACACTTCTGCCTAAGCCCCAGAGAAAATGAATATAGTTCATACAGAAAATAAGTCCTGTTTTGTTTAACCAACTGCAGATCCTTTTGGGAAGACAGATGAAAGGGAGCCTCTCACCAATGCAGTCAGAAGTGATTCAGCTGTGATTGGAGGTAACTTCATTTTTAAAGATTACAATAGAAAAATAATATACTGTCAAGGCAAGCATCTAGGGTACTTTAAATCTGAACTCCATAAAATGCAGTTCAAGTTTTGTTGTAATCTAATGCAGGTCTATTATTTGCTTTCTTTATTAGCAATATACAGCTTTATATAGCTGTATCAAGCTACCTAGATAGGCACCTGCATTATGGATGAAGCCAATAGTGGCCATGTGTGATGTTGGAAATCAGCAAAAACAGGGCTTTCAGAATCATCAAGAACATGAGGGTTTTTTTAATATAATGAAAGCCTATTTACCTGCTTCAGCAGGGGAACTGGACAAGATGACCTCCAGAGTTTCTTTCCAACCTCCACCAGGAAAACTTTCTCTGATTCCATGTGATTCTGTGACATAAGACTCAGCCAACTAGTAATTGCTTTATAGATGACAGTCTCAACACAGTATTCACATATCCTGTATTTTTTGGGCTTCCTTTGCAAGATGGTGGTGGAGTGGAACTCATAAGGCCATATGGAAGCATTTAAATATTAGGGAAAGCTGCCCTCATAAGTTCATGTGTGATTTTAATTTTTCTTGAAAACCTGAAAGGCTGTTTCCTGGAAGGAAAAATCTCTTGTTTATTTTTTAGGATGCCCTATAGGAAGCTGCCTTTGACAATATCTAGAAGCCATAAAACAAAGTGTATAAATCTTGCAAGGTTTCTAGAGATAACACAGAAGAAAATATGACAGAACAGGAATTTATATGAACATACTGATCTTGTTTTTTAAAAAACAAACATACTGACCCAACTGCACTTCCAGTGAAAGCAGAATTCCACTGATATTAGAGGTATTACATAGATGCTTGATGCTATAAGCCTTCCCTCATGTGACAAAAAAGAAATAAAATCTACCAGGGAGAGTGTAATAGAGCCAGATGCTTGTGTACAGACTGAGATTAAGTGGTCTATCAATGCACTAGCTGTTGCCAGTTGGAAATGTTTTTTTGAGGTAATTGTGGGGTTTGTTTTTGATTTTCACTCTTTCTCTCTTTTCTTTTACATCCTTCTTCAGGTGTAATAGCCGTTGTGATATTCATAATTTTTTGCATTATTGCCATCATGAGCAGATTCCTCTATCAGCACAAACAAGCACATCGAAGTAGCCAGACAAAGGAGAAGGAATATCCAGAAGACCTCGAGAGCTCCTTTAAGGCTGACATTGACTTGCAGAACACAGTGAGCGAATGTAAACGGGAATATTTCATCTGATGGACAATGAAATTTCTTCTTACTCCCCTAACCTTCCTTCTTATATTCCTTCCTTCTTTCCTTTTTTTTTTTTGTTTTTTTGTTTTGTTTTGTTTTCCTTTATTTGTAATTTTTTTTAATGCATTCACTCTTTGCTAACTTCTTTTTCATTTGGAAAAGACCACCCTGCACAGGAAACTGACAACAATCACAGTGCCTCATTCTCTGCACAAGAACCTGGCAGTCACAGTTTGCTTCTCCAGCTCAAGAGACACTTTATACCACCCTACACAAAACAGGATCTACATGTACACTTCATTTCTGCTGTGGGCTTCTGGATGTTTCAAGTCCCTACATTTATTTGTGTTTTGCTCTGGAGCCAATTAATCACTTTTACACTACAGCTGGATTATGTAAAGTAGAGGTAAAGTAGCTAAATACGTAGCTCTACAGATACCTGGACAGGATAGAGGGAAAAAAATGAGACCAAAATGCTTGATTCATTTTACAGGCTCATTTACAGCAATCATAAAGGACCGATCAAATTATTAGCACAGTAATTGATACATATGTTTTTATTTTAATGGTATTGCATTAGTTTATACCAGTTGAGAAGCTGGTGTGAGGTAAGGAAAAATAAAACTGTCCTCATTAAGCTCTTTCCCCCAGCCTCCTGTCCTTTTACTGTAACTTTTAGTCTTACCAGTACTTTTCCAACAATATATGTATCAATAAATACCATTCCCGTGTACCTCTTTCACCTTTGTCTCATAAGGCTGGCTATGTAGACCCAACATACTCTATGGTAACTCTAGCTGAAGCATGGATAATAGTAGCTTGGATCTCCAAGGGTTTTAGGAAGCTGCTAGGATTTAGGTGCTCTGTATTTGTCTGAAATATTAGAAATGCAGCATATAACTCTTCACGCCATATGGAGGATTATCATGTGCTGAGGTCAAACTGCTGCTGCTGTGGCAAAGAAAAAAATATATAGACAGGAAAAAACAAAAACAATTTAATCTCAAACACAAGTCACACCTTCTCCCAGTTCTTCTTCTAAAAAAAAAAAAAAAAAAATTAAAAAAAACCTACTAAAAAATAAGCAAACCCCATAACCCAAAACTGCATGAAAGATTGATTGGTATTTCCTGTTTGTAGAAAGTGGAATATCTTCTCCAAAGCTTAACAGAGTGAGTTCTAATGTCATGCCTATAAAGCTGACATTTAATCAGCCCTGTTTACAAGGAAAAGCATTAAGGAACAAGTTAAAAAAAGATACTAAATACTTCAAATTAAACTTCTCTCCTGTTTTTCCAAAATCTTCTGTCCTCTCTTGATTATGAACAATACTGAAAATGCAACTCCTGTCCATTTGTGCTGCATGGTTTCAGCGGGAGGCTGAGAAACCTTCTTGTCAGTCACACATCCTGAGGGTAAAAAATGGAGTAGTTCCACCAAAGGAGGCTTTTCTCACCCTGCTGGTGTTCATGGGACTTACTGTCTGTGCAGAGCCTTTGAAGACTATTAGATTTTGCTGTCAGGCTTGACAGTTTCTGACAGGAGTTGAATTAATCAAAGAGCTAATAAAAATATATATTTATTTTACTACTCTTGATTAGAATTAATTCAAAGCAGTTCATTGTGCATCTAAATCTCTTTCTTTGTCCCCTACACCCTTCTGCAGTCATACCAAGGTTTCCACGTGGTGGTTCTTTTTACATAGATTAAAATCAAAGAATCATAATGTGAGGTAATAACCCACAGCAAACCAGAGATGAGGCTGAACATGCAACAGATGCTATTTTTCCAGGCAGTGCATTGCAAAGATATGTAGCAGGCTATTTTTCTGATGAGTGGAGGGGACAGGCAAGGCAGAATCAATAATGTCAGTTTGGATATGGTGAAACTTCACCACTTTTTTTTGGAAGACTTTATGAGAAATAATATCTGTTGAAGATAGGGCAATCTTTGAATGGTATCTCTCTTACATGGAGAGGAATATGTGAGGCTAGCCCCATAACCAGAACTCTGAGCAATTTTATAAAGCCACTTATATTGAAATTAGTATTGGTGCCATTCTTCCTTGACCTAGTAGACAACAGCTCTTTTGCCTTTTGCTGGCTGTTTGTATGATCTCTGATTACCTGAGAATGTTTTAACATGATGAGATGTGTAATGACTTATTAGCAGTGTTCCCTTAACATTGCTTTATCCTTGGCAGTGAAATCCAAGGAAAACAATTCTCTTTTCCCCATCCTTCCTCCCTTTCCCCAGATGAAGCAGCTTTGTTTGACATGCTGGGAGGGGAGGGATAAGTGAGCACATGTTGCTGCGTGCAACATCTCTGAAGTCCTAATGTATTTAATTGGCTTTATAAAAAATGGAACAGAAAGGAGGAGAAAGCCCACAAGTGTGAATTTTTCTCTAGCCAAACTAGCAGATACAAATCATCATCCTGCTTTCTTTCCTATGTGTTAGTTTCCAGGAATTCAATGAATTTAAAGTGCAACAATAAAGTGCAAAGTAGCTGCAGCGGTGGAGTAGCCAGAAAAGGGAGACTGAGCAATGAAGCAGGGTCCTCTCATTTCTCAAGTGGCTACATTACTTTCAGCTATCCTAGGGCCTGATTCTGCAAGATGCTGAGCTTTCTCAAGGAGGATCAAGGTCCCATCACCAAATGTAGGTATTAGTGTTGCTACGAATGCTTCAGGTAGAGCTCAGTGGCTCAGAGGTCAGAGAGCAGGTGTAAGGGGTAGGTGCCTGGAGCCCAGATCTGGCAGAACAGTGAATGTGCTTCATACTGGTTTTCATTTTTCCTTACCCTCATTTTATATATATTTATATATACATATATATGCATATATATATATATATATATATATATATTTTACCAGGCTGATAAACCTCCTTGAAAATGTGGTTCTGTTGGTGTGCATCTGTGAAAAAAAAGAAGTATGCACACAAAAATTCATGCACAAGTATACAGAATCACGTGCATCCATACCTATGGATGTAATGAGATGTGAATATTTATATGCCAGAGGGCTAGGCAAATGAACCCATTTGTATCACTTGCAATTTAAAATCTTATGTTCAAAATCAGGATGTCCACATTTTTCTTATTAACAGCCAGCTAAAAGTTACTATTTGAAATACCCTAATACACCCTTTTTTTTTCTTTTTCATTTTTTTCAGAACACTTTCTTTAGTGAGGTCATCAGCTGATTTACTTCAGTACCAGTTAAATGCAATTAAAAATGATCTTTTTTTAGAGGGGAGAAAGGCAATTTTGCAAAAATCTACCAGCATTTAAATTGCTGTCATTTTCCACAGTTCAAATTAGACTTTTTTTCCCCATCTATTGCAAACCATTTCTGCTGTTTTATGTTAAAATTGCTCTTTAAATAGAGGAGCCTTTCCTTTTTTCTTTTAGCTAACATTCTAGATAACATTTTTTAGTAAACATGGGGAATAATGCTTTTATGTATAAAAATCATGATTTATTTTAATGAAAAACTTTAGAGTATCGATCAATTGTTTGGAAGTGTTGGTTGTTTGGATTTTCTTCCTTCTCTCAAGGCAAATTTCATAACAAAAGTAAGAGGCTGGTAGAAAGATACTAAGTTGTTTGGTTTTTTGTTTTTTTTTTTTTCTTGGTGGTATCATATGTAACCTCTGAAAATTACTAGTGCTATGCAGGGATTTTTAGACTGAAATTTCTAATTTCTTAGATATGGATTTACGCATTGTAGATTCCTGTTTTCCAGAAATTATTTGGCCAATAACAGCCATGTTTATAAAGGTATTTGGTCACACAATGTCTGAGTTGGTTGCCTGGATAGACTGAGAACTTTGGTGTCTGGCCATAGCAAACAAATGAAAGCTGTCTGTCAGAAAGCTGAATCCTACTGACTTTTAGTGAGAGACAGGCTGTTGCCTGAGTGAAGTGTGAGCTTTCAAAGGAATTTAGTCTCCTGAGAACGTCGATCAATGCTTAAGTGACAAAACAAGATGAGCACCTGACTCAAATTAATATCAGTTGTATTTCTGCCTTGCTGTGACGTGTTTCAAAATACTAGAAGACACTTAAATACCTTTGAAAATTGAGTTCCATTTCTCCTTTGGAAGTAAAACATTGGTCCTAAGTCACCTATGTAATTTGCAGTAAGTGTATCACCTGTCCTTATTCACTTACTAGAGACCTCACTAGAGACAAGGCAGTGTGAGTGTTTTGAGTAAGTTTTTAACACATTTACCTTATTTTTTTCTCTTTCTTGTTCTTGCCAAAGAACTACAGTTACGGTATTTCTGCAGTGATAACAAAGACAAACAAAAGGCAGGCTTTTAACTCACATTGGCAAAACCAGCATTCTCACCTGGGTGAATTTAGCTGTGAAAACAAGCCCTAGATGTACCTTTACCAGGTTGTGTTCAGTCACAAGATTCCTGACATTTAAGTTAAAATTGTGGCTGAAATTCAAACATGAGATGCTTTCTCTCTGCTTTGTTTTAGCCTGATCGAACCAGACTTAACCCACCCTATTTAGCAATTGCTGATCTTTTACAGTGTAAGCCAAACCCTTATTTTAATGAGATGTTTGTCTGTGTTAGCATTTAGCTGATCACATATTTCACATACTGGGTGAGCAGCAAGCAATCCATCATGCAGTTTCAGTGTAGTGAGGGGATATGAATCTTCTCCTAATCAAGTCAGCAGTTGATTTTGCTGAGCATAAGACCGAGTCCTAGACTCAAGTTCTGTTGAAGCACTTGAAAATTGTTTTTATCTGAGTCTTTTGGATATGCTTCATTTTGCATTTGGTTTTACAGGCTACCTGGTTTATATGTGTCATCCAGTCCTGTCCTGCTGTCAGTGAGGACAGAGCAAATGTCTCAGGCACCCTTTAAGATTAAATGAATCACTCTTTAGAGGGGCATCTTTCTCGCTGTTAACCACTCCTATCATTTGCCTACATACAGGAATCTTACACCAGCCTTGCAGCTCCAGTAGACATATCTGCACAGGTCTTAAGAGAGACTTGGTTTCTGTTGATATACCAGTTGGGATCAAGGATGGGCACCTCCTTACATCTAAAATTACAGTAGGCATCTCTGCTTAGGAATTGCATGCTTCAGGTTACAGCTAAATACAAGAAAACCAGGTGTCAAATCCACCATTTGAGTTGGTATCCATCTGATCAGTAATCTCTGGGGCTTGGGAGAAGATAGCTCTTCTCTGAGTCTGTTCTGCAAAAATCCATTCAGTGCTTCATGTGGAAGCTTTGACAGACAGCATACGTGTGGAGAGATCTACACAGATTCCATAACCTAAAGATGATTCAGATGCCTAAGATGCCTTTCTAGCCCTACATGTCTGGTGCCATTTTTGTTGAACTAGAGTATTTCTGCAGCTTCAGTAAGAAAGCGAGTCTCCCATCTGTCATGTCCCAAGCACCTATGTCTGATACCTATCAGCTTTTCAGTCTGCAGCAGTTGCCCATCCAGAAGCCCTAAATTCTCAATGAGATGAATGCCTGAAGAAAAATCCCATCTGCAGAATTAAAATCAACCTTCATTTCCACCCGTGTAAGAAACGTGGAAATTCATTCCACATTGAAAAGTTTCCTTCTTCTCAGATTAACAAGAGTGTAACAGGAGGCAGGATTTGACCCCTTTGTGCTCCACCATCTCATGCTATTGTTGTTTGTTGCCATCACCTACACAAAGCTAACAACGAAGAAAATCAGTTTCAAGTATTGTTCTGCACTGTCAGCTTTTCACAGACAAAAAGAGGATTTTAATTTTTTTTTTTATTCTTTATTATTTTTCAGAAAGCAACAATTTGTAAAAGAGCTGAGCAAAAGCTGAGACCTTGTGAGGCTTTCTGAGACAAGTGTTATTTTAAAGCCTTCATGCAGTTTTGTAATGCCTACTTATCAAATAAGCCAAGTGATGCAGTTACATCCCTGCCAAATCAAGGACTGTACTCACAGTCTTCAGTTTGGTGGGAGGTCTGTTTTCTGACTATAGTCAGAGTTGTGCCATGCCCTTGGGAGTTTTGGGTTTTTCTTTTTCACAAGTTATTATCACAGCTTCTAAGCATGATCTGCTCCCCTTGGTTCTGCACTTTGATGCATTTCCTTTAGCAGTGACAAGTTTTCCACGTCCCTTTTGGTGCGGGCAGCCCTCTCCTCTGTGCTCCTTTTCTACATGAAACTTCTCCAAACTCTGTTGGGTCTGAAGAAGATTTTTTCTTTCTTTGATTGTCTGAGTCATGCATACAGGAGTTTGGATATTTCTATGTATTGGTACTTATTTTTGTGATCTTTTGCACCAAGTTGCTCTGACAAAAACAAAAACTTGGGGAAAAAAAGCACACTTTCTGGTGAACTATTGTAATTTGTAAGCAAGCTTGTTATTTGTTGTTTGTATTGTACTGAGTCTACAAGCCAAGCTAAGGAAGGATTAGGGCAACAGTTTGTGTTGACAGTGTCACTACATTTCTAGTTCACCTCCTGTTTTCTTATCTCCTTTTTTAACATATTGGGCAATCAAACTCGTGGTAGGAGGCAGATGAACTTGTGTTACAATTCTAACTAAGGTTATGGTTTTTCTCTTGGCAGTCACAGAAACCAAAAATTCAATGAAATAACATGATTCTCAAAATGTCAGCCAGGTGTTCAGCCAGAAGGGAGCCTGCACTCCATCATGGAGATGTAGTCACTGAGAGATGGTGACTTGTAATGGGAAATTGGGACATTAACTCCCCAAATTACTATTGTGATGAGGCAGTGCAGGAGGTAAAAGCTCTCAGAAATGGTTGGAAACCAGGCATGGTAAGGATCAGGTGGGTCTAAGGGGGTTCAGGTCTTTTTCTACAATTCATTTTTGCAAAGGAATTAATTACTAGTTTGTCTGCCAAAACATAGCCTTAATTGTCCTGATCTGTAAAGTATCAGAGATGTGCTTCAAACATCGGAGAGGATTTCAAACTTCTGTCTTCTACCAACCTGAATCGCCACCTAGATCACTGGAGCTCTACCTGATAATCCCAAATTAAAAAACGGGATGGTTTCCATCAAGCAATCCTAATAATTAATGAGTTGTTTGGTACAAGTGATCCACTTACAGATTCTCCTCTTCCCATTCCTCCCTCATTTAGTATGCTTGTGGCAGCTTTTTTCTAAACTACTGACTACCTTCACATTGCAACATTATTATCTTCTTAATATGCCAGCCATTACTCTCTTCATGGATTTGAATCCTACAACCCTAAAGAGAATCTGTTTGATACAATTTCTGCATGGGAAATTATTTACTTGCCTTTGCATGCCATAGCCCCTTATAGTTCCTTTTTGCATCATTTAGGTAAACCATTTTTTGACATGTTTTGTCATTGCTGCCAATGCTGAGCATGTGGAGCATTAAGAAAGGAAACTGATTATTTCTGAGGTAAAGCTTAGATACAGAGACTCACAGATTTGCATCGTACTCACAACATAGAGGAGTACTTGAACACCCAAGCCTACTCCATGGAATTTCAGATAGAGATTAGAGAACAAGCAGGTACATGGTTTTTTCAGGCATCCAGACATAATAATCTCTATTCTGTGAGCTTTGCAAAAGAAATATTTAACAGACGGTTGTATCTAAATGATAGGGAGAAACTAAACATTGTACTACATGACCTGCTTTGAAACCCACTTCATGAAAAAACCAGAGAAAGCTTCAGACCTGGTTGTAATCCTGCTGAGGTCAATGTAGATACATCATAGATGAATTTAGCTTTGGATTGCCCTAGACAAGTGCAGTGATGATCTCCTGCACACCAGGACTGACATATGAATTCAAGTCAGGACCTTAAATTCGTCATCCTCTAGTGCTGTCAACAGGAGCTGCATTCACTGCAGCTGTGTGTGTCTTCTAGCAGAACTGTGGCTAACATGGGATAAGGCAATGAACTTCAGCTTCATTTAAGCCCGTGACATGGCTTAAGTCACCTTCAGGAGTGTCTGGAAATGTGTGTAGGGGAAGTGGTGGCGTGTGGGTGGTGTGCTGCAAACAATTTGGGAGCTCACCCACTGCCTTTGGAAGGATTTTCAATGGAGACTATCCCTGTGTGACTGTGGTGAACTGCATCTTATTTGAAAAATGAGGGCATTCAAGAAGAAAAAAAATAAAATAAAATACTTATAATAGTAAAAAATTTGCCCTTTATATGGGTGAGCCCTTCATCATTCATTTTACTTTGTTCCACTCAAATTATATTAAATAAATCTCTTAGAACACTTCCCATTTCAATAGCAAAGAAAAAAAAAGGATTTTTTTTTTTCTTCTAATTGTCCATCCAAGGTTAATGCAAGAATCTCTCAGTTACAGTAAAAAGCAAAATTGAGATTTAGATCATTCCCCTTTCAGTATCTGGTTTTCTAAAAAGAATTCCACAGGATGTTGCCTCAGTCCAAGTCAGTTTTGTAGACAATGTAACATGTCTTACTACCCTGTTTGGGGTTTCAAAAAATTTAGCCTTAGCTTCTTTTGTTTTCTATGGTTACTGTTGTACAGAAGAAAGACTTAAACTGTAAATAATGTATATTTAATAAAAAGAGACTTTTTGTATGATTTTGTGTGGAAGACAAATGCCTCCTACTGTGTTTTTATTTTGGCATATAGATGAGTAAAAAGTGCTGTTCAAGGGGAAAAAAAAAATATATTCAGGCTTTTACATGTTAACTCTAAGCCAACAGATCTCACTGGATATTAATAAAAGCTGAAGTGCCCACAACCTGGATATATTGATTTCAGCCACTGCTAAAACTTAGAGGAAATCTGGTCACCACCCATATCCCTGACATAAGTGATTAATGCACCTGCCTCAAGGTGCACAAGGGCACAGATGCCTAAGGGGTTAAAAGGCATGGCTGGAGATGAAACCAGAGATGTGCTCTGGTTTCAAAACTTGCATTGTCACAGCTTACCAGGTACCTGTGTACACAAATCTATGTGCACATACGTAGCCTCTCCCCAGCCGGCCATGCAGAAACAGCAAATGTCCCCTCAAACAGCAGCTGCAGTTCTGGCTGTCACAAGGCTATCACTCACACACATCCCAGCGTGACAAACTGGACCTGGCTCTGTCTCAGTTTTGCCTTGGCTTTTAGTTTTCAGTCTCACTGATTATTCCCCCCACGTAAATGGGGGGGGGGGGGACAACTGAGCACATAAATCTCTTGGTCTCTTTTTAAAAGTCACAGTCTTTGATAATATCGACCAACAACCAGAAAATGTGGACTTGGAAAATAGCAAATCCTAATTAGGTACAAAGAGGACTCTTTCAAGAATTTCACGTGCTTGGATTTGGCACAATCCCCATCCTATGCTTTCAGGGTTTATGAATTCTGTGCTTTGATCAGCTGAAGATTAGCAGAGAAGCTGTGGGTCTCATTATCTTAGGAAATTCTCTGTAAGCTTTCCGTTTTCCCCTTAATTTCTGTATGGGCTGCTATTCAGAAGACAGGGACTGAGTGCTTGTGGTCCTGAGTGAAGGTGCACTCTCTGGCAGGACAGCTTTGCTGTACGTGGGTTGGATTCTTGAGGCAAGGGTGCACAGGTTCCCATCTCACAGGGCTGATCCAGCCTGCCCCAGGTGTCCCAGGACACAACCATCCATGCAGCAGGCAGGCACAAAAGCCACCCCACCCAGCAGTACCTTCCTGGTGTGTCCTTGTTTCTGGTGGGTGCAGATTAGTTATCCCTTGAATTTCCAGAAACTTCAAGTTCCCAATGAATCTCACACCAAGTTACTTTTCTCAGAAAACAAGTGAGCAAGGAAGAGCAATACCCATAGAAACCCTCCAGCTTTCTTCATAGCTAATATACTCCTGAATTTTCATGTGATGCTTAAAGACATTGTTCAGAAGGCTGCATTAAGTAATTGCCCTAGTGTAATAGAAATACATATATCTATTTGGCAGCCTGGCAAAACATTATTAATTGTAATGTATGGATAATTAACCATCTCTGGAAGAGAGGACAAGATATCATAGAGGGTAGCAAATGCAGTTGTCATGGAATCTCCCTCAACATCTGCTTTCCTTTTCTGTCAGGAAGCATAAATATACTCACCTCTTTTGCAGCACAGGCAAATGGTTTCTGTCAAAGCTTTGTTCCTTCAGGTAAAGGCCCAGTGGCAAATGCATACAGGTAAATACCATTAAGTGAATGCTGCTGTGAAAGAAATAGAGGAGAGCCCAGCTATAGTTAGCTGTGGTGTTTTTTGCTTTTTCCCCACAGCATGAGTACTAGCTTGCTGCAGTCAGTGCTTATTTTTCTATACCTGTTAACCTAGCAAGCAGTCATATAAAACAGCTATACAAGGTCATATTGTTCCTTCACCCTCCCATGCCAGTGATGTCTGTATTTCACTCTTCTTAGCTTGAGATCATTGCTCTTTCTTTCTCAAAGCCTAAGATAAATATCCTTTGCCTCAATTTAAGCCCATTACAGCTTGTCCTGCTCCCAAGGGAATGGAAAGAACAGCTTGATCCCTTTCTGCCATGCAGCAGCCCTTTTTCTCTGTTTAACAGCTATCTTACCCCTGCAGCTTCCCACACACTTCAGAATTCCTCCTTTTCAGAGACCCACTCCACTTGCCTTACACCTTTTCTTCCATTTTTTTTTTAACCCTAGTCAATGACAGAAAGAAGCCTGTCAGGAATTAATTGCTTAATTTTATCTGTTGGGGTGTCAGAATTCACTATAGCACAAGTAACCTACAGAAGATTAATTTTTTCCTCCTACTACTCCACAAACTCTTCTCTAAAAAGACGTCATAGCAGAAGGCAATGATGGGGCTCAAGCTGTGCTGCAAAGCCAGAACACTCGTGGGGCACAAACAGTATGATTTAGAGTCTACTACAAGCAGGTTACACACACAAAATATTACAGTGGCAAGAAATATTTCACTGTGTGTTGAATTACAGTGCTTCTGTCACAATAGTAGGTACAAAGGGGTGGACAGTTGTCCAAAGGACCAGTTCTTCGTTCCCTCCCACTTTGCAAAGTGTTGGGCAATAGGAAATTAGGCAGAAGACAGAATGACAGAATTGTGATGTTTTGAAAAGACATCTAAGATTTCTGTGTACCACTGTCAACATCCCCCACCCTGTAAAATAAATAAAACATATGTGTCAATATCTGTGTCATCGTGCCCACTGTCTGCTTTATCCTTCACTCAATAAGGAAAGAATCTCTATGCACAAGTGCTGGGTGTCTGCCATTGCTAAGCTACAGCTACACAGGAAAATAATCTTTAATGTAGAAGGGAAGCAGTTATTTTGTGTGTTACAAGCTCCACTATAAAATAAAGTGTAATAAACAGGTCAGAGCAGGAAATGAACAGGATCCAATGGAGAGAACATGGGGGTGATCAATGTATGAAAGGAAACAAGCTGCTACCTAACAAATGAAAGATTCAGTACAAAACAGTTCAGCTTCAATAACCTAAGGTAGCAGTGTGCTAGTAAGTTCATGTGGTTAAAATGAAGCATTTTTTTTTTCCTGAACAAAGGACTAAGCACTTGAGCAGAACATTGGCCTTGAGGTAGCAATATAAGGGAAAACAAAAAAAGTGCAAAGTACAGTGGATTTTTTACCTCCATAAGGACATCAGTGCTAGGTACTGGTCCTAGGACCTGATGCCTAAAATACCATAATTCACAACTGCTGGAAATGAAGTGACAATTTTTTTCCTCACTGGCAGCTGGATAACTTGCTCTTTCTTTTAAATTTTGGATCTCACCCTAAGTATGGATCCAATACAAAGAGGTAAAAGGAAAGACTGACTTGGGAGGCTACTTGGCATCTAAGTGACACCTGGGACTAAGATGGTGTGTGCCTACAGAAATTGAAAAGTATTCTTCTGATAGCAGTAATAAGGATAATTAGTATTATGATTCACTAAAACAGACAGGAGATAAAAAGACAGAAATTGGCTAATATATAAATATCATGGTGTTTTTAAAAAAAGGGCGCCTTTATACTTACTTTAGCCACTATCTTTCCTGGGTCTGTCATGACCCTAGCATGTCTGTTCCTAAAGATGAGGTTAGGGACCATGTTGATGCAATTAAAATAAATAATAAAGTACAATAATTAATATAATACCATAATTAATAACACTATTTCTTCCCATTATGAGAAATTGCTATTAAAAAAAAATGCCCTAAACTGATCATCTTTGAGAGAAATGTCAAACATCTCAAGGAAAAGAAGAATCAAATTTCAACTCCATTACTAAACTGTCCATGACTAATTTTTATTTTTTTTTTTCAAAAATTTTTCATTAAGCAGGCAGCTGCATGAGAAAGACTGTGGAGATGTTCTTCGAGGAAGAGCAACACAGCTAGGAGTAGAAGGGACTTAAGTCTACTTAGAAGGCAACAAACCGAGAACAGATGCATGGATAAAAAGGCCAGAAACAGTCCTTCTAATAAAATAAAAATTGGTGCCTTTCTAAAAGTTAGGCACCGCCCTCTGCTTGGCAAGTTAAAAGGTAACAGTATGAGGCTGAAATTTATCCTCACTGTTTCACAAGGATAGGATTCAGCTTCAGGTTGAGGCCCCTTATTTAGGGGTTCAATTTACTTTCTTAAAATACAGTCCTAGTGCCATTTGCAACATACGCTTGACAGACACAACAGAGGACTTCTTATCAGGGACCAGAAGAGCAGATAAAGAAGCAGCAGTATATCCAAAAAAGTCTACATTGGCAACAGATACCAGTATTCAGGCAACCAGATTTCACATTTTTACTCACTTGTCTGTACATAAAAGTGGGGTCCTATTTGTCAAGCTGGATCCCCTCAACACCACGTCAAGCTGCAGAACTGCACCCACGTGTGCATTCCTGTGCACACAGACACAGAGCACACGTGTTATAACATTAAATATGCCACATCTTTGCACACTTTCAAAGCATGATCTCATCTCAGGCAGCGTGCAGAGCTTTGCAGTGGAAGTGTCCATTTTAATCACATCTGTACATTTTCACACATAGACACAAATTCCAGTGAAGTCACAAGTCTGCCTGATAACCCTCTGACTTCTTGAGCAGCATGAAATCTGGAAGAAGTTTCCCTTTGTATTCTCAGTAGGAAAGGCTGAGAAGGAAGGAAAACAGTGTTGCTGCTAAGCATCTGCACCTTATGGGCAAAAAGCAAATTTCAAAGGGGAACTGCCAGAAGGCAGATTTCTCAGAGGTATGGTGATAAGGGAGCAGTTCAGGTTTAAAGAGGCATTGAACTAAAAATAATCAGCATAGCTAAGAAAATATCGAACAGCTGTTTTTCCACAGCTAATGTTCACCACATACAGGCTGGAGCTATTGACATTCAGGAGAAACTGTGAAGCTGACTGCTTTTCAAAAGACTTACATCTGGGGTGCCAGGAAACACTGACATTTCAGCTCAAAACTGTCCCCTGCCTTCCTTCCTGCTCCATCTCACTGCTGCTCATGGTGCTTCAGGACCCTTTAAGTGGTTCATCAGTACCTGAGTCAAAGCCCCTAGAAAATCAGCAGGAATTTTTCCAGTGACTTCAGCAGGTCAAAACTATCTTCTGAGTTAGTCAGAGGGGAGCTCTACTTTTCCCATCCCTATTGTTCCACTGGCTTTCCTATCGTTAGCCAGAACAGTCAAATAGTCCAGCTTCTCTTCCAGTACCTTCACATCTTTATGGCTTTCTCACAAAATACTTGAAAACTGCTTTTCTGGAGACACTATGTTTGAATTTATATATTACTTATGTTTATGTTTGTATTTATGTTGGTTTTGTTAATGTCTCACATATAAGTAGCCTCTACTGCTAAAGATGTTTTAACTTCTCCATGCAACCCAAAGGTCTTTCTACTACAGCCCAAGCTATTCAGACCAAACAAATTACACCACAATAAATTCCTTCACAGCTCAGTGGAATTATGCTACCGACTTACCCTTCACCTCATTAGCATCTTTATAGTACAGTTAACTAATGCAACGTGTAGGCCAACTTCACTAGTAACTATTAAGGACTAGATCACCTTGAGAGCTCTGCATTTATATCATTATAAACCTGATGAAATTTAATGCTACTCAGAAATGAATTAAGCTTGAAATTTTCACTGATTAAAGCTGAGTTGTGCTTTGCAGCCCTCTGACAAAGTTCTGCATGAAATAAAATGACATAAAATGATAAATTATTTTCTACCTCCTGCATTTATTTATCCTTGGGGACCTGGGAGAAATCTGGTTTGGGTTTTTTCATTGTTGTTTTTACTTTCCCTTCAGTCCCCACAGCATTAATTAACTGCTCATATTTTTCTCCACCAAATAATGGAGAGTGATGCAGTTTGTTAACCCAATTGGGCATTTATCCCAGAACTAGCACCTCTTGTTATTAATACACAGCTTCTTTGGGATTACAGTTAGATTACAGTTACCTTCTAAACCATTACCACAACATCTCAGCAGGAATTTCCCCCGATCATTTCTTAGCTTACCCACAGAAATGGCTTTTGAAGGATTATCACTTTTTCAGCTTTGTAGAGTCTTCTGGCCCAGCTGCATGGTAGCCAGGTGTCCTCTGAAGGCTGAGAACTGTCTTGCATCATAACACCCATGGACTCCTGCCCTCATCTGCCAGAGAGATGGCTCTATTTGCTTAATTCTGCACTTATGCATTATTCTTGTCTATACATATATGTGCTCAAGGATCAACTAGAGCTAAATAACATCTCACTCTCTTTCCCTCCCCCACCCTTCTTTATCTCCATCTACATTTGCACCTGTCTGCAAGGAGAAGGCTCTAAATCTTATAAAATATTGTAGGGCTTGTTGGGGGAGGTTAAATTCTGATCTCTCTGATCTGATCTCTCTTCAGGATCTAAATTATATGAATGCAGCAAGAGGCAATATTGTAGCAGAACCCCCGAAATCTGCTCCACCAGCTGACTCAGACTCACTGTCCTACTTGGGTGAAATGTTCAGTGTCTGCTCCAAGACAAGCTAAAGGCAGTAAGAATATTCTGTCAGTTTCAAGGAGTAGAAGACCAGTTCCTTCACCCCTAAAGGTCTCTGTGTGAGCTTGACTCATAGAAGAATTCTTACTGATATAATTTAATTGTGTCTGAACCAATACTCTAAGGCATTACAAAATGGAAATCCAAATTTGGGTCACCAAGACTGGCTGGTTTAATGAGTTGCTGCTTCTGGATGCACGCTGCAGGAAAAGGCTTATAGGAAACAAATATGTCTTGGCAATGATAAGAATTGTGGAGGTAGTTTTAAAGGAAAGACATTGATTTATTTGCATATAAACAATTTGCAGAAATGTGAAGATTTTGTCAACAATTTCATAAGTAAGCTAATCAAAGTCTTCTACACAGTATGAAATATGCCAAATTAATAAAGTTACGAAGGGTGCTCAGATTATATTATATATATACTCAGATAGTGTATTATATTATGCAGCAATGTTGTAAAGGTAAAATAATTGTGAGTATGTGAAAGAAAACCAAAAACCTCAAAACCACTGTGCATTTGCTTCATGATAAGTTGTCAAAAATATTATTCAGGTGCCCATTTGAGATGAAAAGGCCCTTTGCAATGTCGGGCTTTCCAGGGGACACAAATGCATAAAACTGCCCCTTACTTTAGCAAAGTGCTAGCAGAATTTCTCACATTCAGGAATGCTGTTTGCTTCCACCTGCAGCTCTGAGGTCTGAGGGGGAGCTGTAAGGAAAATGGTAAATCATGGTTATGAAAAATTACATAAATTCTATACACACATGATGTATTTCTCTCTCTCTTTTTTCTTCTCCAGTCACAAGAAATATTTCCTGTCTAGCCTTTGCCTTATAAAAGAGTAACTGTCTATGGGACATTTCATTTACTGGACTTCTGTAGTGCAGAAATTGCACCAAGAAAACCCCAACCCAATTATAAAAGTAAGCAAACCGAAAAGCCTTTCAGCATTACAGCACTGGTGGCAGAGCTTTGAGGAAAGTGTGGGGACTGGGTTGAGAAAGGCAGAAGACTTTTTGCTACTGTTCTCTTAAAATGAGCCATTCAGAGCAGTAAAATCGATGATCACATCCTGCAGCAGGCATCTCCCCAGCAGCCACCAGAGTCACTCCATGTGTTTCTCTGCAGGATATCTGATCTCTAAATGACAGCATGAAGTAGGAGGAGGTACAGCTGCTTCAGCACTGATTCCCACCATCAATTGTCCTAAAGTAATGCTCTCTTGCTGTCACCAGTTTCTAAAGACCACCTTCTGCTCATGTCACCTTTCCTATGTAGTGCTTTTTTTCTGCAGAAGCTCTTGGGAATGATCTGACCAAAAGGGGGGGAAATACCACTGTGAAAAGAAGGAGCTACAGGAAGGTCCTGTTATCCAGGAGAATCTTCCCCTGAGGTTTCTGAGCTCCAAAGACCAACTTTGCCAGTCTTTCAAGAGTTTTAAGAAGGTCTCTGCACTGGAAGGGAAATACAAAGAGCCAAATCTTTCCAGGGTGTATTGAAAATAAAAATAATTTTAAAATTACTGGTTTTCTTCAGAAATTACATGTCATCACATTACTGTGATTTTAAAGGTAATTATGTTCCAACAGTCATCCTTCCCAACTGGTCATAGCAATAAATCATCTTTCCTTCAAGTGAAGACCGAAGTTCTGCCTGGGGCTGCACAGAAGCCTCAACCAGGAGCAGGCAGAACCCACGGTGCTACAGGAGCTCCAGGACTCCGACCGCAGCTGGCCCAGGCTGTGTCATTTGGGAGCCATCCAGCTTACCTTCCTTTTCACCTACCAAGTGTTAAAGGCAAAGCCCAGCTGTGCTCCCTCATTCTGAAGAGCTCTCCTTTCAGAAGAAAACACGGAATGTGTGAGCAGAAGCAAAGCCGGTGTACAGGACCACCGTGCTGGCACCCACCCCACCCGCAGGAAGTCTCACCCACCAGGAGATCCCTGCGAGGCGGCTCCTGGTGGGAGTGTTACAGAAGGACACACCGACAAAACACACCCGCACGCAGCACAAGCAGAGGATTTCTCACGCCACAAAGCCCAGGAGCAGCGCGGTGAATCCTCCAGCGCCATCTCCTGGTGTTTTACCTGGGAGCTACGAACAAACGGGTACAAACCCCCTTTGCTTTGTCGGGGCGCGTTTTTAACAATTTTATGTTCCTGTGAGTTTAAAGAAAACACACAGCCATGTCTACGGCAGGAAAAGAGAGACGGGCAGCCGAGACAACCGTGTCCAGGAAAAGCTTCAGCCAGGCTTGCATTAGACGAGAGTCGAGAATCCAATCAGAAATCCCACACCACACAAAACTGGACTTGACTTCATTTTTCTGTCTGTGCAACTGCTTGCTTCCACTTCTTCAACCACGTAAAGAAAAGTTTTGAAATACTACAAGCATATTCAGTAAACCCATAGCTCCTAATTCATACAACGAAAACCACAGAGCCTGCAGGATTGTTTTCTACAAAAGCTAAGTGTTGCATTTCTCTGGAAACAGTGGAGCAAATAACTTTTGTTGGATGGCTCTGTTATTCGCTATTGTTTTCATTATCAAACTAATTAAATATTATTCAGTTTCTATCAAAACTGTTACTTTTCCTCTTTTTTTTTCTTTCCTAATTATCTTCCTTTCCTTTTAAAAGTCAGTTTTAGAAGAGAAGCTTTTTTCTTTCCTGTCAAAACTTTGTTGAATTTCAAACACACTTGCTAAATTTTTTCATATCTAGGCAAAGGATAACTACTTACTGGGAAAAGAGTTAAAGATATCTTCAAGGTACCTTTAGATAGTCTTGGTTCAGAAAAAGTTCTTTGAAGATATCATCCCTGCTCTGTCACCTGGAAACTTTCATATTCTGAAGCAGCTCAGAGCATCAGTGGTGTCTCAGAAGTCATTATGATAATGCATTCCAAGATTCTGAAGAGTGCTTCCCAGCAAAAGTCACCTTACTTGATATTACTGACCCACAGAGAAAATAGTAGTCGTGGGTGACCACCATTACCAATTTGTAATGGCCCTTGGTAGGTGACCAACATTCTGTATCAGACACTCACAGCTCCCACACACTGATCAGGAGAGTGGTTTCTTCAAAGGACCAAAAATATTACACACTATCATCTCCTCTTAGTACCAATAGACTTGGAAGTAGTTTAAGATAGAAAGGAGTAACCTCCCTACCCAGCAATCAAAACATCTGCAGGCACTGTCTGCAAAATGTGGTTTGAAGCACTCCTTTGTATATTCTTACACAGCAAGACAGATCCTTATCAAAAGGACAGGGTGGCTTTCAAAAAGTGTAAAGAAATTAGAGCTTGCTGTAAATCTTGATAGTGAGTGTCACTATATTCTGTTACAAACTTCCAAAATGTGGGGAGCTTACTATGCAGAAACCTTCCCCTCTCCAAAAGGTCAAATATCTTCAAAACAGATCAAATATATCTGGTCAAATATTTTTTGATCAGATCGAAAGATGATCTTTGCCCTGGCTATGGTCCTGTTCTGTAATAAATCAATGTCATTTCCCATGAAAGAAAAGAATAAATGATAAATATCAGATTCAGGAACCAGCCTTGCTGTCGAGGGGAGAGACCTCTTTGGAAGACCACTGCCAAAGTTTCAGCATCAGACCTACACAGTACCCTGTCCAAAGCAAAGCTCCCAATGTTTGTCACTTGATAAAGTTATTAGTAAGAAAAAAAGAAAAAAAAAAGGGGAAAAAAAATATCTAGTGATATGCTGCTAGCCCTCCCCTTTATCATAAGCTCTGTAAGCAGGGGAAAGTTGGCCTGCAGCTAATGAACTTTCCAGTTCAGGATGATGGTGATGGCCTAGGCTTATCAGAGGTGTGGCACCTTTCTGCAGACAAATTAGACTTTATGGTTTTTGATACAGCTTTTTGGGGCAGAAGATTTTTTTTTACATTGTGCAGAGATGGTGCCACTTGTAGAGATACTAACCTTGTATTGCAATTCAATATACTGAACTGTTATTTCAAAGGAACCTCCTGTAATATTGCTGTGCTACTCAGACTGGCTGTTCTCTATTCCCTAGACCCTAAACAAAACTAAACATTGCACCCCTCAGTACCCCACTTAGGTCTTTATACATTATCTATAAAAAAAATGAGCTTTTAATATTGATAATCTGTATTTTTGTTCAGCTGCATTTCCCTTCATAGTGGAGGTTAGCAAAATGCACATAAAACAGCTGGATGAAGGTTAATTTGTTTTTCCTTCTTACTGACTAATCCCAAAATCCAGGACATTAGAAGAATGAAAGAACAATTTTAAATTCAATCATTTTGCTGAGAACTCAATGGATACCCTTTAAAATAAACCAAATAATTAAAGAAAGAAAGAAAAATTCTTTTCCCCCATGGAAATGTAGTGCAGAGAAGCTATTATCACCAGTGTAGAATGGCAACAGCACATCTGTGTACTAAAGGTCAGATGAGCCCTATTGGGGTGTTTTGTTAATACCTGATTCTGGGTCCCATAGAAGCTAGAATAAAACTGTTGAGCCTCAGAGACCTCATACTTCAGCTTACCTAAAAATACCAGAGATAAGCCAGGACCTTTGCAAGTCATCAGGGATGGATTTTCTTTCTCAACTGATTAGTGGAGCAAGCTTCCTCTAGAATAATCAATGCCTCTATCCCTAGCTGAATTTGGACCAGGAGCTGGTCAAATATGCTTAAAAAAATGGTCAACACTTGAGGTAAATGTCTCCTGGTTCCTCTGAGATCTGAGAGATCAAGTCTTTAATACAGGTAGCTTAGTGCTTTTATGCAAAGCAAGCCCATCCCTTTCTCTAAAGCCAGCAGAACTCCTTCTCACAGAGGTTCTTAAGACAACCAACCTCTCCTCAGTAAGTGTGTCAATATCAAACAACTTTTGCAAAAGCCTAATTCAGTACTGAACATGCTGCACACTAGAGCTGCAGTTGTGTCTAGTTATGTCCTCTATTTAGTATACGTTTATCTTTGCTCTTGTTTGGCATTGATTCACTTTGTTTATTCCTGGTTGCCATTTTCAGATGTACTTCCATCTAGATTTGTTTGTCCTGTCCCCAGCCACCTTCATATTGGCCCTTATAGTCTGAGTTTGGGAGAACTGGAATGACATTTATTGCCTACCACTTCCCAGTGCAGGCATCTTCTGCTGCCTTACAAAAGTAGTGGTCACCTTACTGCAGAATACAAATGCTCTTGGGTACTTCAGTTGCAGCATCTGTGTGGCTGAACCCAATTTATTTATCATTTATTAACTTGTGGGTAATTAGATCTAGTAAAGTTTGAAACAATAAGGAAAGGTGCTTGGTTTTGCTTAATTTGGCTCAGGTGTTTAAAGGCTGCTTATTTTAAATTACCTGACCTGGAGATTATTGCACTTGACATTTTGGACACTGAGACACCTGTCTGGATGGTATGGCAGGGACCACATGGCAGGGACCACACTCAGCAGTTAGCTAAAACACTGAATGCTTTTACTGACATATGCTATATGTGCAGAGATAGCCTGTGTGGTCGTGTCTGATGTATATATAATGCATCATTAGAGCAGCAACAGTACTCAATGCATTGCAGCAATTTCTCTCTCTTAGAAAATTATCTATCCTCTACCTGCATACAACACGAAGCTCTCCCAAAAGCTTTGGCTTACTGGGCTGTTTAGCATCAATCTCATGACTTGTCCAACAGGCACAAAGAGCTGTGATTGGCTGCACTGCTGCCTGGGGTGTGCTGGGGTCCCCATGCAAAGGCCTTCTCTCCAACAAGTTTCACAGCTCTCAGACAGTGCACCATCCTGTTAATGTGATTCATCCATCACAGGAAAAGCTGCTCTGTGCTTTCACAACATCATAGTTTTAGCCAATAACCAGGTGACAGATGTTGTCTGTTATTCCCCCACTACCCCACCTGGACCCATTCCTGTGGGACTGACTTTAGGTGATCCTTCCGTGGCAGGGCGGGTGGACTCAATGATTTCCTGAGGTCCCCTAATATTCTGTGACTCTGTGATACCCTTCTAGGGGATGATAAAAACTGTGTAACGTAGAGAAACATTAAGCCTGGAATAAAAAATAGAATAGGTTGAATTTAGTAATAATAATGGTGAATTACAAATATATACAAAAACGCAAACATGGAGCCCACACTCCTCAGTTGGTTATTTACTGATCGTCAGAGTCCCAGTCTGGACTTGGCAGCAGATGGGGGTGCCTGAGTCCAGGATCCCAGTGACAGCATACAACAACCTCAAAGCAGCCAAGCAGTCCCACCCAGGGAGGGAGAAGAAGGTGACTGATATTCTCTGAAAAGAAAAAAACATGCAGGAACACCTGCCGAGGAAGCCATGACAAACAAACAGCCCACCCAGCTCAGCAGCCACAGAGCCCAGGGCAGGGCTCCCTGCGGCGCCTTTTTGTGCTGAGGGCCATGCTCAGGAGAGCTGTGATTGGTCCATCCAGGTCCATGACCCGCCCTCCCCTCCCCACAGCCCCAGCCCGGTACCAGCTGGGCCAGGCGGAACCAGGGAGCAACGGCTGCAGATTTTATCCTGGTTCTTTCAAACCACGACCCCATAAAAGCAACTGCAGAGTAGCTGATGTCTGTAAATCCTTCCCCTGCCTTGTGACACTTGGTTCATGGCCTTGTCAGATCCAGTGTCTGTGTTTGATCACGAGGCAACGGAACCACCCCAAACAATTCTCAGCAATGTGGGACCCACATTCCTGGTTATCAACCCTTTGCAGCCCTAATAACTTTTAACTTTTATTTATCCTTATTCATGTAGCTCATGGACCATTATCAGTTTTCACAGCAGTCTGGGTATTTGTAAGTTTTTTTTTAAATTGGCAGCAGCTAACCAAAAAGAGAGTTGCTGGATTAAAAAGGGGAAGTTACTGAGGAAGTAAATGCATAGTTGAGCATTCTACCAAGCTAGTGACAATGGAATAACTTAGAACGGGCTGGTGAGAATCCAGCACTTCTAGAAGCTGTATAAATAATACCTGCACCTCTTACAGGAGCTGACATAATTCAGCTGCCTCCATCAGCTGGGCAGGAGGGGAATTGTCCCGTAATGACACAACCACCACTTCCATCCCAGCTGCCCACAGACATTTCTTGAAGACGAACGCTGCCCAAGAGTCATTTCAGCCACCACACCCCTGAATGCATCCACTTCTGGGGCAGGGGGAGACAGTCACAGCTCAGCACACAGGAAATATTTGATGGGCGCAAGAGAACAGCAAAACAGAGGCAGCACCTGAAGGAGGAGATGTGAAGATGGAGTAAGGGTTGGACTTGATGATCTCTGAGGTCCCTTCCAACCCAGCCAATTCTATGATTCTATGATTCTAAGCAGGTGCCCTGCAATGGGATCATGACAACTGACCTAATGTCAGCTGTGTGAACGAGACAAGAACAGTCTTTGGCTAGGCAGCATTTGATGGCAGTCACTCTGTCCCCCAGGAACAGGCAGATAGCTACAGAAAAATTTCTTTATTTTGAACAGGTGACCTTTGTCACGGTGTTGGCCCTTTACCCCTCAGATAGAATAATTTCAATACACAGCTGAATGTGGCCAGATTTGGGAGTCTACTTCAACCATATTGTCAGACGTAAGTTTCAGTCGACAATGGAAACTACTTTATGCTTATAATTTAGTGTTATTTTTCTTAATTGCTATAAATGCCATTGTGGTTCAGAGACTTTATCCAGATTCTCAGAATTATTTAAAAGTCTAATGCCAATTCAGGTCCCTAATCCACACTGATTTCACTGGGATTTAGAGAATAAAACACCTTTAAGAAGCTGGGCTCTAGTTCTTTTAAGAAAATTAACATATACCCTCAGGAAAGCTTATAAATGATTTGATATGAGATACTCCAAAGTCAATGGCTTTAGAATGTGTTATAAGTGGCTGACTTATTTCAATATCCTGATAAGTTTTAAAGAGAGACATATTTTATGAAGATATTATCTAATAATTTCTTAGCTTCAGAGAAAGTTATGTACATGCGTACGTATGCATACAGAGAGATGCTCACATGTACAGATAAATACAAAATAGTGTTAACAGCCTGTTTATATAAATATATAAGATAACTTTTTAAAAGTATGTATCCAATTCAATAAACCACATCTACAACACTCAGCTGTACACTTCTCTATCTGTAACACTTTGTTTAACATTAATAACTGGTAAATATGATGTTTAGTATTCACTCCAGATCCTATACAACATTATTGCAAGTCAAAGTAACTCTGATCATTGATTTTAACCTCTGAATTTTAACCAAGAAACCAAAATATATCAGTTCAACGTAACCACAGAAACACCTCAAATTCTCTAGAAACACCAGATTAGGCCACAAAAAGAAAAATTCAGTTTTCTGTAAAGTGGATGTTCTATATATTTTTGAAAGAAAAAGCAAGAAATAACATGGCCCCTAAAGTTCGGTATATATTGTGAGTGAGCTCCAATTTGATTGAGGTGTTTTTGTGCACAGAATAATGTAGTGTTTCAATTACAGGCGTCCTCAGGTCTTAACAGCAGCTAAGTACCTACTTCTAACTGCTGGGAAATCAGCCTTCTGTAAGAAACGTGAGTGGAAAAATTGCCTGTACTCTGTTAATTCAAGCAAAGAGAACAGACTCCCGAGGAGAGTGTCACAGTCCCTTGGTACTGGAATTTAAAGGTGAACTGCTTATAAACATTTAGGGTGTTGACTTACTTATTTCTGTGGTCAGATGAGCAGGTTTTCTGATGATTGCTTCCCTGCTATGAAGCCCAGGGAATGAAGTGTCAAAGGTAACCCATAAAAAGCTGAAGTTCAAGTGTTTTGACGTCCAGGCTTTGTGATGGCCTCTGCCCTTGCTGCCTTTGTTAGGGAACCTGTACAGGAAAAAAAAAAAAAATACTAGGGCATGATACTGAATAATCTAGCTGCTAGGTAATTTATTTTATCTGCATGAGTTTGTAAAGTTCTGGGTAATGGTATCCCAAACTAATTTTGACTGATTGAAAATAATACTAAAAAGGCAGTTAACAAGGGTTGTACTTACTTCTGCTGCTTCCCTGAGCTAAATAGGCTCCCATATATTTGGAGGTACTTTGATATGCACCATATCGAAGTAGAAGACAGCAGCTAAATATATTAAAAAAGCATAAGTTCCATTTAACTACAAAGATAATTACTGACCCATCAAAATTTCCAGATTATGTTTACATCATTCAATTGCCTGATTTATCTGAAGAGAATGTATTTTTCCATTCAGAGTCACCATTCATATGAATTCCATCACCTACCAACTAATTTATGGATATGAAGCTTTCAAGTGTTTAATTGGAAATATCTTCTCTTCTGCTGTCGCTATACTACATTGATACAGAAACTTCATAGCAAATGCTTTCTATGAAAACAATTTCTAAATCAAATTATTTTTAATGTTATGAGTTTTTTGCACATGAATAAGTACTTAAATTGAGATGTATAAAACCAATTAGACCCCTATTTATCTCTGCTTAGCAACTTGGCTCCACTAATTTCTTTGGTCACTGTGTTTCACTTTGGAGTTCACTCTGTTCATACATTCTGATGATTGAATTACCCAACATTTATTTTAGAATGCATTTATTTAATTGTGCCATTTCCAAAGAACTTTCTTTTTATCTGACCCTGAAAGCCCTGCAATATTCTTGGGTGAAGCTTGGAGGCTGCCATGAAGATTCATTAGTTACCTTTTAGGTGCTTGTATAGCTCAAAATTTCTTAGTTGTTTTCCATTACCATATAAAACTTACATTCTGTGAAACATTTAACTACTGGCACAAACACAGCTGGATGTTTGGCGCTTTTTTCTTTTTTTTTTTTTCTTTCTGTCTCAAAAGTGGTGGCCACTTTTTCAAATTTTATTTCGCTTTCATAATGCGATGTCTCTTAAGCTTTGTTATCTGGATACACCCTGAAGTGACTCGCTCTCTTCAGCAAAGATGAGCATAATATTAGACAGCCTTCTTTTTCTTTTATTTTTTTTTTTTTTTTTTATAACACATTTATCTTAAGAAGGTAGTTTTCCTTTCAAGGCTTCAGCAGGTTGATTAAATGTATTACTGATGTTCAGAGTTTAAAAGTCTAGAAGGATATAGAATCATAGGGCTGGCAATATGCTAAAAAGATCTTGTCTTAGGGATAAGAGGTAGCTATATCATGACAAGCAGATGTTTGTCCTGCCTGTTCATGCTCATTTTCAGCAGCACAAAACAGTCTGTTCCATATGATCCGTGAGCATAAGTGTTAGCATTTTTCCTAACATCTAACCTATGGAGTTGCATTTTGAGCCTAATACATTTTGAGATGCTTCTCTAGGAATATGGTCAACGGGTTATTTGCTTTTTACATATATAATATATACATATATATTCATTCTGCAAATATTTTTTTCATATAAACTATAAACTTACTTTATATACATAAACATATTGTATACATATATATGAATAGAGCATATAAACATATATGTATAATACATATACATTTATTACAGTTAGTATATTTTAATATAACATATATAAGATATGATTTACTTATGCGTTATATAATTTATTTTCATTTTACTTAAAGTTTTTGTTTTCTTCCCTCCTGCCTTGTATGTTGACCATTGTTACTCATTGTCATTTGAACCATGAACAGTCAGTGATAAGATGTGTGTTAGTAGCTTTTATGAATTACAATTCAGCTGAGGAGAAGTCAACACATCTATGCATCAAGGTTTCAGACCTCACTTATCTAGAATAAAGAGGTCCTCTCAGACATCTAATTTGTCACTTTAATCTTGCAGGTCAGTTGTTCTTAGTTTCTTACCTTAGCATGAATAAAGCAAGTTTCAAAAGATATCTAATCTTGTTGATCTCATGGTACAGTGGGCATGATGATGAGGCATGAAAAGGTTAAAAAACATCAGAAGAAACATTAATCTCATCTTAATTTTTCAAGTCAGTATTTTCCAGATATCCTGAAGAACATTAATATTTGATATCACATTGTGAATCATCGTTACTGAACTACAGAACTATGTGTCTCATCCACAGCTTGTAAAAAAAAAGATATTTTCTCCTCCTTGGTGAAGTATATACAGAGTATGAATGACACTGAGCTTGCAGGAAGGGCTCATGGCATAGGTCTCACCTGCTTCAACTCCAAAAACTTTCACAATCATCAGCTCTCAATAATTTATTGTGATTCTTGCTGTATTTGGAATATCTCAGTTCACAGAAATGCTCAGCTTTTGTTTCTGAAAGACAGTGAATGCCTGCACATTGAGCCTCTTTCTTTTGTTTAATTTATTATTCTGAACACAAAAAAGCAGGATAAAAAAAAGACACAATGCCTTTTTCTTCCTCTTTTCTTTCCTTTTTTCTTTCTTTTTTCTTTTTTTTTTTAAGTCTCCTATTCTCATAGATTCCTTGGATCATGGCTTCAGCTGCCTGCATCAGTTCCATGGTTTGGCTGCCAAGGATCCTTGGTTATTTCTCTACAGTGACTGCATCTGAATTTTGGTGCTTTAATTAGCCAAAGTGGGGACCCCACCACTGTGGGCAGCTCCCCCACTGCCCCCGTTCTCAGGTTTACTTCAAACAGCTGTGACTCACACAGCTGAAAAACACACACAGGGGCACACACAGCACTGCAGACACAGAAATTATATTCTTTTATGTCCCTTAGGTGCATCGCAGTCCCTCCTAATCTCTTTAGTGGGTTTTGGGTTTTTTGGTTTGTTTTTTTTTTTTTTTTTGGTTGGTTTTTTGTTTGTTTGTTTGTTTGTTTCCACTGTGAGTTTCAGCTTTAAAAAAAAAATAAAAAATATCAAGCTCTTTTCATTTTTCTCCTGTTAATTCTCTCTGTACTGTCTCCTAATCTTCATATTTTATAAAGAAAGCTTTAGCTGACTCCTCTCTGGAAGTGTTCTAGGCCAGGCTGGATGGGGCCATGAGCAACCTGATCTAGTGGAAGGTGTCCATGCCCATTGCAGAAGCACTGGAACTAGATGATCTTTAAGGTCCCTTCCAGCCCGAGCCATTCTATGATTCTGTATCTTGATTATAGAGATCTTAATGGTAACTGCCATGAAAATTAACAGAAAATTACCTGCTTTCTTCGGTTCTGTCCCCTTCTTAATTGGGTTGTTGGTTTTCTAAAGAGCTATAGTCCAGAGAGAGAATATTTCAGTTGTGTTATTAACACCAATAATAATGAATAATAGTAGTGCTTCTGACAAGGGCCTGTGAAACTAGGATATTCTGCCTGATTCCAATCTCCAATTGGACATACTCAGCTCTGTAAAAAAACAGAGCCCTTTTAGGAAATCTGGTCACACAATGCATTGCAGGCTTGGTGCCAGAGCTCCTTGCAAATGCCACTTGGGAAAAAAAAAACATATTCCAGTGCTACACAAACAAAGTGCAACTTGTCAAATCATCTCAAGAAAAACATCCAGGAATTATTGCACAGTTAAGCTTGTGTTTTCTTGCCTGGCAAATTCTCCTTAGCCATTCATAAAAAGGGAACTCAAATGCTGGTTTTGTAAACTGTTAGACAGGAAAAGAAAAATAAAGCTAGGGACAGCTTAATTGACTATATAGTTTTACCTGAAGGGCACTTCTTTCAAAGTATTATTTATATCACAGCAC
Organism: Heliangelus exortis; assembly: GCF_036169615.1. NCBI lineage: Eukaryota > Metazoa > Chordata > Aves > Apodiformes > Trochilidae > Heliangelus > Heliangelus exortis. Next base: position 13,862,675 of record NC_092427.1, read on the forward strand.
TGTTAAGGAAGATCAAGCCAGACTCTTCTGTCCTTGAGGGTTGAACTTTCAGGAGAATTTACCATGGGTCTACCTTTGTTTCCATGGAGTCTGCCCCTGTGCTATCTTGTCTTACATTTAAGTAGTAAGATAATTGTCAGAAGAGCCCTGTTTCTGTTTGTATAGCATGCAGCACAATAAGGTCTAGATAAATCCTTTAGACTCCTGTTTCTGTGGCAGTAAGGTTGTCTGTTTGCTAATTGACTTTTGGCCTAATAAATCCTACAGCTGGGAAGCACTGTGCTACTTAGTACATTGATAATAACTATTATGAAAACAGTAGAAAACATACACCCATTGAGACTGAAAGATCTTTGAACCAGGACCTGTTCCTTAGTAGATGCACACAAAAGGATTCTGGATTATGGCAAGAGCACTTACGACTTTAGCAAAAATAACACTTCCAGGGTTATCTGGGTCTAAGAAAGTTGCAAATTTAGAAGGACAACTTCTATATGGACTTCTAGATGTCACATTTTAAAGGGAAAAGAACCACCTGTGTGCAGTTCATGCTACTAAATTTAAATGGAAATGAACCAAAGCGGTGCAGCTGCATTTGAAGCCAGAATCATATATTACTACTGTATTTTTTGTTCTGGTTCTGTTATAAGGGAAAGTGTATCTTGGAGCCATGCAGAGAACAGCAAATTTACTATAACTGCCACGGACAAGTGGGCATGAAAAATGATCAGTTCCTAAAAGCTTTTAAAGCAGCAATGTTTGTCCTTCTTGGCTTTATGAAGGTCATAAGTCTCTCTGGTATGATCCAAGAAATGCTATAACAAGGTTCACTTAAATGCAGCTGTGTCCTGAATCTGTGCTCAGAGAGACACAATTCCTTTACAGAAATAGCCACTCAACTTTTATCTGCAGGAGACAATATTCTGCAGTGGACTTGTTCAGAGCTGCTGCCAACTCCAGACCACAGTCCAGTGACAGAATGATATATGGGACTTTTCCTGCCAGGAAAGCACTGTCCAAAACTAACAACCTATTCATTTACTATTTACTTGGCTCAGACATCTCTTTACTGTGGCTTCACTAGCTATACAGAGTGCATACACAGACAGACACACAGAAATATGCATCCATATATATACTGACAGATTTTAGCAGGGCATGCTACAGTCTGGCCCAAGCTAGGGAATAAGCAAGGTTTTGCCACTCCTAACACAAAGAAATTACCATTTTCCTTCAGGGAATCCAGATACTGCTGGTCTTTCCCTGCCATAGCGAAATTTTGTGCCAGTGGTGATTTAGCTGTGCTGGACACGACATAAGGAAAAGGAAGAAACTGAGACTACATCCAGACACAGGTGCATGGCTTGAGGAACTGACAACTCTCTAGATACCCACAAATACCTGTGCATCTCTCTACATTCAGAGATGTACCACTAGGTTTATGCAACTGAGAGGAGTGACTTTCCCTGAAGGGTTCTTTGTGTCCTTTGTAACAGCCTTTTAAATGGTGAGTAGCAGTAGGAAAGACACCTTGAATAGTAAGTGATAATCCTTTTCAGTGCCACTAGACTGTGGAGCCTCTCCTTTCAACCTTGTTATTCCACTGGCAATAACTGTTATCAAGTATTTTCCAAATGTTGGAAAAGTTACCAGCAAGAGTAGCATCAACATGAGCATCAGAATCCTCATGGTTATAGAACTGCTATTATTTTGCCTCAAGATACATTTGGAAACAAAAAAATTTATCCCCCTTTCAGGAGAGACCTCATCTTGCTCTCTGCTCTGCTGCTTGTTCCTGATAAAACTGGTTTCCTTCCTCATGGATGTTTCTCTGACCTCTTCTTCAAAATTCTCAAAGACAGAAAATTCACAACCTCTCTAAACAATCTGTTCCAGGGTGTTGTCAGTGTCAGTGTTCCTTAGCTTATTATACTTATTCTTAAAACATGTGTTACTGTCAAAGCAAGGTAAAATTCAGAAAGCAACTTTATCCAGCTGAGTTCTTGAGCTCAGAATATGCAAATATGTACATGATATGAGAAAAATATAGAGAAAAATGAAAACAAGTAGGAACTTCTGCAATACCTCATTTACCTAGCTTTTCCATAGAACTTTTCCCTCAAGAGATTTCCAAGGACATTATAAAGGACATCTATCTTAAACCTCCTTTTTAATAGATGGGGCAAGAGGGGTAATTATCAGAATAATTTGCACAAGTCCTTTATCACTTCACTGGAAGTGAGGAAAAATGGGGCACAAACATTTGTTTAAATACCATCTGGTTTTGTACTTCCTTCTTTTGTGGCAGTTTGGAAAATACTGCCCCAAATGACTAAGGAAAGGTGAATTTCAGTCATTCGTGGTAAAGAGTCTGATCCAAAGAACATGGATGTCAAAATATACCTTTCCATCAACTTTAATGGGGGTCAGATGAGAACCAGAAGCCTTAAAATGAGTATTTATAGTGCTGTTAGAATCCTGAAATAAAAACCTGTTTATTCAATCATGAATAATGATATGAGCTCAGCCTTTCAAAATAATATGAAAAATTACTCTTTCTATCATCCACCATATTTATGGCTAATGCTTAAGTCAAGTTATGAAGTTGCAAAGTACATTATATAGTCCCAAACTGAAGTTTGACAATTAACCTTTCAAAGGAGCTCTGTAACAAGAAAGCTCAGAGAAATGTGATGTGAGCAATTTATTATGAGTTCCTCAATTTGGATAGCATGGGATTAAAAAAAAAAAATCCAGGTTAACTCAATAATGCCAAAGGAGCAACTGTTGTTTCACATTTTGCCTATGCTTTAAAGGTACAGTGATTCCTTATCATCACACACTTGCTGCAAGAAGAGATGAATTCATAATAATCTGTCATTTTTAGAATGAGATATAAAACAAACCATCAGCATGCTGTCTCTCGGAAGACAAATTATTTCAATTTTAGACTTAGGGAAAGTGGGATAGTGAGGATATTGCATCAGTTCAAGAAACTAGTCTCACTTCTTTGTATTCCACAACCATACTTGGAGACATGAATTCAGCCTAGGAGTTCCAGGTAGAATAGAGTGTATAAACATAAATTGTTCACTAATAATGAAGATAAATTTTAAGGTCTTCCAAAAGTCCCATGTCTGATCATTTTCTGTTATGTATAACCCTCAGTTTCCCTCATAAGAGCTCACAACCCCAACTGTAGGGACTTTTTTCATGTTCTATGTTTGAGGAAGATTTCAGGGCAGCACTTACCTGAGCTTAAGTTTTTCTGCAGTGTTTTTCGTATTTATAGAGGAATGGAAGCAACAATCACAGGAAGCCTGCTGGAACCATTCCCAAAATTCCTGTTCCTGAATTCCAGATTTCACCTCTCCCTCCTTCTTAATTTTCTGTAAGTATGAAGAGATATTAGGATGCAGTGAACCAAGGGCACATCCCAGCATGCACCTCAGGGAAGAGCTGTTCCATGGGCTGGGTTACAGAACAGCTGAACTCTTTTTTATGTTCATTCTTCGATCCATGCTCACAAAACGAAGTGCACAACTGCAGTGGCCACTGTGAGGTTAAAAGACATGATTTAAGAAGAAAAGTAATGTCCTCTAGACCAGGCTGGAAAACAAACTCAAACCATCAAAAGGCCCATAGATGTTACAACCCAGCTTTTTCCTCCTCATCGTTTATTTTTTCCTTTTTATTTTTCCTTTAAAAAAAAAAACAAACCACGCTCTATATCAAAGCTATAAAGTCTCAGTTGGATCCCAAAGCCAAATCCAAAACACAATAACAGTCACAGTTAGCTTGGGGGAAGTGTGAGAAACAAGAACAAAATCACACTTTCTGACGAGTATGGATTCACAAATCAATGGAGACAGGGAAGAAAGCAGCACCAGGCTCACTTTGGAAGTCTGTGCTGTGGTTTGACAGCAGGGAGGCTGGCCCATCATTTAGCCATTCCTTCAGCTACAGCAAATTCTGAAGGATGGCAGAATGACTGGGTATGCAAAATGCCACTACAGATACGTTTCACAAAAGAACCTGCACAAAACAACACAAGTTGCTATCAACAAGTTGGTAATATGAAGGGATTCTTGGCAGCTCTGAATAAGGAAGTCTAGGGCAGGATTTCAGAGTGTCTTCCCCAGCACGTAGACACTTACAAAAGCATAAGCAACAAAAATTGCTTTAGCAAGCCCAACAACAGAGGCACAGCTGAGGTCTGAAGAAAGGATGAAAAAATATGCACTGTAAAACTGTTGCCCCCTCAATAGCTCTTCTGAGCATGTTTGCAAGGAAGTTCAAAGCCCTTGGTTCCAGTGAGTCTCTTGTTGACCTGACAAAGCTTTTTATGTGCAGACTTAATAAGGACAGGACACCATGCCAGAATCACAGTCCTCAAGTTTGTTGGTAAAACCTCCTTTTGACACTGAATGCAACAAGAGCTTTGCCAGTCCTTTCCACAGATCTCAGCCTGTGCACATGAAGCAAAGGTGGCAAACGAGCCCTTCTTTTGCCTCAGATGAGCAAGACAAACCAAATTTACAGATGTGAATAAACCTCATTCTTGCCACATAATTATCCTCAGGTGTAAGGAAAGCAGACTCAGGCAGATTTGCCTCTACAGAGAGAAAAGAAATCTGTGTTTTTTTGGCTTCCTTAATATATTCCTAGTATTGATGCATGGAGTGACAGTGAAGCTACCATTCTACAAATTCTACGAACATGGACTAAAACTAAGATACTTCTATGCATTCTCTTAAGAGAAGAAAAATATAATATTATTTAAAATAATCTGCAATTACACATTTGAAGGTTTTTAGGAGAATATGAAGACTAGGTTTAAGATTGCTGGACCCTTTTAGGTTACTCATCTAGTTTACCATCACAATTTCTGAACACTTGTTCAGAGCCATGATCTCAAATCTCATTGAATTTCAAGAAGCATTTGGGTGCCTCACACTTATCAAATGTTTGTAAAAGTACAAACCAAAAAGAATTGAAGAGGTAATTTATCTTAACTCAGATCAGTCCATGCACACTAACACCCCGATTTTATCACTGTCAAAATACCTAAAGTTTGAGGAGTAACTGAGGCAAACAGCAAATGTCAGAGGTAGGAAATACTTTAACATGAAACAAAATTCTCTTCTGAACTATGAAGCATACTTAAAAGAGAACTGTGAAAACCTCTTAAATCAATCTTATAATTTTTGACATGCTCAGGTGTTGATATAAAGATGTCAGTAGCCTAGGCACTGCTTCATTTTCCCTAAACACAGGAGCAATACATTTAATGATCTATACAATGTACTTTAAATACCTCAGAGTTGAACAAATTTGCAATTACAACAACAGAAATAATGAAGAAGGAAAAAAAAAAGATTGCGATGCTCTCTCTTGTGACCAGGGAAGCTGGGCAATAAACAGCAATTTACTCTTGTAAAAGAAGGTAACCAAATATGCACCTAATTTATAGCTGTCACAAGCCAATGTGACAATGGATGCTCATTCTTGCATACTTGCACATACTGAGTATTGCTGAAGAAGCTAGGAAGTTAAGAAAAAGAAAAACATAAAGAAAAAGTAAAATAAATAGTTGGTTTCCACATAGCATCCTCTTTCCTGCTGTTGAGATAAACGAGAACCAGTCCTGCAGTTCAGATTTTTGAGATCTCTGCAGTCATTTCTGAAGCAGTTGCTTGCAGGCAAAAGGGCCCATTGTGCAACCTTGCGAAGAATTATCTTGGTAGGGGAATAAAGAGAAAAACTAACACAAGAAAAATGTGGATTGGTTTGCTTTAGAATTCACACAGCAGTTTACAGCAGCAGAAAGCCAAATGCTTAGAATTTAAGACACCAACACTGTACCTGATTAGATGAAAATTTCATGTTGGATAAGTGATCAAGTGAGGCAACTTTATTTCTTCTTTCTAGACACTGCAGTGAGAGATGATTGGTGCCCTCAGTGCAAGCTGCCACCAAAAATCAAGACATTAAGAAAATTTACCCTGGTGCTTGAGCTAGTTCCTTGGAACAGGATCTTCTAGAACAGTTGCAATGGTAACCACCTTGGAGATGATGAGCAGGCTGGGTTCTGATTGCAGTGCATATTGGAATTACATTACTTTAAGCTTGTTAAGAATCTCTGTTTTCTTGCTGTAAAATCCTCTTCTTTTCCTATCCTCCCCTCCCACCCAGCAGTTTGGTACCCACCTGAAGACAAAGCTTTACTGCCAGAGAAGATCCCCAACTTCCAGCAGAGATCCCTGAAACCAAGTGTTAGCACTGTTTGTTAGAAATTTATTAATCTTACCCATTTCTAAAGAGTTTTGAGTCACAGAATATCCACAAGCCGTGTAAAATTTGCCTCCTGAAAAGGTTTAATGGATATCAAAGCTATCTGCTTTGGGGTTTTATACATATAATCAGTGAACATGGGGAGACATTTAACCCTCACACTTGTTTCAGTTGTTCAGAAAATCTTTCATCTCTTAGATATATTCTAAATGCTTTTGTCATTAACAAATGATTGGAGTAGAATCTTTGGCTCATGCCTGTCACCTGTTCCTTGCCACACTTTTTTGCTTTGATGATAAATATATGTTAGCACCCAAACGCATGCAAAGCTATTTTGACATTTCAAATACTGTTGCTCATTTTACCTACATGAATCCATTAACTGAGTGTGAAAACTATTCATTTCTTGCCTCCTTCACTATATTCTTTCTCACATACATTATATACCATATTGCTGGAACGTGGGTAATTTGAAAGGATACAGCAGGATAAACTCCAGAATGCCCTGGAGACAAGACATCCTACATCCTACATGCTGAGCTATTGGCAGTATTCACAGCTGAAACCCTCTGGCTACCTAGCATTTAGTAGCTCTTTTAGCTTCCCACAGTCATTCCTTCATTTTTCCTCACAACGCTCCCTGCGAGGTAAGTCATGTTCCTCAGTTAAAAAAGGAAATTACTAAGCTGTTCAGACAGAGTACTTTTGAAAAGGGATCCATATTGTCTTAAAACAAATCTAGTCTTATAAATGCTGTTGAGCTGTTTGGAGGAAGTTTCAGACCTTTGTGCCTCTGAAGGTCAGAAGCCATCATCTAATTTCTATTATACATGTATCCATAGCTAGTTTATGCCCATTTTTAATAATATTAACATGGCCTAATTTTCCCCTGCCTTTGTGTCTTCTGGGTCTTCACCTTTTTTTTTTTTTTTTTTCTCTAAAATGAATAATCTAAGTGTAATTCTGTGTGAAGTGTAATTCTTCTGTGAAGGATTAGCCACTTCCTCTTCCTCAGGTCCCTAGTGTCAGGGAATTGAATACTTCTATCCATGCTGCCTTTAGTAGCTATGCTTGAATTTGCAGAGCCAATGCATGAAGCCAGCTGCACCCACACTGCTGGTCAGGATGAAGTCAGTAAGCAGAGTTGTCCTCTGACTGTTGGGATGCTGCAGATTGGAGCCACAGTGTGTGCAGTGTGGCTAACAGGGAATGGAGTGTGAGACAGTCTGGAAGAGGAACTGAATAATCAGCTTGAGTTACTGGCAGAAACCTGTGGCAAAACAAACCAACACCCTTTCTATGACACCAGGCCCTAAATACACAAGCTATTTTCTAAGTTTTATAACCCGCAAGTTAGACTAATGATGTTAATTGTTTATAATTAAATTACAAAATTTTTTTTTTTTTTTTTGCATGAAGGTGTGACAAGAGGTGGTCTCTCTATGTTAAAACCAAATAAAACTTTTAGTTGTGTCCAGCAATAGTTAAAAAAAAAATTAATAAACGCTAGATAAGCTATATCTCAGTAAAATAGACCCTGCTTTACATATACCTAGATTAGCCTCTTCTTTGGGGAATGATAGTGTGAAATTTAGTGTGATCCCATTCAGACCTCAACCCTGCAGACAGTATGTGCATGACCTTGGGTAACTCACCCACACATAAAACCTCACAAGGATTTACTTACCCAATTTTCAAAAAAGCCTGGGGAACCTAACTCTCTGGGAGGATCTGAGCCAAAACTAAAAGGTGTCTAAATTCTCCTCGAGTTACAAGCAAGGGAAACTTATTCTACCATTTTCTTTTGCTTTCCTATCTTCTTATATCCCAAAATCTGTAGGACCATGAATTTCTGCTCCTGTATGTGGATGGAGTCTCACAGGAGGGGCAAACCTGATCTGCTTCCTTGGGCCTGCAGATATTGCTTGAGTAAAATTATTATTGCTATTGTTTTACTGAAGAATATGAGACTGGGTTTCTATGCCTTATGTACAATGGATTCTGACAGCACATCTTTCTCTGCTCTAATGGATAGTTTAGAAATGCCTATTCTTCACCAGTTCTTCTCTACCCTGGTTTCTTAAGACACAGAAATTTCCTGTATCATCTGTCATTTATGTCCCTGTCCACCTTGTTACCTTTTGGTCATTTCCTACTTCCCATTTTCAACCAAATTTGTGATAGATTTGAAGGTCCAATGTTCCTACAAGTTCAAGTTTAATTATGAAGTAAATATATGAGATTAAAAAAATACATATCTACCTTCTTTCAGGAACTAATTGATTTTTACCATGAGCAATATGTCCATCAAACAGAGACCAGGTTCCCCATCCTAGTCAGGATAAATAATCTGCAAAAAAATGGGACTCAGCCCCAGGTACCTTGCAATGTAAATGAAACCAAACACACCTCTATGGTATTGGATTGTCTCAATTCTATTTTTTTAGTTGGAAGCAGAACTTTCATATTTTCCTGTATGAGAACAAACTGAGTGAAACAAGCTGAAATTCTATGAAGAGGTCTGCAAAAAACCCCTAACATTATGAAATTCAGAGGTTTCGAAACAAAAGAAAACCAGAGTAAACTAGGTGAGGAAAACATTTATCTAGTCCAGTCTAATCTTGCAGGAAAGAAAAAGTCCAAAAAGCATTAATTAATCCCCAAAATACAGCACTGAAATTTGAACCTATAAAGTGTCTTCAACAAGTTTGGAGAGCAACATGTTGACAAAGAAAATAGGTGGTTTTAGCTTGAGCTGCTAGATCACCCACAGGACAGCAATACAAACAGCTTGGCTAATATAACAAAAAAATAAGCAAGTGGTTCAGATTGTAGGAGAAGTAGGAGGGGGAAAAGAGAACACTAACGTAATGAAGAAGGACAGAAAATGAATATCAGATTGAGAAGAAACATGTTTGTGGAATAGTTGTGTCAAGAGAGATACCTGCATAGTTCATCTAAATGACAACATGAATGTTCTCTCCTCAGGCTCTGTTTCTTTCTCTGTCTTGTATATTTATTTTTTCTGTTGTTCTTGCTTACAGCAAGTTGCTGGAAGGGAAACAGAGTGAACCAATGATTACTATCTCACCAGTCTTTTAAGTCTGCAGACTTCTCCCCTCTCCAGAGGCAACCTCGAAAGAAAGAAATAATCAGTTTAGGGAGTGTAGGTGAAGGAAAAAACGCAGCAGAGGGATGAATGTGTGTGGTTTTCATTCAACTCTTGTTAATAGATAGTTTAAAGGGTGAAAGGTGTTATCTACAGGCTGCAGTTAAGTTGTGTGCTTCAGGTATTCCCAGTTGATAGTTGGTTTTTGCCATTTCTCATTGACCTGTCAACTGTCTAAGGAATCAGGTATCTTATTTCAGCTCCACCAAGTGTACTCTGATGCTTTTTTCAGTCAGAGCTGTGACAACAGGGAGTGCAATTGAGGGAAAAGGGTGCAGGAAATCTTTCAGTGCTTCCATTCAAGAGGAAAGCATGTAGAAATATGGAAATGCTGAGATCCACCCGTGAGATGGTAAAGCCTCTGAGAACTGGAAGAAGCATAAAAGATATGTCAGGAAATAAAATCTGTGCATCAAATATTAAATGTCTTTACAGTGCCCTAGCCTAAGCAGTTTCAGAAGACAATGCTCAGAGCAGTATTTTGGTGTTTTTAAAACTACAGATTCACAATCATTTCAATGAATCATTACAGAGCTGAGGGCATGGCTGAAGGGAGTCTTACTTTCAGAATCATAGCATAAGGAAACCTGTACTGGAAGGGACTTCTGGAGGTCTCTAGTCCAGCCTCCTACCCTCAGCAAAATTGTCTTCCAAATTATGGTTGTTGTAACTGGTTTATACTGCATATGTAGCTCAAGCAGAACAATTGCAGGCTGCAGAACTTGCAAGGGTTAGGAAACACTGTGATGTGCATTAGAGTTCACACCTACACTGCACTTGATGGTACCTGCATACAGCACATGCTGATGGTTCCTGTCTGTTCTTCAAAGAAAATCAAAGTGAGTTTTTAAGGTTTTGTTTCATCTTGCCAAGGCTGATCACACTGGTATGTTCAGAATGTAGGCTCTTTTCTACCCTTCTGCTGTCAGACAGAGCTAAGCATAACTAAGGTAGGGATCCACAACAGTAGCACTGGTAGACTTATGAGGAGGATCTTCCTCCTGCTGTCAATCACACTGGAAGACACTTGAGGCAATGAGACAGTTGACCCTAAAAGAAGTTCAGCAGTGATCCAAGATGTTGCAGAAACATGGGATTCCTTAATGTTTTTTCAAATACTCTATAATCAATCTGCATACTCACAGCCTGGAACCTGCAAACACATATAATTCCAAGAAAATCCATCTTTGAGTTACAGCATATTTTTTTTTTATAAAGAAGCCAAGATTCAGATTATAAAATCAGAGACAAACCCTGGGATATCCAAAAAGTTCTGAATTCTGACTGAACATTATTATCACTTAAATAGAAAGAGTAGACTGACTGCTTTTGAAAATTTCTTCCCCAAAGCCTACCAAAGTGTTTAATCAACCCCTGAAGTCCAATGCAAGTTAACATTCCAATAAATATATTGTACTGTGCAATTTTAAATGACTCACAGCATAAAATTCAATATTCCTGTATAGTTTTATCAACTTTCTCCTTAGAAACATTTTCTCACTTTCAACTCATTTCTAAATATTCGCCCCCAAGTTCTAACTATTTTTGGTGCCTGTGAACAAGAGGCATTTGAAAAGCCTCAACAGGATTTCCTGGTAGGCATTAAGTACTATCACAAAAACAAGCTGCCCACTGTGCTGAAAAAGGTAGAGATCAAAACAAACACTTTCCTTTCAACATGACACAATCAAAAGAGGCAAAATGCTAAGCAAGAGGGACAACATAAAATTATAAAATTTATCCATACTTGGAAATTCTTTACAGCCTCTCTGCTTAGTTTTAGGTAGCTCATGAGCTCATGGAAGTCTTGCCTAGTAACGTGAGAAGGTAAGGAGAAGTTTTATAAATATTTCTCCTAGATTGTTGCTTGATTTTAACTTATTATTCCTATATTTGCTCTTTTTTTTTTTTTTTCTTTTTCTGCATTGATTCAAAATGTCTTCCTTGCATTCCTGCTGGGAAGTAGTACCCATACATTGGCAAGATTACATTCACAACATGGAAGTGAAAAAAGAAGCAGGTCAATGTATAAATCAGCTTAGGCATATTGGTGAGTGGTAAAAAGGAAATACTCTTTAAAACTGAAATTGCAAGCTCACCTGCTGCTGCATGCTAGCCTCAAGCTTTAATGGTGACAACTACACAACTGCAGCAGCAGCAATGTGCTGCAAAGGTCTCTGCCTGTGGGTCAGGCACAGCTGAAATGATAAAGCCAGGGCAAACTGTAATGCATGTGAGATTTTTTTCTCTATCGGTCAGTTTCATTTGCAGTGGTGCCTTTTCAAGGCAAGACTGGACATGGACAGACCAGCAAAACCAGTACATCAAACCACATATATTTAGGCAGTGCCACGTTGACTCAGATTTCTAGCCCAGCATCCCTTCACTGACAGTAACAACTGAATTTACCTCCAGAGCTGGTCAGTGGACACCTTGTGGCCAAGAAGGCCAATGGCATCCTGGGGTGCATTAGAAAGGGTGTGGTTAGTAGGTCAAGAGAGGTTCTCCTCCCCCTCTATTCTGCATTGGTGAGGCCTCACCTGGAGTATTGTGTCCAGTTCTGGGCCCCTCAGTTCAAGAAGGACAGGGAAGTGCTTGAAAGAGTCCAGCGCAGAGCTACTAAGATGATTAAGGGAGTGGAACATCTCCTTATGAGGAAAGGCTGAGGGAGCTGGGTCTCTTTAGTTTGGAGAAAAGGAGACTGAGGGGTGACCTCAACAATGTTTTCAAATATGTAAGGGGTGAGTGTCAGGGAGATGGAGTTAGGCTTTTCTCAGTGGTGACCAGTGATAGGACAAGGGGTAATGGGTGTAAATTGGAGCATAGGAGGTTCAAGTTGAATATCAGAAAAAATTTTTTTACTGTAAGGGTGACGGAGCCCTGGAACAGGCTGCCCAGGGGGGTTGTGGAGTCTCCTTCACTGGAGACATTCAAAACCCGCCTGGACACGTTCCTAAGCAATGTACTCTAGGTGGCCCTGCTCTGGCAGGGGGGGTTGGACTAGATGATCTTTCGAGGTCCCTTCCAACCCCTAGGATTCTATGATTCTATGATTCTATGAATTACCAGGCCAGCTAAGACTTGATAGGCCCCCTTCAATTCTCAGGAAAGGCAGGGTAAGCTCTGTGGCACATATGCTGTGAGCTGCTACTCTGCATGGGAGACCGTGGACTGTGAGAGAGGGAAAGCAACTAAACTCAGATGGCCCCAAGAAAATTAGATGATGCTGTAGGCCTAGAAACATATGACTGCAAGATAACCCTTCCTGACGTGTATTTCCAAGGAAATAGTGGAACTGGGAAAGGTTCGTAGAAGAGCAGCAATGCTTAACAAATGTACAGAAATTCCTGTGAGTGAGGAAACAGAGGGACCGTGGGGAGTGTGGATGGGGAGTGATTGTTCATCTCTTCGCAAGTACAAGGACTGGGGAATGCAGTGTGAAGCTCCTAGTTGCCAAGTTCAAAATGAACAGGGGAAAAAAAACAGGGGTTATATGCCCCATAGGGTGTGGGAGATGTGCAGAGCATGTAGCTAAAAGGTGTTGTAGGTGTTAGTAGCTTATATGCATTTGAGAGCAGAGTGATTAAGTTCCTAAGAGAGAATCTGCTGACGATTATTATTGCCATGGCATTTTGGAGGGGGAATTTTGATGTATGCCTGAGCCATTCTTAATCTCCTCTAGACATTTGCTTGTGACCACAGTTAAGTCAAGGCTAGAAAGTATTTTTATTTATTTTTTTTAATCTGACCCACTGCATCTTTTCTTAGATTCAGGCAGGGTGGTCCTAACCAAGGCAGCTTCAATGCACTTGTATCCAGCTTCCCTGTGAGAAAATGCCAGCAGGGCTGTACTGACCATCACATACCCCTGCACTGGGAAAATCTGACAAATACTGAGATCTAATCCTCTTCCTCCACCCCAGTGAGTCCATCCTAGTGTGAATCTGGTGAGGTTTCCTCATTACCGGCAAAGAAAGTTCAGATATTTCTTGCTGTCATGCTCTCAAGCTGGCATGTAATCTCTCTGCTACCTTTCAAATGACTTTTTAAAACATGATTTTCTAACCCTTGTTTCAGACCCAGACACTTGGTAAACGGGAACATCAGAGCTGGAGTTTGAAGCTGCAAATGGATTGGGAAGCATGGCTCTTACTGTGATTTCTGGAGAATTTTTTTTGTTTGGTTTTTTTTTGTCTGCGTTCTGGTTGTTTTGGGGTTTTTTTGTCTGTATTCTGGTTGGGTTTTTTTCAGGTTATTGACAGCAAACAATGTCTGTAATAATACATTTGATTTGATTTTCAAGCTGTTAGAAACCCAGCGCAAGCATAGAAGGTTTTGTCAGTGCTGAGGGATTTTTTCACCTGAGAGACTACAGTAGCTCTGTCTTTTCTTCTGCACTTCCTTGAACAATACTGAAAAATGTGGAGCAAAGGCAAACAAAAACAAAACCAGAAGTCTCCAAAGCTTGACCATACAGGGTATGATGAGCAATTAGATCATCACTTTAGACTGACCAATGGCATTATCTGTTCTGAGGGTGAAACAAACTGAGGTATCTGAAACAAAGGTGAGGCTCTCTGTTGTTTTTTGCTGAACACTTCCTTATCTAACACTCACAGAGAATTCATCTGGAAGAGAAAGTATTAAATCATCACTCATAATAAAACAGGGCTTAGAGAAAATTAAATAAAGATATAAACCCAGGAGCTTCAGACCCTCATAGTTAGCTATACCTCAGTAACATAAATAAAGTGATGATCTCACAGGCATTACTCAAAGAGATATACTGTACCTTTGATAACTGAATAAATGGAAGATATTTCATAAATGATGTCAGATGTGCTGCACAAGAGGGCAAAGGCAATGGGAAATCCTGCCTTTTGCTGAACATTTCTGAACATCTCAGTCAGAGCTGAACTCTCGTCAGGGCTTGCTAAGCACCAAATGCTGCTATTAGGATGCTGCAGTCATCACTACATAAACACTTCCTAAATGGTATGGTTAAAGACAGACAGTAGTGAAAGCACCTCAGTTATTAGTGATAGAAGTCTAAAATAGATAACAAGGAGCATGCCTCATAAAGCCATGTGGATATATGTCAAAGCAGAAATAAAAATTAAAGCAGTGTCCTGTGACTGAAGACACGTGGCTTCAGGTCCTGGTGCTTCCACACCAGGAAGCTTTTTCCCTGACTCTGGACAAGAGGTCTTGTCACTGTTTCTCTTTCCTTAGGTTTGGAGAATCCAAGCCCAGGGGAGACACAAGTCATTTTTCAGGAGCCCAGGAATGGCTGGTCTGCACTAGCATGTGCTCCCTTCACCTCTCCATGACTCAGTTTACCATCACTGAAAAGGACTGTTGTTTCCTTCTTCTGAAAAGAGTTGTTTCCCCTTGCCTTATGGCTTGTAAAGAATCTTGAGAATTTTGAAAATAGCAGCTGCAGCAATGTGAAACTCTCACAGTCCATAATACTTGCTGTTCATCAGTGAATTGGATTTCCTAGCAAGCCTTGGATTTGGTGAGATGCCTCATTTGAACACATTTGGGCCCATATTTTTTTTGATGGAAGACTTGTTTTCTGAGCCATCAAAGACTGAACATAAGGTGCAGTGCTAAGAAAGGCTGAAGATTAAGTGGTGGAGTCTTTTGTTTGAAATGCAAGACCACTAATTGCCAAGGACAACAAGCTTTTGAAAAGCCTTGACATTTTCACTGAATGCACACCTGCAGATGCTGTATTTTGCTTTCCTCATTCCATTTCAAGGAACTGTCTGCAAGAAGGGGTAAGACAAGGACCTTTTTGAGGGCTCTGACCTTCAGAGAGAAATGGAAAGAGGGAGGCTGTATCCCCATGCACCTGCAGAGGGGAAATAAAAGAAATCTGCTGAAGAGGGAACACACATAGGGGGTCCTCTGCACACTTGGAGGGAGAGGTTGAAAGAAAATCATTGTGGTGTAGATACATTTTATGAGGCAGCCAAAGAAATGGCACATTCAGGAAATCTAAAGTGTCTGTAATTTTATCTATGAACTTTATTTGCTCCTCCCACACTCATTACTGAATGGAAAGGCAAGGAAAAGGACCTGGGCATTTATCCATTTGCAGCAGGGCCAAAGATGTGACTGGTTTTGTAAAGTGCAAGTCACTACTGAACTAAACATTAGGTTTCTAGTTTAAGCCATGTGAAAATCACTAACTTTTTAAATACAGTCTTGACCCCTGAGTAGCTTCCTGAGGAGAAGACTGAAGAGACAGGAGTGTGATGGAGACTCATTCTCTTTTGTCTGATATTGCACTCAGCAGTGCAAAAGGTGCAAAATCCAACTGCTTCAACCCTAGACAGCTCCTGGACTCAAAGGGTAAATCAGACTGCTCATACCAAAAAATGGGATGCTGGACATTGTGTAAAAAGGATATCCTACACTGGGACATGACTGAATTTCAGTTCATTCAAACCTGCACTTGTATTTTTGTAGCCTTTCACTGCTCAGGGGTGTTCTAATATGCACAGAGTGCTTGGGAGCCACAGTAATTACTTGGAAAAAGAACCACTTATTAATTCAGAGACCAATCATTAATACATAATAATATAAATTTAGATGCAGTCAAACACATCAGACAAAAGCAAGGAGCACTTCCCAAAGTGGAAGAGACATGTGTGTAAGCAGGGTAAGTAACATATTGCATTTGGCTGCACTGAACTGGAAGAATAAAAAGAGCCAGGGATCAACAATCTTACCCTCCCTACTGTTACATGCCATCCAGAGGCAAATAATTCATGTGGCGATTAATAAAAAAATTGGCTTTCTAAAGAAAAGACTTATTTTTTCCCCGTTAAATTGATTTTGCTTTCACTTTCTTTTCTACTTCCTCTCCATGAATGAAGTGCCAGAGGCAGTAGAATAGGTACTTTAATACTGAAATTACCCTTAAAAGTAAGTTTAATCACACACCTCAAGGATTTCAGAAAAGAGAGTGTAAAGTATAGAGTATTTTGGCACTTGCAAGGAAACAATATCTGGAGTTAGAATGGCTGAGAACTTTTTTTGAGAACTTTCTTTTTTATTTTTGTAATTTTGTATTACTTTTTAGATAGAGTCTCCTTTCTTTGCTATAACTCTCTTTGCACGTCAGTCTAAACATCCCTCAAAACAGCTTAAGGACAGGGTAGCACTGCAGCTTTAGCCTCAGTCACAAGGCAATGCTGAGGAGTGGGGTTATAAGTTGGTTCCCAAGTGATGCCGCATTTTGCCCTGCTCTCCCCAGAGTTCATTTCTTCTCACAGGCCATTAATGGGAATGACCCAAAGTTCTGAGTCCCACTTCGATGCCCACGCTAGTCCCACACTTCTGAAACCTTGAGCATTTTATGTTCAAGACAGAGACAAGGGACAGGCAGCTCAGTTGATCTTCCAGCTTTCAAAAAGCACTCGAGAACCAAGCTGATGAATAAAATAAAAATAAAAGCAAACGAGATGATAAAAGTGTAACTCAGAGATTTGATAGCAGCAGGGAAAGAGCACTGCAGAGTACTGATTGCAAGTGATAGACAGAGGTTTCTATTTCACACTCTATCATTCTAATCTTGCAGTCCCAGTTCTACAGCATCAGGATGGATCCCTCATACAAAGGGAAATAAAAAAGAAGCAAAAGAGGAGGAATAACTACACAGCCTAGACTATGAAACACAAATGGGGGGTAGGAGGGAACTTGTTTAAATGTTCAGCAATTTGCAGCACTGAGAATGTCCATTCACAATTTGATGTTCCTAATGGTAAAGGCAAAAAGGCAAGATGAAACCAGAAAGCGGTTTTTGATGTAGTTTGTGGAAAAGATCCATCTCCAGGTATTATTGACACAGTTTAAATTCTAAGAGTACAAATGTCAAGAAACTCACGGGACTGTCAAACACTCAGGATCCCCTGATGTCTAACCCTAATCGTCTGTATCTTGTGAGGAGTCAGGACCCTTTGGTGAGGAGAATGATGACATAACAAATGACTTTGTAACTCTGCTTTTAGAAGCCTTCTTGGGAATGCACAGAATGAGAACATTTTAATTTTAGTCTATCTGCAGAGGCACTATTGAGAACACGCAAGAGCTCATCTTCCAAAAATGTCATTGAAAGCCTCACTGTGAATGGAAGCAAAATCCTATTCAAGGAGCAGGTGCCATGAAGAGCTGTTGGTGGCTTAAAAATAAAATCAAGGATGAGGGATGAGTGAAGGCCTGGATCACTGGTTTTCCATAGCACAGGGAATACAGTGAGATGTAAGTAGTATAATGCAAATCAAAGAACTGAGCCAGCAGAAGTAGGAAGAAAAGTTACACCTTAAGAAGATCTGTCCCAATCTATGCTTCTGTCTAACTATTTTTTTTTTTTAAATGAAAAATACAGAACATAACAGACATCATGGAGAGGCTTAAAGTGAAGGTATCATCATAAATCATGAGAAACAGGTGAGAAAGAACAGCTGACAGGACACTAGACAGAATACAGGGTAAATGAAGTCACTTTTAATTTGTGTTCTGATTTCTGCTTTTCATCTCCAGCAGTAAGATGTAACATTCATGTGCATATTACTCCCTAAAAACTCCCCTGAGTCTTTGTTGTTACAGTTTTAAAAAACGCATATTTAACCAGTGATAATTCATAAAATACTCATACCAGACTTAATTTCATTTCAAGACATCAACTGAACCGGAGCAGAAAATCTTAATTTTCTTAGCAAAACTTTGTACCTCATAAAGGTTTTCTCTGTTGCTATGGCAAAGGTTTTACCCAAAGGAGTTACTGTAGAACACAACAGGAAGGGGGAATTTTCAGTTCCTTTCATATCCACATTTTATTACCCCAGATATTTTTATTTAATCATATTTTCCCTTCATCCTTCTGAGAGTTTCTTTTATTCCCGAATAAGCTGCATGTCTGCATCAGCAGTATGGATGGATCCATTCTTATCCTTTTTCCCACTGTAAATCAAAATCTACTTTTAATTTTAGAATATCAGCTATTTCTCTTTGATGACATTCATGTGCTTATTCCAAATTGAAAGAGCAATAGAGCAACTACCATGGTATTTTCATACATAGAGCAAAACCTTTTAAATATGATTTCATGGAAAAAATGGACTTACATTCATCAGGTTATATAGAAACTTGCTGTTACTTTTTCCATACATCCCACTTTCAATTCACAGTGACATTTGATAGGAGACATAAAAATGTCACTAGATCAGGTTTTTTTCAATCAGCTCATCTGAGAAATTTTTACTCTTTTTGTTTCTTATTACAGTGTTCTTTACAGTGCTCTGTTCTTCACTAATTTGGGCCTACTTCAATTTGCTTATTAAATATGTAAGACCTTTGTTATGCAACCAGGAGCTGAATCATGTAAGATTACACAAAGCCCTTGTGAGATGATTTTTTTAAACATTATTAATATTAATAGCATCTGCAGCTCACGTATTTTTGTACTTTCCAAACCCAAATGTCAATACAGTGGATAAATTGTACTTGCCTTCTTTGTCTTCTTTAAAGAAAAGACGACATTCAACTTACCTAAAAGAAAAACTTCACACATTTCCAGCTAAGTTCCATTTTTCCATCCCAGAAAGTAATGGACTGTCTTGCCTGGCCATTGATACAAGAGAAAGGGTAACCTGGGGAAATAGATTATAAGCATAGAACTTTATTCTTTGTGTTGGCGTATAAAACATCACAAATCACACAGACCTTAAGTAAAAGATTTCACTAATAGATCTACAGAACCATTAAGGTTGGAAGAGACCATCAAGACCATTGAGTCCAACCATAATCCAACTACCACAGCCATATCCTGAAGCATCACATGTAGATGCTTCTTGAGTACTTCCAGGGATCATGAATCTAGCACCTGCCTGGGCAACCCATTCCAATGCCTCACCACTCTTTCAGTAAAGAAATTTTTCCTAATATCTAACCTAAACCTCCCCTGGCACAACTTAAACCCATTTCCTCTCATCCTGTCCCTAGTTACTTAGGAGAGGAGACTGACCCCAGACTCTATAATTTCCCTTCAGGTAATCGTAGAGAGCAATAAGATCTTTTCTGAGCCTTCTCTTCTTCAGGCTAAACAACCTCAGTTCCCTCAGCTGCTTCTCATATGACCAGCCCTCCAAACCCCACACCAGCCTCATAGATCTTTTCTGGACATGCTCCATGACCTCAGTGTCTTTCTTATACTGTGGTGCCCAGAGCTGAACACAGTACTCGAGCTGAGGCCTCACCAGGGCTGAGTACAGCAGTACAATCATTCCCCTCCTCCTGATGGACACACTAGTTTTGATACAGGCCAGGATGTCATTGGCCTTCTTGGCCACCTGGGCACACTCCTGGCTCATGTTCAGCTGCCATCCACCAGTACTCCCAGAGTCTTCTCTGCCAGGCTGCTTTCCAGCCACTCCTTCCCAAGCCTGTAGTGTTGCTTGGGGTTATTGCCACCAACGTGCAGAACCCAGCACCTGGTCTTATAATGCCTCATAACACTGGCTTCAGCCCATTGATCCAACCTGTACAGATTTCTCTGCAGTGACTTCCTACCCTTCCTACCCTTGAACAGATCAACACTCCCATTCAATAATGGCCTAATGAATGGCTAACTAATAGGAATTGGAATTTGAAACATTGCACAGAACTGAAGGTAAATTCAGATGCTCGGGTGGGACTTAGAGCAAACAGCATGTTGAGGAAGAACATCATTAGGCAACTGAGGGGAAAATGAGCCATCTTTCACCCCCCTTCCTGCCAGACTGAAGCATGAAACATGCTCTTGAAATGCTGGTATGTGAGATTTAAAAACAAAAAACCAACCAACCAACCAAACAAACAAAAAAACCCCAAAAACCTTAACCCTAACCTCATTCCCTTCTTTACAAACTTATCTGGAAGTGAAAGTATCACATATTTGCACTGGATACACCGAGACTTTGTAGAAGAGGCTTTACTCAAGAAATGGCTTCAATTCTCTGCTACATCAGACGTGACTCAATTTCACATCTCAGAGAAGTTCTGCAGTGCATTATTCTGACAATTACTGTGTTTGTTATCTCTGCACTTCCCCACATCCACTTCTGACTTCTCCATGATGCGTTTGCCTCCCACTTTCACAGACTACAGCAGCACTGCTGTATCTGTTGCTGGAAGGCAATGATAGCAAGCAGTGAGGCTTGGGGGCTCTTCACCAGCCTTACCTGTGCCCCTCCATAGGAGGCTGTCCTGAGGAACACATTACTGAATTACTGTATTGTGAACCAGCCTTGTTGTCCCTTTTAAAAAGGCTCCTCTATTCCCATATCCAGGATTATTAATTCATTTACCACCAGCTAAAACACAGAACCAATTGTTAAAGCATCTTCTGAAACAGACATCCTTTCTCACAGAAGGAGACACCTGTTAATTGGCATGCAAAATCCTACTCTTTCTCTCACATCCGGTTTCATGATAAATTAATACCAGCATTTTCCTCTACACAGAGACAGCATCAAGAGGGAAAGACTAAACTAGAATCTCCTTCCCATCTTAACTCTCTTAACTCTGGAAGACCATCAGGTAGAGACTGAAAGAATCTGAGTCTTATGTTTATTTCAAGTTTACTATAAAGAGAGAGAAAATCTTTATTGCTACCTCCTTCTTCAGGCACATCTTGGAATAAAGCAGCAATATTATTCTAGTCCCTGGAGGGTTACTCCAGGTTCACAAGCTGTTCCATGTGACTGCTAATAAAATCCATGAGCATTCACTTTTATATTTTTAAGACCACAGTCCAGAAAGAATGAAAGTTCACTGTGATCATGTTGGACGTATGGCACTGAAGCTGTAAAAGAATAAAAATACTTTGCAGGATTATAGAGCTAATTCATTCATACTGATACCAAGTGACAGTTTATGCATAGCTTCCACTTTGAGAAATGATGAAGCTGATTTCCTATTCAGACATCTTCTCTAACACAGGACAGGTAATTCTACCAAGTGTAATGTTTTTAATTATTAGGTGTTTTTTTTCTTTCTTTATTTCTCGATCTTCCTACATCTTTTCTATTTCTGCTACACAGCAGGGCCTGAAACAGAAAGATTTAAACTAGAAAAGATCTAAGAAAAAAATTGGTCTAAGAAAAATTATTATATGATTGGAAGTAAGACAAACTGGAGTTGTAAGGAAGGAGCTTGTTCACATTATACTTTCAGCCTCATTGCTCTGGCTGAGGACACCCTCAAAATTTGGAGGGACCGATCTAAAGTAAAACAGATTGAAAAATTGATTTATCTTAACACACACTGCCAAATGGACCTTGAAAGAAGTAATCCATTGGGACACCTCCTGATTTGAGGTGTTTTTGGCTTAGGCTTGGAGTCAGTAAACACTGAGTAGCTCTCTCCTCTGTGATGACTATAAAAACCTTACGTTTGCATATGCAAGTAAATTAATCTATGTTCTGGGAATGACTCAAAGAAAATGAAATCAATCACATTTATAAGCATCTTGTGACCTTTACACATTTCTCTGGAAGAGAAATAAAATGAAAACAACTGTACCTTGGTTTCCACAGTGTTTTTCTGGGTGTTTGATAGGAATCTGACTGGGAAATGATACTGACAGTGAGATAACAAGAAAACCCATTTATCACTGTGACAGGTGCTCCATTTTATATGAGTTTAAATTACCAGTGATGGAGTAGGGTTGTCTTTCTCTCATCTCAACCTCATAACCAATGTTTAGACACAACTAAAGTTTCCATTTCATAGTAATCAAGTTACATGGAGTCAAATTGTTATTCATGAATTCAAGGAGGTTAAGACTTGAGATTCATTAATACAATGTTGTCAGCCAGAGAGAGTAGGTCCATGGCCTAGAACAGAGTGGTAATTGGTAAATCTGAATGCTGGGTGGTTAATGGCTGTTTATTAGCCTCTAATACACTCTGTGTTATTTAGTCTTACAAGATTTGACACTAGATATTTCTACTGAGTCACAACACCCTGACAGTTCACCTTTCTGGTACATCAATGGATGTGTGCCAGAGCTTAACTGTGCTACTGAGGTAAAGAAATAAAAATCACAGCTTCTGCTTATACCTGCTACCTGGGGAATTAAGGAGCAGTCCTGAAACCTGGGGCATCGTTTCTAGACAAGGCAGTGTCAGTGCCCACATTTCTATCCATGTATTGAATAACCTCGATTTCTTTTGGCCTAAATCAGAGCCAGGTGTTTATTGCTTTCTTAGGCAAACTACTCATTGAACTGCTTTTTTTCAAAGGGAAAAGCAAAAGAAATAAAAACCTGCTTTCGATTTCTGTGAAACATATGATTTTCTCCATCAAGAGTGATCTCTTCTACTTACTTTTGGAGCACAAATGTTTACAAGGCATCAGCATGTAGCAGATATATCCCTTTTCACATCTCCTTTAGATGGTAAGAGATATTGCTAATACGAAAGTTCACAAGAGCAAGTCATATTTACAGCATGACACTCAGCTAGGGAGAGAGGCAAATGTAAGGCTAGAAAGGATTCAGCTGAGTCATCAGGCTATCAAAGGCTATCAAAGTCCTGTCAACAGTTTCCACCTCGTATAATTCCTTCTGCTAATGTAGTTCTGTATTAATCTGTGCTTACATAAGCAGGTTTCTTATCATTCAACATAGGATACCCATTCATAGCTCTGAAAAGGAGGTGTTTTTCTTCTAATTTCCAACCTAAATTCAATTATACACACTTCCATCTTTGTCCACCTTGCTGTTTATCTCATACCCATCTTACAGATTAACCCCCCTGAGGAATTTAAAGCAAACTGTCCATAGCCTTAAGTTTATTAGGTTTAAAAGCAAAAAAAATCTTTCCTTCTCCTATTTAATACCTCCATTTCTTTGATTGTTCTCTGCATTTCTTTCAGTTTGAATTAATTCGCTAACACAGGTAAACAGAAAAATAGATACGGAATAAAAATAAGATCTATACAGGCTTTACATAGGGTTGTTAGTACTTTGATATTTCTGTTGCAGTCAGTTGGCATGAGACACAGTAAAGCAATTTGCTTTTTCCATGGATGTTAAACAGTTATACCAGGACTGACCAAAACACCCATGTGTATTAGTTCTGATGTGCATGACCTTCTGTTTCCGTTACTCCAGGACCTCAGGGTCACTCAATACATTCTGCATAGTACCTGGATCCTCCGTCTTTACTGGCATCCTTTCCACCTTTGAAATATTAGCACGTTTCTAAAGCATTGCTTATCATGCTAATCAGAATGACCAGTGAGACAGACAGCATGAAACAGGATCAAGGTTTGTGGACCTTGGCTACAAAGCCAAGTTAGCCTAATATTTTGCTTTGCACCTTCTGTCCTTCAACCTTTGCAGTCCATCTGCTAATTATGTTCTTTTTCTCTGAATTAATCATTTCTCTTATAGTAAAATTTGAAAAGCTTCAGAGTTTAACTAGGTTAGAACTGTGCAAGTTTGACTGATGGGGACTTTTTCATTATATAATACTGCTGAGGTGCTTTTCATCAAAACTCATAGAAACGTTTTGAATGAAACCTAAGCCAATCAGAAATACCCTTGTTTTTATGCTTTATAGCATACTCTGGATTCCTGCCTAGTTTCTCAAAAGGGTACAAGTATGCCAAGTATGCAGCAGAGCCAAGGTTTTTACAACACCTTTTGCTTTTTAGAGCACTGCAAGGCTTTGGAAAAAAAAAAAAAAAAAAAAAAAAAAAAAAAAAGAAGTAAGCCCAGGCAATTCCAATTCAATATGACTTTCATTTGGAGTAAAGGCTGCTCAGCTGCAACCCCAAGTCACAGCTCTGCGGGTGGGTGACCTGAGCCAGTGTTAACTGAAGGTCTTTCAAGAAAACTCTGTAGAGTTAAACTTATGGAAAGCTCAAAAGCCTATGTACAAAAAAATCAGTTTCCATGTATACTATAGACCAAATTGCTCTTTATGAAGTGTATGTAACAAAGGCATTATGCATATAAACCAATGCTTCAAAAACATGATCATATCTCAGAAATATGAACTGAGATTGAGCCTATGAATAGACACTGAGATCATATTTGGAGGGGGTGGTTTTGCTTTTAAATTGCATACCATCAATAGAACAACAATAAAATAAACAATCTGGGCTTGATAGGTTTCATATTGTGATACAGTGTCATGCATATTAATTACCATAATGAAACTTATCCCAAATAATTCACATGCTGCATAAACAGCTTTGTGAAGTGATGCATTTAAATTTTTGGCAGGAACACATTGTTGAAATCTGTGGCAATTAAAGCAAAAATTGTGTCTTTGTACTATTTTTTTCAGACTGACTCGTTTTCTTCTATCCAGATGATAAGTTTAATAGAATCTAAAGATGGACCCTGAGGAAACTGGAAAAAGTCCTTCTTTTTATCTCAGCAAGCAATGAACTCAGAGAAGAGTGCTATACTATAGCAAAAAGCTCCCACAACTGATGGGTTAAGCCTCCCCCACATGATGGGCTATTGAGCTCTTCCAAAATTATCACAGCAGCCTCTATTCATCCATGTATACTGGTGGTATAGACAGTGAAAGTGACACAGTTGTTTTCATTATTAACTTCATTATATGATCTGTAACATTATTAACAACAAGACAGCAAGTACAGAAGGCAAAGTGCTAATGCAATCAGCATAAGACAAGAACTTAAAATTGTGAGTAATATGTTATTTGCATAAAAGTGGCGTTTTATTAAAATCACAGCCAAGGCAAAGAGCTCAAAGGTAAACTCAGAAGGTTTTTCAGAAGAAAGCTCTATAAATTGTACCAAATCTGGAACAGGGGAGGTGGGTTTTTTAAATTGTATTTTTGCATTATAAGAATGGTTAGACAGTGGGATCAAAGCAACTTCTTTGGGTCTTAAAATCTGTGATTACTTTATGTCTTAGTGTGATAGAGACTATCACATAGTCTGAACTAACCAGGCAAATATGGGTATTTTCCTCCACCTTTTCACTGAATAGCTGAAGTCTGTCCCCAGAGTTCTCCCCTAGGGCAAGTTTGGTGGCCTGAGTACTGTTCCTATTGAACAAACCCACAAAGATAGCAATGTAAAAAGTGATCCTCAAAACCTCTCACTGACAGAAAAGCTTTGTTGCTTACTTCTTCAGCTGGGCTTTGGCAGGGATCTGATTTAAAGGTTAATGCTGTAGGAATCTTTCCCTTGAGTTCATCTGTGTCCAGATAAAAGGAATTATCCTAAACTCCTCTTGACTTCTTTGCCACATCAGTGCTTGTTACATATAGCGACCAGTCTAGTATCCATGGTTCATACCTTCTGGTAAGACTTCTCTGAAGATTTCCAGTCCTGCCTAGGAAGCAGCATATGTAGATTGAAAAACCCTGATGTAGTTGTATGGAACAGTAATAGCTAACCTTGGGTAGTACTCTCACACATAACAATGTTTTGAGGAGAAGGACAGCTAGTGACACAAGTCAGACTGCAGGTGAGGAGTACACAGCAGTCACCACACAAGGCTGGTCAAAGATCAAAGTGCTGAATATAATGGTCCTTCTCTGCTTGCTTTTCAGGGTGTTTTGCCATCAGACTGGAAGCCACGGGGCTGTATCAGCATGAGGATGCACTAATGAGTGAGGATTGAAGCCATGCAGTTCAGGATCATCACTGCTGACACATCCAGAGGAAGCTCACAGTGGGGACAGAGTGAGGAGAGATCTGACTGTGGAGGCAGATCCTACTACCCAGCCCATGGTAACCTGGGTTGAGTAATAGTAATCAGTGTGCAAAATAACTGCTTCTTATGTTTGTGTGAGAACGAGTGCAAGAGGTAAGAGATTATAATTAGAAAACAGAAAATTATGCCAGTGTTAAGGCAAAGGTAACTGCTTTCAGGATATCATAAATGGCAAAACACAAACTTACTGTTCTGCCTTTATAAAAGAAATCCAAAGCACAGTTGGATTAAGGGAATGAGTGCAGCTGTATTGGGGGAAGTCTTTAGGATGTGCAACAGATAAAACAAAACATGACCATCCCACCACTGTGCTGAGATGAATCTAGCCTGAAATCATGTACCAGAAACTGCTGATTCAATGTGGATTTTTGCTTAAGGCCAGATATCTGCAAGTGTCACAAATTGTATGCATCCAATAGTCAATGACTTAAGGTACTAAAGAAAAAAAAGAACAAAAGGAGATAACCTATACTGAAAATATTTGATGGCTCATGATTGAATCCATTACCAAAGGTAATAAATTCAGGTGTTTGCAACTATGTGCAACTCTGTTTATCCTATTACAAAGGTAATCTCAGAGAATTTAATTTCATCCACTTACCATTATGGAGAGCCTTGGTTTAGCATCTTGCCAAATGTTTAATTTAAAAACAGTACTTTGGTATGCTATGACTTGTTTTACGGAGTAAAGAAACATAGTTTAAAATGGAACGTGAATGGAACTTGATACAGGACCTGTGCTTTCTTCTGGTTTCATCAGAATCTTCACAGTCTGCATGAGGGGGTGATTTTCAGGAAATAACAACAGAAGCAGCAAAGAGAAAATTATATTAGTATTCTGACACTGAGGGACTATTTCAGGAACATATGTTCCTGATTGCCAACATGCTTGTTTTAAATGACCTGAGGTGTTCTATGTGAATTTAGCCCCACAGCACAGACGGTAGAAGAGTAAATGCTCCTTTTTTTTTTTTTTTTTTTTTTTTTTTTTTTTTCTCTTCAAAGAAAGCAGATTGTGACACTGGAACTTAATTCATATCTAAAGAGTTCTATTTTGGTGCAAGACATAGCATCACACATGTCATGTCAGCTCTTTGCCATTCTGCCACAGTGCAGATTACTGTCTGAAGTGATGCAGAATTAGCAAGCTAGTGTTGCTGGCAGCCTCATAAACAGCAGTTTATAGCTACAAGTAGCTGCAAATTTCTCAGTAATAAAAAAAAAATAACCCAAGATTACAGTTCTTTGAGTAGTAAATGGTGAACTGTGGATCACCCTTATCCTTCTGTCCTAAAAATGTGAGTCCTGAGGTTTTTTTCTTTTTCAGATCCAGATCAGTCTTATGTCAAGCTTTTCCCCTTATGTCACTCATGCATAGACCCTTCACATATTTGTATACAAAATGAGGGGTGTAGCCTATATGCAACATCTTTTTTTTGTGTGTGTGGAATCAAGAAGTCTACTGTATTAACAATGGTGTTTGCATGTTACATTTAATAATCTGGACATCTTTACTTTGAAGACACAAAGTGTCTTCCAAATAAAACAAGCCAAATAAAACAAGCCAAAAGAAAAAAGTTCTTCATCCAATCAACATGAAAACAAAACCAAAAAAAAACCAAACCAAAACAAAAACCACCTAGCTTTTGTTACAGAATGAATGCTGTATTCCTTGCCAGTGGCATCTGTTAGATATGTGAATTCAATAAATATGCCCACAAATAATGAATATGTCCATTCAGCCAGCCTCTGTTTCTGTTATGAAAGACCTTTGGGGGCAGAAAGTTGTTGCTGATATGATAACAAGAGAAAGTTTCAGCACTTCTAAGGCTCCTGCGTGAAGTCTTGGAGATATTTTCCAGGAGCAATATGTGGAGTACAGAACTGGGTGATCTTTTCAGTAGTTTATAGTGGCTTACTGTTCTGCTGTAGGTGGTGATCTACAGAAATAGTTCCTCAGTATTTATATTTTAATATTCACAGCTGTTTGAGATTTATGTGCAATGTTTTCTCACCATTTTCTTGAACTTAATTGGAGAAAAGAGGAATAAGAAAGAAAATGTGAAGATGTCACACTTAAACCCAAGTTAATTATAAAAAAAACCCAGGAAAGACAAATGTAGAAAATAGTAAAAAATTACTTTCCCCCCCCTCTCTTATTGCTATCAAAATAGAAAGAAATGTCCCTGAATTTTGTTTTCAGCCTTTTTTTTTTGTAATTTAAGAATAATTCTGAAACATCAATGTAAGACTACTTTGGGAAATGCACCATAGAGAACACAAGTGGCAAGGTTGTTAGATTCACTACATGTTTATACCCAGTGGTTGTAATTTAACAAATAATCTCAATGAGATTCCAACAGCATTAGAAAATGGGCATATTTACAAATGCAAAAAAGTACCTTGTAGCTTAAAAAAACAGTAACCAAAAAAAAAGAGATCAATAGTTTTTTAGGAAGATGATAGAAGAGCCACTCAAATAATGTGGGCAGAATAAGAAACATTAAAGTAGCCTTATTGATGAGTGTCTAGGTGCCAATACTGTCATTTAAGGTGCACCTGACTTTAAGCATTCTAATTCTGATCAATATGCTCTTCTTTCTGCAAAAGAGATTAAACCCCAATGATATATGACTACTTTTTATCCATGTTCAATATAATCGCTGATCCACCATTTTCCACCACCATTTTCAAGGACATGATAGAGGTCCCTATTTAATCATTTGTCTGACTCAGAAAGGCCAAAGAAGACAGTCAATAAATACTTGCCAATAAATATTCTGGAGGCTCAGCTAGAGTTATCTTTAATTTCCCACTGGGAGAACTGACTGTCCACGTGTTTTCCGAGAAAACTGACTGAAGTGTGTAGGCTCTCCACATGTTTATATACAAATCAAGCAATGGAGACTGCAGAAGATGCCTTCAGAGCACTCAGAGGTGGTCCTGGCTGCAAAAACCCATGGTTAAAATCCTTCCTGGAATGAGTGATGGATTCTATGGATCAGGCAGCTCTAGGCTGCAACCAACAAAATGTTCTAACCCCCAGCCTGCCTCTGATCTCACCTCATGGATTTACCATCATACGAGAACTAAATAAAACCATTTAGTTTTGAAAGGCAAGATGTCTTTGTGTTCATGCACAAGAGCTACATGCCAATTGTACCTTGCTGTATTAACTTCTGCTTCTCATTGCTCAACACAGCAGTTTCTAAGGTTCTTCACTTGATGCAAATCAAACACATTTGCCAACTCCTCAGGCTATTCATGCACACAAAACCAAACAAAACCCCACTGCTATCTCACAGAACAGCAAGCATTCTTATAAGTTTCTCATCCCTGAAAATACCTGGTGGAACAAACTTGCCTTATATAAAATCAAAGCAGAACTACTGCTTGAGTTGTTATTTAAATATTATCAAGAACCGTGTGTGCATCTGGTGTGGTAGAAAACTTAAATGTACACGAGGCCCTTGCCACAGGGAATGTT
This sequence comes from Heliangelus exortis, assembly GCF_036169615.1. NCBI lineage: Eukaryota > Metazoa > Chordata > Aves > Apodiformes > Trochilidae > Heliangelus > Heliangelus exortis. The sequence goes on from NC_092427.1 coordinate 13,892,384, forward strand.
TGCTGCTGGTACCTGTGCTGATATGTGAGTGGGGATGGTAGTTGTTATGCTCAGAATCACTTTAATGCTTTATATGGCACTTAGATTCTGAACGCACTGAGCTGTTCAAGAAACTCTAGAAAAATTCATAGAGAACTCTTCTGCTCACATTATCATTTTATTTGTGGAGTGCTTTCTGTTAACAACAGCCATTGCTGGTTTGAGATAGCAAATGAGTGAAGCCATCAGCTAGAGTATAGCAGAATGTCTGCGTTAGTATTTTGATGTGCTCAAGTGTTGCTTTGACAAGGTGTAAATGCCCCTCACATTTATACCAGAAGGCACAGGGTAGTGGCTCAAGGGCACTGTGTGCACACAGTTACTTTGTTGGCAGAAGCTGTGCACCAGGTTGCCATCAAGAGAGCCCCAGTAGTGAGGTGGCTGTACCAGCACCTGCTGGGCAGGGAGATGGGGTTTCAGGATGGGCAACCTGCATGAGTCTCTTCACTGTCACACACACCATGCAGACACAGTTGAATCTTTCGATTTTTCTGCACTGCACTGGTTGCTAATACAAACAAACCTGAGACTCTTTCCTTCTACATTCTCCTGATTCATGCAGTGATCACAGGCAAGGCTTGTGTCCAAACGTCAATGGATAGTTCACGTCACACATGTGACCCTTAAATAAGCAGCCTGAGCTTATCTGCTCCTTATCTCTGAGATTTCCCAGAAGCGTCTTTATACCGTAAGCCAGGTGTTATCAGCACTTGCTAGAGACCACACCAAGACATCACAACCTTGCAGGGATCACAGGAGCCTGGAAAGAGTCTGAAGGAAAGATGATAGTGCCATCGTTTCTGTTTTATCTAGAAACAATTGTGTTGCCTTTCTCTGAGGGAGCAGTGAGCAATTGATTGTGGGAGGTTTTTGAAATTGACACAGTGTGATTTAACACAAGAATAACTGAAGGTGGCTTCTGTAAAGGACTGTCTTACACAGTAGTCTGTTTGGGTTGTAGCTGGTGGTATTTACTGGTAGCTATAATTACAAAGTAAGTTCACTCCTCTGCAGAACAAATAGGGACGCTAAAAACTAATGATACATTTCAGCTCCAGGGACTGGGGAAAAAAAAAAAAAAAAAAAAAAAAAAGAAGAAACATCAGGATGTTTCAGAGTACGTTTATAAAGAGGCAAAGATTTCAAGGTCAGTGACAGCAGTGTGGGTCCTAAGAAAATGGATTTAAAAACTCACT